>NC_139717.1:22207792-22495292 GCF_964188405.1 Protomyctophum parallelum | reverse complement strand
ATGGATGGATGGGTGGATGGATGGATGGATGCATGGGTGCATGGATGGATGGGTGGATGGATGGATGGGTGGATGGATGGATGGATGGATGCATGGGTGCATGGATGGATGGATGGATGGATGGATGGATGGATGGGTGGATGGATGGATGGATGCATGGGTGCATGGATGGATGGGTGGATGGATGCATGGATGATGGATGGATGGATGCATAGATGATGGATGGATGGATGGGAGGATAAAATGAGACTGAATAAAATAAAATAAGACTGAATTAATGCATAGCATTGGCTTCATGGACATCATCGCTGTTGAGCAGAACAGTGTATGAAAATAAATCACACCCATGTAAACTGAGTGGTGCAACTCCCCTCTCCCCCCCCCCCCCCTCTCCTCTCTCTCTCTCTCTCATTAGCAGGCAACAGTGCAGCACTAATACTATCTCTCTCTCTCTCTCTGTTTCTGGCAAACAGCGCCCCTACTGGTACTCAGTCATACTCGTGCTCATTAATCCATTTAGACCCGAGTTAAAAACATTCACTTTGAAAGAATATAATATTAAAAGATTTGCGCCACATTTTTACGATTTTTCAAAAATAGCAGACGTACAAGCTCGTAGCGCGCCACTCGGTGGCGCGCTATGAGCTTGTAGATCTACTATTTTTCAATAGCTGAAGTGGAACAGAATGCTTAAAACACCAAAAGGGGTTCCCGCCCAAAACACATAGGTGTACACGGACATTTCTGTTCCTTGGAGTGGTTGCACCACTCAAAAATAAAGAAAACATTAAAAACTCTCCATAATAGAGCACCGAAGTCTGGCGTCAATATCGCTAGAGGGCGCTAAGTCCACTGGTTCATGTGCTTTTTATTCCCCATAGGGGGATTTTAGTTCGCCTCATATAATAACAGTTTGGAAGATTTACAAATCATCAACTGACTGAGAGAAAACACTAATGTTACTGCTGCTGAATTACTGTAGTTAAATTTTTACTAGAAACAGACGGTATCATACAGTATAATTATGTGACTGACTGTCGTAAACGATACAGAGACACCTCCGATAACATCGCCCAGACCACAATTCTTATATGAGACGATTTTAAGATGACCCCATGATATTCTCCAGAGAGAAAAAACTTCCATGAACCAGGGGATGAGTGAGGGACGTCAGGACTTCGGCGCTCTATGTGAGGAAAGCTTTGCGACGTGTTTGCGAGCTTGTTGATCTGCTATCTTCTGCGAAAGCTAGGGAATACACTAGCATGGAGCCCTGGGGGTCTCCAGTCGTTTTTATTTTTATCCCACGATTTTGTAACCCATTTTTCACCCCTGTGTCAATTATCTAATGTGATCCTGGGCTCTACACACCCTCCGCCAACCTGGGGAGAGCAACGGACTTGAACTCATGCTTCCTTCATGCCTGAGTGTTTCCCTGGTTGGACGTAGCGCATGGAAGGAACACGTTATTCCAACCAGTTCCTTTCCCCTCCATCAGGCTCCCCGGCTGGCCAGGGGGAGGCAGTTTAGAGAACATGCAAACCTACCCCATGATATAGCCTATTTACTTTATTATCAATGCTGAAGATGTGTACTGTACAGTGTGTACTGTACTGTGGAGCTAGCTATCAAATGTAGTAGACGGATCATGAGTTGTTTAGTGTTGTATTGTTGTGTTGAATGAATGTTGTATGTGAATGTATGTAATAATATGGAAGAAATGTTTTAATGATGATATGTTTAAGACCCCAGGAAGAATAGCTGCTGTGACTCACAGTAAGCTAATGGGGATCTAATAAATAAATCAATTAAATCTGTAATGAAGACCGAAGGTTTCTGCCCAACAGCGAGGATATGAAATAAAGGCATCCATCAAAACAAACGATCCAACAGATAATGTCAAAACGTCAATGCGATGACGTGAGACGTTGCACCACTGTTGTTGACACCATTCATTATTCCTCAAGCAGAAAGTTTGACTTTACAAAACTCATGTTAACCTTTCTGGTGTGAAATCTGGAAGTCTGGAACCAGTGCATATTATCAATTCCTGTCAACAACGGTTGCAAGGGGGTCACTCGCACTCGCGCGCGCACACACGCACGCACGCACGCGCGCGCGCACACACACAGGAAACATCAAGCGAAACTAAATCAAACGGGAGCACAGCACAGACAGACTGAAAACATCACCTAGCTAATTAAAGCGTTTGGCAAAATCATGAAACAAACAAACGCTGGGAACTAAAACGAACATTTGAGGCCGTGTTTTCTTGCACGTGATGATCAACCCACACAACAGTTCCCTATACCGTTCCCTATGCTGCCAGTCTGTCTGTCTGTCTGTCTGTCTGTCTGTCTGTCTGTCCGTCCAATGGAGAGCGACTGAACCTTGGGGGCAAAGGCCATTGCTTGGTCCGCATACGTCACCGTTTCCCAAACAGTTGGTCTAAGACTCCAGTGAGGCTCTCCCAACGTTGAGGCGCTTGGGCCTTAGTGGTAAGAGCGGGGGGACTGCAGGCGGACCCCGTGGAGTTATGAATGACGAGGAAACCCCCGTGGAACCTCTGGAGTGAGCGTGGAAATACAGTGGCCCTCTTCATTGTCAAATTAAAGTTGCCCACACCTGCCCTATAGGGTGGCACCACGTCGCGCCTGCACCCGCTCTGAGATAAACTGAAACTCCCAGAAGAACTCCACTCACCCGGTTATAGTAGGGGTGCTGTGGCCCCGCCAGGCCGCTGTAGTAGCTGCTGTGGGTCTGCGGGGGCCCCCCCCCCGGGGGGCCGTTGAAGGGGCCCCCCGTGAAGGAGGCGGAGGGCGACAGGGCAGACACCTGGCTGTACACCGAGGTGGGCCGAAGCTGCTGGGCGGTGGGCCCGTCCTGCAGACCCCCCGGGGGGTAGGAGGTCATCTGCTCCCGGGCCGCGCGCACGTCTGAGAGAATAATAATAATAGCTTAATTATTATTGTATTGTATTGTATTGTCTGTATTGTTTTATCTTTTATGTAAAGATTTCATTGTGTAATGTATTTATTATTTTCTTGTCTAGTTTTGTTTCATTTACTTACAGTAATTACTGTAAGTAAAATTGTTTAATCAAGCTGATTTTGTGTATTTTTCCACTTGGCTGTGGTGTATGTCGTTCATGCTTTGAAGTCCGATAATACACACTGACACACCCAAAAAAATAATAAATGAATAAATAATTCATTACTACAACGATGACATCATGAGCTGGGCCTCACGACCCTTAACCCATTTAGGCCCGACATCGAAATAAAATAAAAAGTCTTCTAAATTCTGACAGTCTTCTGAAATACCTGTTGCTGTATCAGTGGTGCTCAATATTTCATGTCAAGGACCCCTTGAGCCTGAGGAAGGTCGCAAGACCGAAACGTTGCTCAATTAATAAAATTGCTCTGAACTAGCAAGTGGCAGTGTGCGGATGTCCCTTCTTCCACATTGTATACTCTCTGTCATCATCGCACCTGCTCCAAATTGCCTGCCGGGAAGTCTTCTCTCTACATGTCAAGGACCCCAAAAATTATATGAAATTCAGACCCCCATCTGAAAATATGTTGTTCCAGGAAGCAAAGATGTAAGTTCAAAACGTTCGCTCTGAAAGAATATATAATCAAAGATTTGCGCCGCATCACCATTTTTCAAAAATAGTGCGGCACCGAGTGCCGCACTATTAAAGGACAACTTTAATTTTTTTCAACCAAGGTTCATGTTGTAGGTTGTTATTAGAGAAAGTAAAAGATGAGTGTTATTTTTTTTTCATTTGCTGCTTTCTTTCGTTTTAGCGATTTTAGCTGTTTTTGATAGGGGGGCGGGGGCATTCGAGCATGGGGCTAAATATGTATTTTATTAGCGATTTATTTTTTTATTATTTACTATGGTCCTAATAAACCCCAGGAAATTTCATCTGGCCACAAAAGATCACGAGTTCTACTGAATGTGTCAAACTGACATATTGAGCCTATGACACACAGTGTGGCTTCCCCCCAGTAGGCTACCTTCACATTCAGTAGATCCTGTGATATTTTTTTGTGGCCAGATGTAATTTCCTGGGGTTTATTAAGACTATAGTAAATAATAATAAAAAAAATCGCCATAATATTTTGTAAAAAAATACATATTTAACCCCATGCTCGAATGCCCCCGCCCCCCTATCAAAAACAGCTAAAATCCCTAAAATGAAAGAAAGCAGCAAATGAAAAAAAAAAAAGAACACTCATCTTTTACTTTCTCTAATAACAACCTAAAACTTGAACCTTGGTTGAAAAAAACTAAAGTTGTCCTTTAACTTGTAGGTCTGCTATTTTTGAAAAATCTTTGAAAATATATTGTTTCACAGCGATATTGTTTTAAACTCAAATCTTTGCTTCTGGGGGAGGTCCCTGGAATAAAGCAATAGGCCACAAGAGGTCTCAGGTTACTGTGGATTTTACCATGGCTGAGAGGCGTAGTGAGACCCGACATGCAGCGTCTCACTGGTAGAATCCACGGTAAGCTGGGACCTCGCGTGGTTTATTGCTTTTCTAAAACGGTTACAAACATATAGCAATATTAACCTAATGAAACTATTACATTCACAAAAGTAGCTACGCTTTGCACCCACCAGAGTGAGCCACATCACTGCCTTGTTTTGCTCGGCAAGTAGGCTATGTGACGGGAGAATAGCGCTTGATGTCTTTACGGGGCTGCCTGGAGCCACACATTCACAGTCATATGAATGCGGGCGGTGCTTACACGCCCGCCAGCGTATGTAAGGCAATCAAGTGCTCCCCTTCCCCAGTACAGCTACAAGGCTGCAAGATGATACAAAGTGATTGAAGGTGTGGATTATCGGTGAGATTTACAACAGTCACGTGATGGTAACCAGCCAATCAGAATCAAGTATTGGGACTAATTGTTTTAGAACAACATATTTTCAGATTTGGGTCGGCGGCTAATTACATATAATATGGTGGGTCCTTGACCTTGACATGAAAATGTTTAAGAACGACTGACATAGAAACATGGGTTTTTTTCAAGAAAACTGTCAGGATTTAGAAGACTTTTTGTAGAATCGTCCTCGGGTCTAAATGGGTTTTAAGGGCCGATTCATACTCCTATTTTACCGCTGTTTCGGCGCTGTAGTACCGAAATGATTTCGGCTCGTCAGAATTTTTCAGTAGCACCGAAGAGCCGACTTTAGGACGGTACCCGCCCCCCCGAACCTCAAATGACGTCAAATTGTAGGCTTTACAGCGCCGAACCGACTTTTATTCGGCTCTAAAATAGGAGTATGAATCGGCCCTTAGTCGTATATACCTGCGATGATCTCTCGTAGCTTGGGGTCCAGGTTGACGGTGCAGGGCAGGAAGGTCTTGATGTCGCGTGCCGCCAGGATGGGCGTGCGCGACGAGAGGAACACCTCGAAGCTCCGCACGTCCCCGTCGATCTCCAGCAGAGGCTCCACATCCTTGGTGGTCGGGATGTTCTTGGTGATCCTGCAGTACACACACAACGGAGGAAAAATGCTGGACATGAATTCATCTCACAATTAACTAGGAATGCACCGAAAGGGACATTCTTGGCCGAAACCGAATATCTAATATAGGAAACAGTTGGCCGAAATCCGAAAAGCCAAATATTATAGAGCACCGAAGTCTGACGTCAATATCGGTAGAGGGCGCAAATCCACAGGTTCGTGTACTTTTTATTTGCATTATAATCCCCATAGGGGGATTTCAGATCGCCTCATATAAGAACTGTGTTTGAAAAAGAATCATGTCACCCCGGCCACTTCACTAATATGGATATTAAGAATCAACTGACTGAGAGAAAATGCTAATGTTACTGCTACTGAATTAGTTACATTTTCGCTAGAAACAGACTGTATCATATATGAGTGACTGACTGTTGCAAACGATACAGAGACACCTCCCTGACAATAACGCCGAGACAGCTTGTTTATTTTTGGACCACAACGCTTATATGGAACGATTTTAAGATCACCCCATGTTATTCTCCATAGAGAAATGACTTCCGCGAACCAGGGGAATCGAAGGGATGAGCGAGTTACGCCATGACTTCGGTGCTCTATTAATATATATATATATATATATATATATATATATATTTTTTTTTTTCTAGAGTTTTTGTAGGCCTACCGTTGCTGTCATGGCCGTACCATGAAATGAGAGCACTTGTTTGAGCCAGAAAACGCCAGACCACAGAAAATCTACTGAATGTTAATGTCTTATTGGGTTGGGTGCAAACTAAAAGTTACAAAAACTTTTATTTTATGTGATGATCCCTTTAGGCCTTATCAGACGCAGAGTCTAAAGAAGTGAACCTTTCAAGTCTGTTTTCTCAACTCGTTGTTTTCTGCAAGACATTACTCTATAAGCCATATCTCCAAAACTTGTGGGTCAAACTGAACAACCAATGTCAATTTGAAGCTACGATTCCCTTATGGCAAAATATATCAAAACGGGGAAAAAAAAATCCAATGGCAGTCCCTCAGTCAAATTTAGTCACAACATTATGTAGACGAGCAAATTAGCTAACCAATCACAGGCAACAGGCATTCTGATTGGCCAGTATGAGATGATACATGATGATGTACGATGATAAGAGAGCCCCTCACTTCACACAGGTGTGATTAAAATGAAAAATGAGTTAATAGCACAGGCAGACTCTTCACATACTAGAGCAAGTCTGAAATTAGTTGAAATCATGTAAATATGAAATAAATGTTTAAACATGTAGCGATAGGTGTAATGTTAGAGACCTCAGAAGTGAACCTTTCAAGCCTGTTTTCTGCAAGACCTTTCAAGGCTGTTTTCTGCAAGACCTTTCAAGGCTGTTTTCTGCAAGACATTACTCTATAAGCCATATCTCCAAAACTGGTGGGTCAAACTGAACCAATATGTCAATTTGAAGCTATGATTCCCTGCTTTCATATGACATGAAAAAACGGATGGGATGGTTGGAGCGGCGCAATTACATACAAAGTCAATGCAAAGACGATTATTGCGCAAACGCGACCTGGCGCAACACAAATGGGACAAACCGAGCCGAATATACAATTCATGTCTGAACGCACCTTTAGAAACGGTCAAGCCTTTACATGGAGTTTCACATGCGGTGACGTCACTGTGACAGTGTTCTAAAGGGGTCTACTTCTAGAGAAAGCAAAACTAAGTGGACAATACGTTTTCCAGCAGCTAGCTGAGAGAGGAAATACTGGCCCAGTTTGGATCCACCAAGTGCTGACTTTTAACTAAAATGGCCGCCCAGGTCTCCTTTTCAGAGGAGCACTTCTCTTGTGCCGTGTGCCGCGACATATTTAAAGACCCCGTACTGCTGACGTGCAGCCACAGCTTCTGCAAAGCCTGCCTGCGGGAATGGTGGATGCACAAGAGGACAAACGAATGTCCACTTTGCAAGAAAATCAACAAGAGGAAGTATCCGCCTTGCAACCTGGTTCTGAAGAACCTGTGCGAGACCTTCGCGCAGGAGAAACGTCGCAAGACGGATCCCGAGGAGGGAGCCGAGGAATTACTGAAGCTCTTGCGGAAGAAACTGAAGGTTTTCACTAAAGTCAAAACAATCTGCGACCAAACGGCGGAGCACGTCAAGGTCCAGGCCCAAAACACGGAGAGGAAGATCAAGGAACAGTTTGAGAAGCTTCATCGGTTTCTGCGAGAGGACGAGGAGGCCAGGATCGCCGCGCTAAGGGAGGAACAGAAGCAGAAGAGCCAGACGATGAAGGAGAAGATCGAGGTTCTGAACGGAGACATATCGGCTCTTTCGCACAAAATCAACGGCATAGAGGAGGAGCTGAGAGCCGAACACACGTCAGCGTCATTCCTGCAGCACTGCAAGGACACGGTGGAAACAGTCCAGCTCACCGTGCAGGACCCACAGCCGGTCTCGGAGGCCATGATAGACGACGTCAAACACCTGGGAAACCTGGCCTTCAGAGTCTGGGACAAGATGAAGGACGTCGTCTCCTACACCCCCGTCATCCTGGACCCCAACACGGCGCACCCGGGACTCGTCCTCTCCGACGGCCTGACCGGCGTGAGACGCGGAGAGAGGAGACAGCAGCTTCCCGACAACCCTGAGCGGTTCGAGTACCTGTACGTCCTGGGCTCCGAGGGCTTCGGCCCGGGGTCTCCACGCCACAGCTGGGACGTGGAGGTCGGCGACAACGCGGACTGGGGCGTCGGCGTGCTGGCCGAGTCGTTCCGGCGGAAGGGGAAAAGCGGCGGTGGCAAAGTCTGGAGTCTGAACCTGTACGACGGCAAATACACGGCGTACACGCCGGGCTCGTTCACCGACCTGTCGGTGAGGCGGAAGCCCCGGAGGATCCGGGTGACGCTGGACTGGAGCAGAGGGAGGCTGTCCTTCTCCGACCCGGACGCCGACCGTGACGGCGACGCGCACATACACACCTTTGCGGCCGGGTTCACCGAGAGGGTCTTTCCCAACGTGTACAACGGCGACGCCACTCTCCCCCTGAAGGTGGCGCCGAGGAGGATTATTAGCGTGACGACAAGAGAGGACGATAACGACGACCGCCACGACGGCCACGAAGATAAGGATGACGAAGGCGATGAAGCGGACGACGATGATGAGGAAGAAGACGATTCTGATGATGATTATGATTATGTTGATGATGAAGATTATGTTGATGATGATGGTGATGGTGATGATGATGATGATGATGATGGTGGTGATGATGATGATGATGATGATGATGATGATGATGATGATGATGAAGATGATGATTAACTCACCCCGTTGCCACTGACGCCTAAGGACGCCTTTTTTAATATCAATTAATTGAGGTGCTCAGCTGTGTCCAGATTCCCTGCGTAACAAACGCTCCGGTTTTCATTTCCGGAAAAATAAAAATAAAAAAATGAAATATCCGTTGGCTTATAAGATGATGATTATGATGATGATGATGACTTCTTCTCACTTATTTTTGAGGGGCGCAATAGCCCCTCCCCAACCCCTGGTTCTCAAAAGTAATGTTACACTATGGCAGCAAAGTCTATGGATATTTTAGAGCATCCTTCGACCTGGTAACGTCTGTTTAGGCATCGTGTCTATTTTTGTCCAACACGAACACTAAATTCCCAATACGTCGTGATGCTGTACGATGGTAAGAGCGCCCCTCACTTCACACGGGTGTGATGTATTTATTTTTGGTTCTCATTGTTTTGTAGTCTCATAGCCTGTGATGAGAATATAATTTCCCTGTGGAATAACAAAGGTACACAGACGCTAAAATAGTCTCTGGAAAGCACACTCACATTTACATTTATTTTGTATTTTAGAAGTCAGCAAAACTACGCCGCTTCAAGGCTTCTTTTATTGGGAAGGTTTATCTTCCGGGTTTGAGGACAATCAGAAAAGACCTCCGAACATTGGCGTTCTGTCAAAACCATGGAGAGGCTCCGTTGATTTAAACTCATGAGCCTTTTTCAGTCCACCTGTATACAAGTGAACTGCAGTGCACATGCGCGAAACCGGTCTAGGATCGCTGAAGAAGGAAAGCCCAAGCAAAAAAACCCCAACACAAAACAGAAAAAAACCAAAAACCAATAATATCAATAATCAATAATAAAGCTTATATGGCGGTGTTCCGTCGGAAGCAGTTGACAGTTGGATTATATATGACGGACTATTCCGTCACAAGTAGACAATGTGTTAACGTATGCAGCATCCGACCCGGGACCTAACTTAACCCATTTAGACGCGATCCTGACAGTTTTCTGAAAAACCCCAATGTCGTTCTCAAACATTTTCATGTCAAGGACCCCCAAAGATATATGAAATTGTCCGCCAAGTCCATCTGAGAATATGTTGTTCCAGGGACCCCCACCAGAAGCAAAGATTTGAGTTGAAAGTGTTCGCTCTGAAAGCATTATAGTCAAAGATGTGTGCCACATATGTGCGTGCGTGCGTTTGTTTCGTATTATTATTATTAATATAATAATAATAATTATTATTATTATTAATAGAATTATTAGTATTATTATTGTTATTATTATAAAATATATAATATTATATATGTATTATTATATATGGAGGAAGAATGTGTTAAAAAAGAGTGTAGTATTTATTAAAATGTCGTTTCTATGTGGACACGCCCACCAGTTAAAAAATAGCAGAGCTACAAGCTCATAGCACAGCACTTGGTGCCGCGCTATGAGCTTTTAGATCTGCTATTTTTCAACAGATAATGCATAACATAATGCTTAAAACACCAAAAGGGGTTCCAGAAGGATTCATTGAAAACATCCGTCCTTGTCTCTCTCTCTCTCTGGTGACTGATATTGTCCTTCCAATGGGCGAGAAGACTTTTAGTCAACGTTTAGTCGACAAAAACTAAAACATGTCAAAGTGTGTTGTCAAAATCAACACTGCTCTGCATATCTTGACGAATATGGACTTCAGATTCCTGGAAACAAGTTTCATGCAGCAAAAGTACTCACATAATAGTAAAGTATCAATATTGCAATGTAGAAATCCAAGCTAAACTACAAAAGTAACTGTTGACTGCGAGAGGTCCATGCTTCAATGTTTATGTCTGCAGTCTGTTGCTTGGAGCATGGATTTACGGGCAAAGTTGCTGTGTACTAGATAGTCTTTAAGATTTTTCTTTTTTCTGTATGCCAATATAATTTTATAATCTTTAGAAGATCATCCGTTCGGTTCACAAAATTCCTTTTTATTCTGTTGTTGGCTAGTCTTCTCTGTGTTGAATAACTGGTTATCAGGGCAAATTTAGGGCCTGGATCCCGCACTCTTACTTCTAAAAAGGTATTGTGAGCTTTCCGGAGGAATGTCCTAGTGTATCCTCTTAGCGTTTTACAAGATATTTTGAAATCACTTCTTTGCGTGCAAATCCTATGGAATCCTAGTAGTTGTGATTTGACTAATCCTGTGTAGGGTGGAATGACGTTTTGTGTAGTAAGGTGTGAGTGTCTGTTTCTTTAAAGAATACTTTTAAATCTAGTTTCCCGTTTGTGTTAAAGTTTGGGCCCTTGAAGATTATTACATCAAGAAAGTCAATCCTTTCTGTGTGTGTCACATATTTTATCGTTATGGATCTATGATGGCTATTTAACACATCAATAAATAGTAGGCCAAGGAAGTAGAAAGTCACCAATGAGCTCATCAATGAGGTCATCATCATATGGTGCAGGTGCAGAAAAGTTGAGACATTGAGGGGGCAGAAAACAGCCCGCTCACGTGGTTCTTGTACTTGCGCGAGCCCATATAGACTCCAATGCATTCCGTAAACTTCCGGTTATCCCCATGCTCAATATAATTCTATGTAGAAGAGATTGGACTGAAGCCCCATGAAGTGAACGGAGTTTGTGTAACTCTGTCTTACTCTATGGCTCTGTAAGGCTGGATGTCCACCACTCTTGTTCAAGTGCGCTGACGTCACCATGACGGCCACTCAGAGACAGTTTATTTGCAGATAAACGGAATCAGAAAGGGAGAACGCAAACCATTTTTTTCCGCAGCTACAGAAGGCCATATCGAGCTAGATCTTTCCTTACTCCGTGTCGGCTGAGTGTGGAAATTTAACAAGAACCAGGATTACTCACAACAAAAAGAGCAATAACACGATTCGAGTTGACACGGTGCGTGTTTTTAGCTTGCCCCCCCCCCCCCCAGAAATGGAGTCGTCTCTGTCGGAAAGCTTCTCAGGGGATTTCTCCTGCGCCGTGTGCCGCGACGTTTTCAAACACCCCGTTCTGCTGCTGTGCAGCCACAGCTTCTGCAAAGCCTGCCTGCACGAGTGGTGGACGCACAAGGACATGAGGGAGTGTCCGGTCTGCAAGAACATATCGTCCATGGACGACCCGCCCTGCAACCTGGCCCTGAAGAACCTGTGCGAGACCTTCGTCCAGGAGAAACGTCGGAAGATGGACCCCAGGGAGGCGGCCGAGGAATCGCTCGAGCTCCTGCAGGAGAAGCTGAAGGTCTTCACCAAGGCGAAGGCGAACTGCGACCAGACGGCGGAGCACATCAAGGTCCAGGCCCAGAACACGGAGAGGAAGATCAGGGAACGGTTCAAGGAGCTTCATCGGTTCCTGCGGGAGGAAGAGGAGGCCAGGATTGCCGCGCTGAGGGAGGAGGAGTCTAAGAAGAGCCGGACGATGGCGGAGAAGATCGAGGGCCTGAGCCGGGAGATGTCGACCCTCTCGGGCACCATCGGAGCCATCGAGGAGGAGCTGAGGGCCGGGCGTGGCGTCACGCTGCAGAGCCACCGGGCCGCCGTGGAACGCGTCCAGTTCTCGCTGCGCGACCCGCAGCCCGTCACGGGGGCGCTCATCGACGAGGCCCGGCACCTGGGAAACCTGGCCCACCGCGTCTGGGACAAGATGCGGGAGGAGGCGGTCTCGTACGCGCCCGTGGTGCTGGACCCCAACACGGCGCACGCACGGCTCGTGCTCTCCGACGACCTGACGGCCGTGCGGCGTGGAGCCGTGGACCAGCGGCTCCCCAACAACCCCGAGCGATTTGACCTCTACTGCCGCGTGCTCGCCCAGTCGGGCCTGGGCTCGTCGGGCGGGCCGCACAGCTGGGACGTGGAGGTCGGCGACAACAGCCACTGGACGGTGGGCGTGCTCGCCGACTCGGCGCAGCGCAAGGGGAAGCGCGTGGCCCAGTGCTGGAAGGTGAGCCTCTACGATGGAAAGTATGCGGCGCACGCCAAGCCCGCGGGCTCCGTCGCCACCATCCAGGTGAAGGCCAAGCCCCGGAGGGTGCGCGTGCAGCTGGACTGGAGCCGAGGCAAGCTGACGTTCTGGGACCCGGACGCCGGCGCCCTCCTGCACGCCTTCCAGCACACGTTCACCGACGCGCTCTTCCCGTACGTGCACAACGGCGACGACGCGCTCCCGCTCAAGCTGCTGCCGCGGAGGATGAGCGTGGTCAGGGAGGAGGACGACCATGCCGCCAGGGGAGGGGCTTCTTCTTCTTCTTCTTCCGCGAGTAGGCACGCGTCGTCGGCGTCGTCGGGCCGGTCCCTTCAGGCTTCCCGGCCGTTCAGGCCTTGAGGTGGGGGGGAGATGTCTCGTCCGTGGCAAAGTTTAGGTTTTGATCATATTACCCAATTAGTGAATCAAGTCTCCAGATTGTCCTCAGACTATGTATACTTGTATAGGTCACTGGTTTACTATGGCACATTAGGTATAGTCCCCACAGGAATCCGCGGAGAACATTCCTTGATTCCGCGGCTTAGTTAATATTCCGTGGAGATGAATTGATTTAACCTAAAATGACCAGTTATCAAGCAAATGTTTTATTTTGTTTTAATAATCAAGTAAGATATTTTATTAAATAGATAATTAATTGTAATTATGGATGGGTCATAATAATCAAATATTCCAATAATAGTTTTTGAGGATATTATTATTATTATTATTAATGTTTAAATTATTTGTTTTGGTTGCAAAGGTTATTGTCATTCAAACCCTGCCCACAGTAACTACAATTTAGAGGATACCTAATGTGGGTGTAATATTTATTCTGTCAGGACACAGATTCAGTTTCAGTAGGAACCATTTACACAGATTCAGTTTCAAGTCGGACCAGATATTAGGAGGGACCTTATGTGCCACACTAACTATAGTCCCCCAGCCCTGTGAAGAAAGTGTCCTCACTCCTCAGACACCTCACCACAAATGTTTATTATAGTACCTATTAACTACTACCTAGCCTACTGGTACTACCTACTGGTACTGATAAGTAACGTTGTCATGTTTTTCGGACGCTCCGCGACGCACCCTGATCTTTCCTCCCGGAAATGTCCCCATTGAAAATTCCCGGGATGAAAAACAGGGTCGACAATTCCACAGACGTTCTAGTATTCCGCGGGCGTTCTAGTATCCCACGGATGGTCGAGAAATCCCCGGAAAATTCCGCGATCGCAGAATCCTATGGGGACTAAGGGCCGATTCATACTCCTATTTTAGAGCCGAATAAAAGTCGGTTTGGCACTGTAGAGCCTACAATTTGACGTCATTTGAGGTTCGGGGGGGGGGCGGGTACCGTCCTAAAGTCGGCTCTTCGGTGCTACTGAAAATGTCTGATGAGCCGAAATCATTTTGGCACTACAGCGCCGAAACAGCGGTAAAATAGGAGTATGAATCGGCCCTAATTAGGAGTCCATTGAAACAGTGGATCTCGGGAACTTTAGCATATGCAAAACATGGACAAAACATAAGGGGACAAAGCATTTTGCTGAATCCACGGCATGTGAGTATATAATCTGCAGATACTGCGTGTGCATTGAAGCTGTCAATACCCTAAACTGGCCAAAAAGCTCGAACCAGCTCAGTGGCCTTGTGGTTAGTTAGACTAGCAGGGGTACCCACCTTTTTTTTACTTGAGAACTACTTTTAAAATGACCAGCTCAACAACACCATTGCTGAAAATAGTTTCAATATGTACCTGAGGGTGCTTTAGAATAACGGGCGCTGGCATTACATATAAGACAAATGCACTTGGAATGGGAAATAGAGCGGGAGAAATGGGAATAGGTCAGGTTTTTTTGAGTGGTGTTGTTCCTATGTCCTAATGTGACTATGTCCGTTTAGAGTACCAGTAGGGGCAAACGTGGCACTGTTGTGCCAGAAAGAGAGAGAGAGAGAGTGTTGCACTGTTGCCTGCTAATGAGAGAGAGAGAGAGAGAGAGAGAGAGAGAGAGAGAGAGAGCACCACTCAGTTCACACAGGTGTGATGTTTTGTATTTAATTTAATAAATTCAATAATGCTACCGATGTTTGTGCACATGCAGCAACACTCTTGAAAAGAAAATATTGCATTGTGGATTTGAGCTGAGAGGCCCCTTTTTGATGTCAATCAATCAAGTGGCAGATCCCACAAATATTGAATTGAAATATTCTTTCGGGGCATGTCATGTGATCTACTGGTAGATCGTGATCTACCTTCTGGGCACCCCTGAGTTAGAGTGTCCGTCCTGAAAGTCGGAGGTCGGGGTTCGATCGGTCATACAAAAGACTGTAAAAATGGGACCCAATGCCTCCCTGCTTGGCACTCAGCATCAATGGGTTTGGCTTGGGGGGGTCGAATCAACTAATGACCCCTCACTTCACATGGGTGCGATTTTCTTTTATTTGCATGAATCAGTGCTATTGAACACCCTTTACGTCTACGTGTTATTTTGACAATATTGAACCAAACCTCCTAAGTCCATTGGAGCCTCAAACTGTCCGCTAAAGCAGCTAACCCCCCCCTTTTTGTTCATTTCAGATGAAAGTAGAGAATCATAGCTAGGAATTAAGTTTACAGTGTAAAATTTTAAAAACAAAACAAAAAAACTAGGGGTCCTTGAAATGAAAACAGTTTGAGAATAACTTATGCAACTTTGAGCTGTGACATTATGTCTACTGCATGTCTAAAGATGACCAGTGTTGGGAGAGCTACTTTTATTTTTGATTACATTACCCATTGCCTTCATTTTAAATGCACTACTCTCGTTACATATCGCTGAGCAAGAGCAATAATTAAATTACGTATTACTTTTTAGTTACTTTTACAAAAAATGCTCAAATAGAACAAATGACATATCCTAGATCTAAAGTAATGTATGAATGCTGGCAGGAACCCCTTTTGGTGTTTTAAGCATTATTTCTGCTAATTTTGAAAGAATCGTGAGAATGATATAGAAACAGGTGTTTCAGAAAACTTTCAGGATTTAGAAGAATCGAGATTTAGTAGAATCGAGCTCGGGTCTAAATGGGTTAATATCCAAGTTAATTTCCAAGAATTGCCATATATGGTCGCGCCTCGTGACATCACACCTTCATGTATGGTCGCGCCTCGTGACATCACACCTCCATGTATGGTCGTGCCTCGTGACATCACACCTCCATGTATGGTCGTGCCTCGTGACATCACACCTCCATGTATGGTCGCGCCTCGTGACATCACACCTCCATATATGGTCGCGCCTCGTGACATCACACCTCCATGTATGGTCGTGCCTCGTGACATCACACCTTCATGTATGGTCGCGCCTCGTGACATCACGCCTTCATGTATGGTCGCGCCTCGTGACATCACACCTTCATGTATGGTCGCGCCTCGTGACATCACGCCTTCATGTATGGTCGCGCCTCGTGACATCACACCTCCATGTATGGTCGTGCCTCGTGACATCACACCTCCATGTATGGTCGCGCCTCGTGACATCACGCCTTCATGTATGGTCGCGCCTCGTGACATCACACCTTCATGTATGGTCGCGCCTCGTGACATCACACCTCCATGTATGGTCGCGCCTCGTGACATCACACCTCCATGTATGGTCGTGCCTCGTGACATCACGCCTCCATGTATGGTCGCGCCTCGTGACATCACACCTCCATGTATGGTCGTGCCTCGTGACATCACACCTCCATGTATGGTCGCGCCTCGTGACATCACACCTCCATGTATGGTCGCGCCTCGTGACATCACACCTCCATGTATGGTCGCGCCTCGTGACATCACACCTCCATGTATGGTCGTGCCTCGTGACATCACACCTCCATGTATGGTCGCGCCTCGTGACACCACACCTCCATGTATGGTCGCGCCTCGTGACATCACGCCTCCATGTATGGTCGCGCCTCGTGACATCACGCCTTCATGTATGGTCGCGCCTCGTGACATCACGCCTTCATGTATGGTCGCGCCTCGTGACATCACGCCTTCATGTATGGTCGCGCCTCGTGACATCACGCCTTCATGTATGGTCGCGCCTCGTGACATCACGCCTCCATGTATGGTCGCGCCTCGTGACATCACGCCTTCATGTATGGTCGCGCCTCGTGACATCACACCTCATCACCCCCCTATTTTTTGGTTTAAAACGTTTTATTTGAACGAAATATGAACATATAGCCTGCAATAAAATTATTAAATTAAAATACGAATAATGTTATAGGCCTACTACGCTATTCAGAAAACGTGACACTTGACGTGAGTTTGCACTAATGTGACTGTCGAAGCACGGGGGGGGGGGAAATAAACGACCTCACGTCTTTCTTTCACATTAGCTATAGGTCTTTCACCCTTTGAGCAGTGCTGCTGGGTCCCCTTCTCCGCTGCAGAGAATGTGATCATCCCGCTTTGTACTATGAAAAGTCCAATTGGGTGTTAAAATAGCCAGCACGCCCAGTGCACAGCACAGCACACTGATGATTAGTGATTATTATATTGAGAGAGAGAGAGAGAGAGAGAGAGAGAGAGAGAGAGAGAGAGAGAGAGAGAGAGAGAGGGGCTGCGTGCTGGTGGTTATTATAAAACAAATTGTAGCCTATACTCATCTTTGTTTGTGTTCCGTTTCACGTTATTGCTGAGTAATATGCAGGCAAAAGCAAAAAGGTGTTTAGAAGTGACAATGTCCATCACAGGGAAAGGAAACTCCTCGCTCCGTCGCCCGTCGGTAAAACCCTCCTTTTACTACTCTATGGGTAAAATACACTTCTCACAGAGACTGATTAGGCTACTAATGATTGACAGGTGCAGCAGCTTTGGGAGTGTGCCTGAAGATGTCCAACACAGTTCTGGAGAGAGTGACTCGGTGCTTGTCCAGCGCAGACAGGAAATTATACGTTCTCCTCAGACATTCATATTTTGCTAAAGTGTATAAGCTCTGTATCTGGTTAATTGCGGGAGTATATGCAGGAGTCTCACTGATTTTATCTTGACCGCCCGTGCCCGCCCGCAGGTATTTAAATACCGCCCGTGCCATCAACAATTACGTTGGGTCCCGCTGGCTTCCCCGTTACAGCCCTTGAGTGTGATCCATAATTCCATATAAATATCATCAAACATGTTTGAAAATGATGGGAGGGTTCAGATTGGACATTTGAATGCACACTGTGTGAAAACTCCTTTAGTGTAATTTCTAACATGAAAAAACAACAACCTCCGGGATGACGGGTCCTGAAGAAATGTCCGGGAATTTATACCCGGGAGGCCCGTAATCCCGGGATCCCGGCATTAAACCCTAATGGTCGCACCTCGTGACATCACACCTCCATATTTGTTCATGCCCCGTGACATGCCTCTACATCTCGTTACATCATGGAGACCCTTAGCCCTGTAAAACCCGGATTCATTTCTACCTGCAAATAAACTTTCAACCTTACTACTACTTTTTACTACTAGGACTTTTCAGAGGAAATAATGTAAAAAAAAATATATATTTTTGTTGTGCACATTTTATGCACATTTATAATAATTAATAAAATAATAATCTAGACATTCTAATGATCACAAAAAAACATATATTACAGTTATTTTACTTTTATTAGGGTTAAAGGTCAAAGGTCATAATGTTAAAAATTGTTAACAATTAGCCTGTCGCTAAGTCCCACCCAAGCCTGTTGTTGGCCAATACCACGTTAGCAACGGTTACTAGGTTTGGATCCTGGTCAAGCTTGCAATGCTGGTCAAAATGGTTATAAGCAGTGTCAATAAATATATTTGCTGTACACATCATGTGTGGAGTGGACCTCAGAAAGAGGGTTTGTTTTCTTACCTGTTATGAGCAAACTAGTCCATTCCATGAATTATTTCGCTCCGTTGTAACTTGTGTAGTTTAATAGTACCTATCTATAAAAATAGGCTCTCATTGACTTCCATTGTAACGGGAAACAGCTCTCAAAATCAGTCAGTTAGCACATAAGCGAACACAACAAAAGCTGATTCTGACAGTTTATGACATCAGGGAAACTCATGCCGTTTTATTTTCGTCTTTTGATAGATTTATAAAGTAACTATATTGGTTGGAGATATACAGTGAAGCGGTTCTGGTGTTCCTCGATCGTTTGTAAACAAGTCGCCATGCTGTTTGAGATGCACCCAGCTGCAGTCCCAGACATTTCTCCTAAAGCGTCTCCCTCAAACACGTCCAAAATTGTGTATGGTGTTTGCGACAAGTGGACAAGATCAGATACATTATTTTGTTTACATCCAACGGTCTGGATGGTAAATCTGGGACCGAGGCTATACTTCAGGAGTGTGTGTACAGATTTGGACCAATCAGATCGTTTTGTAGGCAAACTTGTCAGGGTTGCCAAGTCTGCTTATTTCCCGCTACTTTTGGCTTAAGGCTAATAATTAGTACTGTAATACACAGTGAGTTTGAGAGTTGTTTCCCCGTTACAATGGAAGTCAATGAGAGCCTATTCTTATTTCTAATATGTAGGCTACTATTAAACTGCACAACGGAGCGAAATAATTCATGGAATGGACTAGTTTGCTCATAAGGTAAGAAAACAAACCCACACATGCTGTACAGCAAATATATTTATTGACACTGCAAAACCATTTTGACCAGCATTGAAAGCTTGACCAGGATCCTAACCCTAGTAACCGTTTCTAACGTGGTATTGGCCAAGAACGGGCTTGGGTGGGACTTAGCGACAGGCTAATTGCCAAGTCCAGAGATTTTTGATTTGTGTGAATTTCAGCCTCTGTGGGGGTATTTATTATCCGCCTATATGGAGCCGGCCAGCAACTCTACATCTGACCTCAAACCCTTAGGCAGACATTTGACCTAATTTCTCCTTTCATTGTCAATGGCAAAACATTGTTATATTGTTCTGACCGTTCGTAGATGGTTTTGAGCGTGGCGCCCTCGGGCACGCTGTCGTTCTCCTCCAGGTAGAGGATGAGCCAGGACGTGCGGTAGGGCCACTGCTCCGTCAGGTTGATCCACGACGCCAGGCGGTCCCAGTTGAAGCTGATCTGGTTGGCCCTCAGCAGACGCCCTGCGTGTTACAGTAAAAGAGAAAAACGTGAAGATCCCTCATTTTGGAGTGTTTCTCACCGATCTTTCCCCCATTATGATACGACATCCCCCACCCAGAGAAACGAACGCGTTTCGGCACATATAAGCTTTCCTTGGCGTTTCAAACCGATCGGTTTGGTGGGGACATAACAACTACAAAGAAAGGAAAGTAGGAAAGTTTTCTAGCATGGAATTCTCCTTTAAGGCAACTGGCCGGTTCCACGCGCTGCACAAGGTGCCCTTTTTTCACTTGAGCACCTGCCCCTCTAAATGTCTGTGCACGCCACTGCCCATAAGCTACTGAGACATTCAACTTGACTCCCTGAGTAGAGCGCACCTTCACCTAATAAGTGTACATTTTATGAAAGGTGCCAACACTACAGACATCCGAGTGTATAGCAGAGTGGCTCGGAGCCTCAGCTTGATGGCCTCAAAAGTATAATATCTCCCGTCTTTCCGATAGGGATATCCCTTTGGTCTACTGGGTAAGATATCGGACTTTCACGCGGGGAGACCCGAGTTCGATTCCCGGGGAGTGACAGGAGCACAGGGATCAGAGGTCAACCCTACAGACGTTCCATTCCAACCAGTGTTGTTTTTGGCAGCACATTTTGATTTTAGTTTTAGTCATAGTCTTTTGAATAGCTTTCATTTAGTTTTAGTCACATTTTAGTCACTTTAGTGACTTGGTCTTAGTGTTAGTCTAGTTTTAGTCGACTAAATCTACAGTTGATTTAGTCAACTAAAATGTATTTTGGCGGGCCTTGGGCTTGATGCCGTCGTAATGACCGATTACGACGAATGTCTGAGCGGTGTGAACTTCAAAATGACTCATACTGGATCTCTTGTCCACTATAGTCCCTTCCTAACATTTTAATCTAGTTTCTATTTGTCGACGAAATTGTCCATATATTTAGTCTTAGATTTAGTCAGCATAGCTATAGTTTTCATTTACTTTACATTTAGTTTTCGTCAGTGAAAAAAGATAGTCGACCACTCTGATTTTAACTCTTCATGCTGCCCTGATCATTTCCTGAAGGTTTTCTGAAAATGCATGTTTTCCCTGCAGGGTCTTATTCACTGATTAGAATAAAGGGCCTTGCAAACGAGGAGAGATACAACGCGCCTATAGTTCATTTTCAGTGAGACCTGCATTTTTGCTCGGAGAAGTTGCGATGCGACAGTGCAAGCGCCTGTAAAGTGCATTTACGTGAATTTGTTGCGCGCGTGCTCGTTACGTGCACACACCCGCGACTCACCAGACCTGGATTATGTTAAGCTGTTTTGTTTTACTCTTGCGTTGCTGTGCCCCTCTTCAACAGACCTGGAGGAGACCTGTCGATCCAGGCAACGACGCCCGCGTTCCTCGCTTCACGTTTGCAAGGCCCTTAATGCAAATTCTACTGCTTTGACTACTGAAAAGAAGCGTCCAGCAGAGGAACTGACCACTAGGGGGTCAGAGGTCAACCCTGCATACATCTGACCACATATAAAGATCTGTATCTAGATAGATAGATAGATAGATAGATAGATAGATAGATAGATAGATAGATAGATAGATAGATAGATAGATAGATAGATAGATAGATAGATCACATCATGTCCTGTGATCTTAACTCCCTATTTTATCTATCCATGTTTCCTCTGCACACACACACACACACACACACACACACACACACACACACACACACACACACACACACACACACACACACACACACACACACACACACACACACACACACACACACACACACACACACACACACACACACACACACAGGACTGCAGGTATAAACCGATGGCCTGCAGTGGTCAATCTACCAGAAAGGTTTCTCTGAGCAGAAGGTCAGTGAAAGCCAAGGTGTCATCATATCAGACTTTGTGTCGACGCAACGCACTTTCTCCGCTAAGAGTCGATCACTACTTCTGTAAGTACAGATAATTGTTGCTCACTGTTGCTATGAGAGTTGTTCTCTGTGAAGCGTTGCTCTGTTAAAGAAACATGCTGTTTTTAGTTGTTTAATGAATGCAGGCTGACCACGCCTTGCATTTCTTTATACCTGTGTTATTAAGGCTAATGCTAATGTAAGCCTATGTTACCTGCTATGCCAGCTCAGCTTAGTTTAGTTTAGCCTAGCTTGGCCTATTTTAGCATAGCTTTGCCTAGGAGCTTAGCTAAGCTATGGAAAACAAGCAGTTATGGTGTCAAGGATTACTCCTTTAACATTGTGGACAAATTGATCAGTTCTCTGTCAACATTGATTATAGGCTGATTCAGGGTACATGTATGTTGGGACAGGATAATAGGCTGATTCAGGGTACATGTATGTTGGGACAGGATTATAGACTGATTCAGGGTGCATGTATGTTGGGACAGGATTATAGGCTGATTCAGGGTACATGTATGTTGGGACAGGATTACAGGCTGATTCAGGGTACATGTATGTTGGGACAGGATAATAGGCTGATTCAGGGTACATGTATGTTGGGACAGGATTATAGGCTGATTCAGGGTACATGTATGTTGGGACAGGATTATAGGCTGATTCAGGGTACATGTATGTTGGGACAGGATAATAGGCTGATTCAGGGTACATGTATGTTGGGACAGGATTATAGGCTGATTCAGGGTACATGTATGTTGGGACAGGATTACAGGCTGATTCAGGGTACATGTATGTTGGGACAGGATTATAGGCTGATTCAGGGTACATGTATGTTGGGACAGGATTATAGGCTGATTCAGGGTGCATGTATGTTGGGACAGGATTATAGGCTGATTCAGGGTACATGTATGTTGGGACAGGATAATAGGCTGATTCAGGGTACATGTATGTTGGGACAGGATAATAGGCTGATTCAGGGTACATGTATGTTGGGACAGGATAATAGGCTGATTCAGGGTACATGTATGTTGGGACAGGATTACAGGCTGATTCAGGGTACATGTATGTTGGGACAGGATAATAGGCTGATTCAGGGTACATGTATGTTGGGACAGGATTACAGGCTGATTCAGGGTACATGTATGTTGGGACAGGATTACAGGCTGATTCAGGGTACATGTATGTTGGGACAGGATAATAGGCTGATTCAGGGTGCATGTATGTTGGGACAGGATAATAGGCTGATTCAGGGTGCATGTATGTTGGGACAGGATAATAGGCTGATTCAGGGTGCATGTATGTTGGGACAGGATAATAGGCTGATTCAGGGTACATGTATGTTGGGACAGGATTACAGGCTGATTCAGGGTACATGTATGTTGGGACAGGATAATAGGCTGATTCAGGGTGCATGTATGTTGGGACAGGATAATAGGCTGATTCAGGGTACATGTATGTTGGGACAGGATAATAGGCTGATTCAGGGTGCATGTATGTTGGGACAGGATTATAGGCTGATTCAGGGTACATGTATGTTGGGACAGGATTATAGGCTGATTCAGGGTACATGTATGTTGGGACAGGATAATAGGCTGATTCAGGGTACATGCATGTTGGGACAGGATTACAGGCTGATTCAGGGTACATGTATGTTGGGACAGGATTACAGGCTGATTCAGGGTGCATGTATGTTGGGACAGGATTATAGGCTGATTCAGGGTACATGTATGTTGGGACAGGATAATAGGCTGATTCAGGGTACATGTATGTTGGGACAGGATAATAGGCTGATTCAGGGTACATGTATGTTGGGACAGGATAATAGGCTGATTCAGGGTACATGTATGTTGGGACAGGATAATAGGCTGATTCAGGGTACATGTATGTTGGGACAGGATAATAGGCTGATTCAGGGTACATGTATGTTGGGACAGGATTATAGGCTGATTCAGGGTGCATGTATGTTGGGACAGGATTATAGGCTGATTCAGGGTGCATGTATGTTGGGACAGGATTACAGGCTGATTCAGTGATTCAGGGTACATGCATTTGGGACAGGATTATAGGCTGATTCAGGGTACATGTGTGTTGGGACAGGATTACAGGCTGATTCAGGGTACATGTATGCTGGGACAGGATTACAGGCTGATTCAGGGTACATGTGATGATTCATGCGTTTTGTTGTTGAATTCTCCTTTAACAGAGAACTGATGACAGACAGTGAGCACATACAATTTGTGGTGCTTTTCATGGTTCTATGGTATATATACACTTCGACACACGACGGTCCACAAGCCCAGCTGTAGGCATGTTGCAGGCCTCATTATAGACATAACACACATAGAAAGTGAAGCTGAAAGTCGGAATGAGCAGCAGCAGTCATTCAGCGCAGTTCTATGTGTGTGTGTGTGTGTGTGTGTGTGTGTGTGTGTGTGTGTGTGTGCGTGTGTGTGTGTGTGTGTGTGTGTGTGTGTATCTATGTATACACAATACAGTTCAATGCACCGTAGAGCTGTTGGCACGGGCAAGCAAAAACCTCCCTCGGTTTGACGCTGCGTGTGCCTCCCCAGCTCAGCCGTGCACAATTCAAGGTCGTTGGATGGGGGGGTGCCTATCACGCATTCAGGTCAAGTCAAGTGACATTTATTTATATTTATATAGCATATTTAAAGACAACAGCCGTTGTGCTTTGCATAACAAATAGACCGTAGTCTATCCCGCAGCTAGTGCAATAATAGGAGCATAAAACAAGCCAAGCAAAACAAAATAACAGCAACAACAAAAACAGCAAACGACAAACTGTGTTAAAAGCCAGACTAAAACGTTTTCAAGTTGGATTTAACAATCTCCAGGGTGGAATGGAAGATCATTCCATAGTGTAGGGTGCAGCTACAGAGAAGGCCCGATCACCTTTGTTTTTAAGGGGTCAGAAAACAGCGCTCGAGTGCTGTTCATGCAGCCCCCGAGAGCGACAAGCTGGAGTTTGACATACATTGTTTTCAACGAGGGCGGTGCAGATATCAGCAATTCAACTGTTTTTAAAGTATTGTACAGTGACAACTAAAAGTCTCTGTAATGTTTATGGAATCGGTATCGGTAAGTGCCGATGCCGATGTAATGTTTAAAAAAAGAATCACACCCATGTGAAGTGAGGGGCACTCTTATCATCGTACATCATCATCTCATATTGGCCAATCAGAATGCCTGTTGCCTGTGATTGGTTAGCTGATTTGCGTGTTTACATAGTGTGGTTTCTGCATTTTTGGATGTGCAAAATTGCAAATACAGTGAGCCCCGCCTGTAGTTACGTGTCATACAAGCCTGCTTCAAACTGGTGAATGTGGATATTGGAAAATTTGGAAATATTATTTTTGGAAAAGTACAACACCTGTATAGGGAGTACCAACATAAGCCTGAGGTGGCGTCAACATATGTGTCACAGTGTCACTGGTAGCGGCCGCCATACTTCTGGGATGGTCTGGTTTGTTTACTTTGAGCGACTATCCTGTGTGCTTGATTACGTTCTTTTTTTAAACTCACAATGGCGCAGACTTGCTCAGTACATAAGTGCCACAGCAGGTCACGTCGAGGGAATGAGCCAGAAAACGGAATGAGATGTTTCAGCTTTCCAGCATGGAGACGGCATCAAGGAACCCAGATTGACGAGTTTACAAAGATACGTAGGATGGCTCGGATCTAGGCTAGTACGGCGCAGAGACATAACGTTCAACAGAGTATCTAAGCCGTGTTTCCTTGTCCTTGTCAGGTATGTCGAGCCCAACGTTCTTTCTATCCATCCCAGTGTTGGTTCACTATGTTTTCGCCAAGAACGACCTCAATGTTTACAAAAACAGACCACCGTCACTCTATTCTGAGTCATGTGGGCTTGAGTTTAAATCCCAGAAACATCAAACATGGTCGCCGCTAGCTTTTCAGACGCTGCCCCAATCTTGGTGACGTACACATTTTTACCAAGGCCCCAGTGAGGCTCTCCAACGTTGAAGCACTGGGCCCTAGTGGTAAGAGGAGGGACTGCAGGCGGACATGTGGAGTTACGCCAGAAGCAGTTGCTAGTTGGATTCCTTCTGACGGAACGTTCCGCCAGGAGCAGTTAATTTGTTAAATAGAAAGAAGGGGTTAGTAAGTAAGTCAGAGAGGCTTATTGTCGGTATCAGCCAGAGTCTGTCCCCGTTTCAATGCGCTAGACCTCTGCTCGACCGACCAAGCTTCCCGGACACGAATAAATAATATAATTGAAAGAAGCTGTTACTAACGGTGTTGATTTTGACAGCAAACTTTTATTTTAGTTTTATTCATAGTCTTTTGAATACTTTTCATTTAGTTTTAGTCACATTTCATGCAACTGGAATAATTTAGTCTAGTTTTAGTTGACTAAACATCATAAGATTTAAGTTGACTAAATCTACAGTTGATTTAGTCGACTAAAATCATCATGTCATGTCTTGATGCCGTCGTAATGACTGATTTTACACTTTACACAAATAGCAGATCTGCAAGCTCACAACTGAGCTTGTACGTAGGTCTGCTATTTTCAGCATGCAACCAAATGTAAAATGACGTGTCTTTTACTTACACTGGATCACTTACACTTGTACCTTCCTAACATTTTAGTTTGTTGACAAAAATGTCAATATATTTAGTCGTACTTTAAGTCAAAAAGAAAAAAAAAATGTCACGGTATATTAGTCGACAAAATCAAACACTGATGAAGAAATAACAGAACGAAGAAAGGGAGTTTGCATGTTCTCCCCGTGTCCCCTAGGGTAGGTACCCTTACAAAAAAACATGCAGTAATCCTGGTCTCTAAACTACCTCTCCCTGGCCAGCCGGAGCGCCTGATGGAGGAGAAAGGAACTGGTCGGAATAACGTGTTCCTTCCATGCGCTACGTCCGACTGGGGAAACGTCCCCCTGTCACCTGACAGGGGGAGTATTTCCAATTTCCTGTACTTTTACTCCACTACATCTCAGAGCCAAAATGTGTACTACTCCACTACAATCATTTGAAAACTTTAGTCACTAGTCACTTTGGACCTCATGCATAGAAGGAAGCATGAGGTCAGTCCTCTGCCCACCCCCAGGTTGGCAGAGGAAGTGGTAGCGCCCAGGATTACATTCGATTATTGACACGGGGGGCGAAAACAATGGGTTTCAAAATGGTGGTATAAAACCAGGAAAGAAGGAGGCGCGTCGACTGACCCGTGACGGAGACGATGTTGAGCAGCCTCCGCATGGTCTGAGGGCTGATGTCGCTGAACCAGTCCTCCGTCACCAGCAGCTTGGTCAGGTCGAAGCTCATCTGCCTGGTCACCGTGCGCTGCATCTGCCGACGCCGGTACGTGTCCTGTACGGGTCAGACGGGCGGGCAGGCAGGCAGGCAGGCAGGCAGGCAGACAGACAGACAAGGCAGACAGACAACTTTTATTACCACATTTTATACGGCCCAGCCCCTCTAGGCGAGATCGTGGCGCTATATTGCCAGAGAAATCCGCGAAATAAGCAGCGAAGAAGGGTCACTTCTGCCCGACGAGCCGGAAGTGATGTAGTCCGGATCTGTAGTGCGCAAGCCTATACACTACATATCTGTAGTGTGCGTAGGCCTATACACTACAGATCTGTAGTGTGCGTAGGCCTATACACTACAGATCTGTAGTGTGCGTAGGCCTATACACTACATATCTGTAGTGTGCGTAGGCCTATACACTACATTTCTGTAGTGTGCGTAGGCCTATACACTACATATCTGTAGTGTGCGTAGGCCTATACACTACATTTCTGTAGTGTGCGTAGGCCTATACACTACAGATCTGTAGTGTGCGTAGGCCTATACACTACATATCTGTAGTGTGCGTAGGCCTATACACTACATATCTGTAGTGTGCATAGGCCTATACACTACATATCTGTAGTGTGCGTAGGCCTATACACTACATTTCTGTAGTGTGCGTAGGCCTATACACTACATATCTGTAGTGTGCATAGGCCTATACACTACATATCTGTAGTGTGCGTAGGCCTATACACTACATTTCTGTAGTGTGCGTAGGCCTATACACTACATATCTGTAGTGTGCGTAGGCCTATACACTACATTTCTGTAGTGTGCGTAGGCCTATACACTACATTTCTGTAGTGTGCGTAGGCCTATACACTACATTTCTGTAGTGTGCGTAGGCCTATACACTACATATCTGTAGTGTGCGTAGGCCTATACACTACATATCTGTAGTGTGCGTAGGCCTATACACTACATCTATGTAGTGTGCGTAGGCCTATACACTACATATCTGTAGTGTGCGTAGGTCTATACACTACATCTATGTAGTGTGCGTAGGCCTATACACTACATATCTGTAGTGTGCGTAGGCCTATACACTACATATCTGTAGTGTGCGTAGGTCTATACACTACATCTATGTAGTGTGCGTAGGCCTATACACTACATATCTGTAGTGTGCGTAGGCCTATACACTACATTTCTGTAGTGTGCGTAGGCCTATACACTACATATCTGTAGTGTGCGTAGGCCTATACACTACATTTCTGTAGTGTGCGTAGGCCTATACACTACATTTCTGTAGTGTGCGTAGGCCTATACACTACATATCTGTAGTGTGCGTAGGCCTATACACTACAGATCCGGACTACATCACTTCCGGGCTCCATGAGCGAAACAGTTCTAGGATCGCTGAAGAAGGAAAGGCCAAACATATATATGTATATTGAATTACAGCGATCTCGTTTGATATCATTAAAAGGGACCTGAAGACGTGTAAACACGTCCAAGGCCCCCCCACCACGGTTTGATTAGAAAAGATGTGTACTGTATACATGTCGGTAGCATAGTCAGTGTTAAAGTACCAACAGTACAAAGTAGGCCTATACTCATTTTGCAGTATGTCTCATTTCAAGTTTAAAAATGTCTAAAAATCTTTAGAAAATAGTAGATGCAACGCATTGTGAGCTTGTAGAACGGCTAGTTTCAAATGGCCTGAAATGTATATAGGGCTGAAGTGTTTAATGTATGTTTTGTAATAACGCACGCCATTCCACGCACACACACACGCAGGCACGCACACTTACCCTGCGGTTCAGTGTGGTCTTGCTGCCAAACTTGGTCAGCTCTCCAAGGCTGTGCTGGGACAGTTTCCTGTCTAACTCCTCGTGCCAGCCTGCAGACAGACAGACAGACAGACAGACGGATCCATTTAATTAGAGTATGTGCTGTATGTGTGTGTGTGTGTGTGTGAGAGACGCCTTTATCCAAGGTGCTTTAGTGCATTTCATTCACCCATTCACACACACATTGCGGCGGAAACCATGCGAGGCACCAATCAGCACATCAGGAACAATTTGTGGTTCAGTGTCTTGCCCAAGGACACTTCGACATGTGGACAGGAGGAGCCGGGATTCAAACCGCCGACCCACGGATCATTGGACGACCTGCTCTACCTCCTGAGCCACAGTCGCACAGTCAGAGGCCCCTTTTCCACCGGTTGGTTCCCAATGGGAACTGGTTCAGTTATTTTTGGTCCATGAGCCAGAGTTCCAAAATTGGAATGTTAATTATGCATCGAGTGTGCAAAACCATACCTATATTAGATTGTTATGACCTCATGAGTACTTACTTACACGAAGACGATTTATTGTATTACAAATTTTACATTTTTAAATATGCAAATGACAATATGCAAAATAATAGCAAATATGAAAAAGCTACTACTCTGGAAGGGTTATCATGTATGAATTTACTTGTATTGATCCTGTAAACAATTGAATATAGGTCTAGTTTTAGTACTGTACTTGAGTATTTCCAATTTCCTGTACTTTTACTTCTACTCCACTACATCTCAGAGCCAACATTTGTACTACTCCACTACAATCATTTGAAAAATTTAATTACTAGTCACTTTTGGAGGTTTTAATTTTGATCAGAAAACATACATTAACCTCTTCAACCCTATACATTTCGGCCATTTGAAAATAGCAGATCTACAAGCTCACAATGCGTTGCAACGCGATGCATTGTGAGCTTGTAGATCTGCTATTTTCAATAGATTTCGTACACATTTGAACTTGTGAAATGGGACATTCTGCAATTTGAGTACTTTTACTATTAGTACTTTAAGTACATTTCGATGCCTATACCTTTGTACTTTTACTCAAGTACCTTTTCAATTCCGTACTTGTACTTGTAACGAAGTAGTTCTAAATTGCAGTATTGATATACTTTTACTTAATTAAAACAATGTAGTACTTTTTATTTATTTTTTATATATTTATCTTTTTCCCCCCGACTAGTTGACTAGTAAACTAGGCAACTAGTCAACTAGTAAAAATGACTAGAAGTGAATGCCCTAGTATGCGGCAGGCTATATATAGCGTATACCGTCAGGGTTGCCGGCGTCTCCGTTCTGCGGTGTGGCGACGCACATCTTCTTGGCGCTGCTCAGCCCGCGGCTGTTGAGGAAGACGGGCAGGTGGACGATGTTCCTCATGTAGTCGTGGCCGTTGATGTTGGAGTCCCGGAGCACGCTGTTCAGGTTCTGGTTAATGGCCTTGATGATGATGTGCGGGTCCGAGGCGAAGATGGAGATGAACGGGCCCTTGGAGAACAGCACGCGCACCTTGGAGAGTGGGAAAGGAGCACCGTTTGATTCAGAGGTTTCTCATATCCTTTAGAGCAGGGGGGTTCTCACAATGTGGTGCCCGGGGACCCCCAGGGCCAGGGGTACTTGAGGGAGTTCCAGGGGGGGACCCAGCTAAATTATAATTTGTAACCAAATGGCCTAATAAATGTTGATTTGGGGGTCCTTGACATGAAAATGTTTGGGAACCACTGCTTTAGAGCAGGGGGGTTCTCAACGTTTTTGGCCGGGGACCCCCGGAAATGCTTTGGCCATGTCTCACGATGCATGACAGTCCCACTGGGAGGAGACCCCCCCTCCCCTGGGGACAGATCAAAAATAGCAGACCTACAAGCTCATAGCGCGCCACTCGGTGGGGCGCTATGAGCTTGTAGATCTGCTATCGGCCGTAAATAAAGCTCGTTTTGATTAGAATTGTGATATGGGATTGTTTTTGGAACACAGTTCTTAATATGACACAGTTCTAATAGATTCCCCCTATTTTGGGAATTCCATTCAAATATAAAAAAAAAACATATAATGCTGTGGCCTGTAGAGGGCACTCTTGTCTCTCTCACCGTGTCCAGCATCTGCAGAACCTTGTCCTGTTCGCAGGAGTCCAGGCCGTCGATGATGACCGCCAGACGCGTCTGGTTCTGACTGAAGCCATCGATGGTCCTGGCCATCTGCGCCATCAACTCCACCTCGCTCTTCAACACCTGGAGAGGAGAGGAGAGGAGAGGAGAGGAGAGGAGAGGAGAGGAGAGGAGAGGAGAGGAGAGGAGAGGAGAGGAGAGGAGAGGAGAGGAGAGGAGAGGAGAGGAGAGGAGAGGAGAGGAGAGGAGAGGAGAGGAGAGGAGAGGAGAGGAGAGGAGGCATGGTGGTGTTACGGTGACATTGGTGACCTGCTGAAATATGTGACCAATCGTGTACCATCATTTGCCATTCTGGAGTGACCGCGAGCGAGTGAGGCAAGTGGCCTGGAGATTTCGTTCCAGTTGTTTTGGCTCCAGTTTTGGCTCCATTCACCAATGCAGTGACGCGTACAGTGGTGGGAAAAGTACTCAATTGTTTTACTTAAGTAAAAGTACCAATACTGCAATTTAGAAGTACTTTGTTACAAGTAAAAGTACAGAATTGAAAATGTACTTGGCGGGCCTTGATGCCGTCGTAATGACACTGAAAATAGCCGATCTACAAGCTTGTAGATCAGCTATTTTCAGCATGCAACCAACCAACCAAAATGACTTACACTGGATCTCTTGTCCACTAGTCCCTTCCTAACATTTCCGTCTACTTTTTTATTTGTTGACGAAATCGTCAGTACATTTACTCAAAAAGGCAGTCGACGAGCAAGTTTTCGTCTCAGTCGACGAAATCAACACTGCGTCGTATATACCTTCATGAAGCCCTCGCTCTTCAGCTTGCTCATCTTGTTGGCGGCTCCGTGCAGCCTCTTCCTCTGGGAGTTGAGCACAGAGTCGCTGACCCTCCACCACGTCCGCACGTTCAGCAGCACCGCCAGGCCCACCACGCTGGCCATGGACACCAGCACCGCGTTCACTTCCTGGTTGTCCCCGTCCACCTGCCAAAGGGGTCATAGGTCATATAGGGTCATAGGGTTATAAGGTCAGCAGCACCATCACCTCCTTGGTTGTCGCCCTTCCACCTGCAGGTGCAGGGAGTTAGGGATTGATTGGTCTCGCGTTGACTTTGAAGACAGTCACCAGACACTGTCCTTTAGACCTGAGGACGATTCTACAAATGTCTTATAAATGCCGACAGTGTTTGACCCAGGAGGTGCTTTTTTTTAAACGTTCACAGACACTGACCTTAAACACGGTCATCAGACACTGAGCCCGCTAGCATTTATTGACAAATTAGAATCTAATTCACGGCAGCATTTTTCCCAGTTGAGCTCCTATTTTGAAAAGCCAAATTTCCAGACTTCCGGAGGTGAACATAAACTAGGAAGCGAAACGGGTCCTGGACAGGCCTTGCTTACAATATGGGTCTATGCCGGGGCACTGGAATGCTCCACATCGCCGGCTCTGTGCCATCAAAGAAACGTTGTTTTGACCAAAAATGCCATCTGGGACAAGGAATAAGAGATACAGGCGATTGAGAGAAACAGATAGAATGGGTTATTATGGCGAGGACGATCTAAGATGGGCGACCCATTGTCATGACAACAACAGGTAGCTACCCGATGCTGAAGTAAGTAGCATGATGGCTTGATCGGTCGAAAGAGCTATAAAAGCGCAATTGCCATTGATCTACGGCAGTGTTTCCCAACCTTTTTTGTCCCAGGGAACACTTTTCATAGCCTAAAAGTCTCGGGGAACACCTAGGGGGGGGGGGTGTATATATACATACATACACATACATACATACATACATACATACATACATACATACATACATACATACATACATACATGCAGCAGTGAGTCCTACCACATAGCACAATACATAGACCACTTCCTCAACCCCCTCTCCACCATACACGCCAGTTATTTAAGAGACACATATGATTTCCTGGAAAAAATCAAGCCCATAGCCGTGCCACCACACACATACATTTTCACCATAGACATTGACAGCCTTTACACTAACATACATACAGCCACTGGCTTACAGGCAGTTAGAAACCTTTTCCAGACACACCCGGACAACACTAGACCAGACAATGCCATTTTACAACTATTAGAACTTAGTCTTAATTGCAATGACTTCACATTTAATAACAAACATTACTTACAGATAGAGGGCACAGCTATGGGCAAGAAATTTGCACCCGCTTATGCTAACATATACATGAGTGAGTGGGAGAGAGAGGCCTTGGCAAAGTGTCCACTACAACCTACCATGTATTTCAGATTTTTAGATGACATCATAGGACTCTGGCCACACACCTTACAACAGTTTGATACATTTTTACAGATTTTGAACACACACCATACTTCCATAACCATCAAACACATAATTCATCCAACAGAGATTAACTTCCTGGACACCACCGTATTTTTTCATACAATAGATCCTACACATAAACAACTACTGACAAAAATTTATTTTAAGGACACAGACACACACGCACTGCTCCATAAACACAGCTACCACCCAAAGCACACATTTGCAGGAATCATCAAATCACAAATCATTCGGTTTTTCAGGATTTCATCCAATAGGGAACACTTTAATCAGGCCACACACACACTCTTTACAGTCCTCCGAAGGAGAGGTTACAGCAAAAGGTTTTTGCGTACCATCAGGAGCAATGCCCTGGCCTCTCTCTCCCCCACCCAGCCACTCTCCACAAACACTCTGCCTCCTACCCCTAACCCTCCCACCCCCATTCCTCACCCTAACCTCAATCCTAGCCTTCTTCCCCAGCCACCTCAGCCTCTCTCTAGCGCGGGGACAGGGACGGACCTGGACGGGGCCCACACATTACCCTCTCCTCTAGGTCTTCCCTCCTCTAACTCTTCCTCTCCCACCATCCAGGCCATCGGCTCCTCTACCATTACAACACTACTCCCATTCATAACCACATTTTCACATACACTCCAACCACTACACCACAAATTTAAACAGAATTTCACCACCACACAACAATCCTACCCCCCATTACAAACGCATTCAGTAATTTCAGCACTTAGACGGAATAAGAACCTGGGTGACCTCCTTGTGCATTCCAAATTTTCCACTTTACCTCCCAAGCCCCCACAGCCTCATACACTCCATTTCAAACCCCGCAAATTCATCAATAACCCCCATAGTCACACTTCCTCCCCCATCACGGATCCCCTGTCTCTGACCACACCCAATATAGTCTACATCATCACCTGCACACAATGTCACAAACACTACATAGGAGAAACCGGACACACACTAGAAACACGCCTCAAACAACACTTATATCACATCCAACGAGCAGACATACACACAACTCTGTACACACACTTTCAATCCCATCCTATCGCTAACCTCATCATTTCAGGTCTGGAATGTGGAGTCCGTTGGACCAGTGGACAGCGGAAACTCATGGAACACAGATGGATAAAAAAATTACAAACTGTAACACCCACTGGTCTTAATGAAAGAAGTTGATTTTTATCCCCTTCCTGTTCATTTTTATGTAAAATAAATAAATGGTATCCAGGCCTTGCTGTGAACTTTTACTCCTGTTTGGTTTTAGGTTGTTTTATTAATGTCCCTTTTTATATCCATTTTACCATTGGGTTTTAGAGTATGGTTTAGGTATGCGGTCTAGCTTAAACTTGGACTCAGGGGGGTGGACGCCTCTGCCTTGCATAGTCCCCAGTGAATAGGCAGTTGGCCATTCACTGGTAACCCTATTTTGGACTCATTTTAAATATATGAAGGTATGGCGGGCAGGGATTTTTACCAAAAAGGCCCCCCCCTTTTAAAATACACACACACATACATACCTACATGCATACATTTCAGACGTTTTAGCAGTTTTTAAGGACCCACTTTTAGGCCAGTGCACCAGAGCAAATTCTTGCCTTTTTTTAAACCCTACCCATTCTAACCAAATACATACATACATACATACATGTCATGTATATACATACATGTATATACAATTAAATATACATATATATTAAAAATATATATTAAATATATAGTCAAAGTAAATATACTTTTAAAAACACACATGACAGCACTCATCAAATAACTTTAAAGAGAAAGAAAAGGACAGAGACAGTGCCTCAGTTTAAAAAAATTGCTCATATACAATGTGAAATTCCACCTAATCCTTTTCCTTGTCTTTATTATGGGCCAACTTGTGAAAGCTGCATGCTTTTATTGTGAAGGGTCTCAGTTCTCACAGCCTGCTTATTTCCACGTGCTGAAAATAGCTGATCGACAAGCTCACAACGTATTGCGTCCGCAACGCGTTGTGAGCTTGTAGATCAGCCATTTTCAGCACGCAAGCATAACACGTGTACGACGAAGAATAAATCAGGCATCACTGAGCTTCTGTGGTCACTGTGGAGGGAGGGAGATATATTTTGTTGGCCGAACGAGGCGATCCATGTTTGGACATCTATGGACAGCTATTTTGGACATATATTTTTCGTGGCACATTATGTTTAATCACAACAACGTCACGTTTACTTTACGTGTTTGAGTCGGGACATGTAGCCTAGGACTGTATGTGTCTGCTGTCTACGTGCATATGCGCTCTGCGCGCTCCAGTCTTTCTAGAGGGAGCGAAATGTAGCGTCTTCTGCATGCATATAAGCATTAACATTTCAATGACCGAGGGTCGTTAGAGTCTATTGTTCCGTGTTGTTGTTATCGACGACGCAACAATAAGAATCCTGCAGCCCATAGGCTATAATATTGCTTTCGGGGGAGAGTTAGTGTGCCGCCTGATTTGACAGAAAGTAACACTATAACTTAATTTCGGTCAAATTACGCGGAGCACTTGGACACATCAAACGGAGCACCAAAGCTCCGCGACACACAGGTTGGGAAACACTGATCTACGGCAATGCCGTTGAGCGTATTATTAAATAATAGGCTTCAATTGACCTAGATCTACGGCAATGGCGCGGAGGGTGTTAAACACGGTCACCAGACACTGACCTTAAACACGGCCAGCAGGGACATGCCGGTCACCAGACACAGCAGGACGAACAGGAAGATGACGAAGGACGGAATGCAACACGTCTGCTTCCACTTCTTCTTCCCTGAGGACGACGGAAGCACATATGGACACATGGAGTCATTATCTTTTCACCTGACAGGGGGACGTTTCCCCAGTCGGACATAGCGCGTGGAAGGAACACGTTATTACGACCAGTTCCTTTCCCCTCCGTCAGGCGCCCCGGCTGGCCAGGGGGAGGTAGTTTAGAGACCAGGATTAATGCATGTTTTTTGTGAGGGTACCTACCCTATGGGACACGGAGAGAACATGTGAGGGTACCTACCCTAGGGGACACAGGGAGAACATGTGAGGGTACCTACCCTAGGGGACACGGGGAGAACATGTGAGGGTACCTACCCTAGGGGACACGGGGAGAACATGTGAGGGTACCTACCCTAGGGGACACGGGGAGAACATGTGAGGGTACCTACCCTAGGGGACACGGGGAGAACATGTGAGGGTACCTACCCTAGGGGACACGGGGAGAACATGTGAGGGTACCTACCCTGACACGGAGAGAACATGCAAACTCTACACAGAAAGGCCCTTTCGCCAACCCCGCCTTGGGGTATATGGGCACTGATGAGAGAACGCGCCAAATCAAGTTTGTGCGAGTGCACTCTGGATACAACGAACCTTGCGTCTCTTCGGTCTTGAACACCCTGAAGAGCCTGGTCGCCAGGAAGCCAAACTCTCTCTCGCAGGCGTCCGACAGGGTGGCGATCATCTCCGCCATGGACGTCTCTCCTCCCACGCTGGACAGGCGGTTATAGTCTGTGAACAGGAACCTGCCAGGGAGGGAGACACAGCACGGCATGATATCATTCACTACCTAAATGTTTCATACCAAGCAGTGGTGGAAAAAGTACTCTATTGTTTTGCTTAGGTAAAAGTACCAATACCGCAATTTAGAACTACTTCGTTACAAGTAAAAGTACGGAATTGAAAATGCACTTGAGTAAAAGTACAAAAGTATCGTCATCAAAATGTACTGAAAGTACTAAAAGTTAAAGTATGCATATTGCAGAATGTCCCACTTCACAAGTTCTAAATGTGTACAAAGTCTATTGAAAATAGAAGATCTACAAGCTCACAATGCGTCGCAACTTAATGGCCAAAATGTATAGGGTTGAAGTTGTTAATGCATGTTTTCTAATCGATCAATAGCAGATCTATCAATAGCAGATCTACAAGCTCACAACATGTCACGCTGCGACGTGTTGTGAGCTTGTAAATCGGCTATTTACAGCAAGTGTAATGTCATTACGACGGCATTCAGGCCCGCCGAAATATATCTAAATCAACTGTAGATTTAGTCGACTAAGATCTCATGACATTCAGTCGACCAAAACTAGACTAACACTAAGACATTCCAGGTGACTAAAATGTGACAAAAAAACTAGATGAAAACTATTCAAGAGACTATGACTAAAACTAAAATAGAAATTTGCTGCCAAAAACAACACTGAGTGGTACTGTGTATTGGAAAACTTGACCGAACACGACTCGCTCACTGTATAACAAAATGAAGTCAAAACTTCTATAGACTGAGACTTCGGGAAACATTTTTCCTTTTATTTTATCATGCTCATAAAGTGCTCTTTGCTCAAAGTGCAGTTAAAAAGCAAACGTTTCGGTCCTAAGACCTTCGTCAGTGCTATATGGTCGTGTTCGGTCAAGTTTTCCTCTATGTTTTTGAGACCACCGCTCCTGTAGTTAAGTTTTTACCTGACCGGCAGGGCTCTGGTGCTCTGCTCGGGCAGTTCGGGCGGGTTGACGAACATCAGCCGCAGCAGCAGCTCCAGGTAGCCAATGTGACGCGCCAGGCGCGTGCTAATGAGCCACGCCCAGCTCCAGCCCTCGCCCTCGCGGCGCCCGCCAAAGTACACCACCACTGTTGGGACACGCACGCACACACACGCACGCACGCACACACATACGCATGCACGCACACACGCACACACGCACACCCACACAGTACATTTAGTACACAACCACTGTTTAAAAACTAATTAAGATCCGATGACGATTCTACAAATGAAAGCAAAGATTTTAGTTAAAACCGTTTACAGGGAAGGAATATAATATATTCAAAGATTTGCACACATTTTCACGATTTTTCAAAAAATAGCAGACCTACAAGCTCAAGGTACGAGCTTGTAGATCTGCTATTTTTCAATAGCTAAAGTATAACATAATGCTTAAAACACCAAAAGGGGTTCCCGTCTAGAATGGGTTAACACATACACACTCAACAATTTACAATTCAGGCATTTAGCAGATGCTCTGAATCCAGAGCGACTTACAGTATTAGATACAGATTTGGGGGTTTTCTAGGTGTGTATTTACGGAAGTGCAATTCCGTGCTATACCCAAATTAACGGGTAGTATATCAGTGTTGATTTTTGTCGACTAAAACTAAGACGAAAAAAATGTCACTGATGAAAACCAAATGGAAACTAAATGAAAACTAAGCTATGATGACTAAAACTAAGACTAAATATACTGACAATTTCGTCAACAAATAACAACTAGACTAAAATGTTAGGAAGGGACTAGTGGACAAGAGATCCAGTGCAAGTCATTTTACACTTGGTTGCATGCTGAAAATAGCCGATCTACAAGTGTGACGCGTTGTGAACTTGTTCGGCTATTTTGTGTGTAGAAACAGTCATTATGATGCCATCAACACCCGCCAAAATACATTTTAGTGGATTAAATCAACTGTAGATTTAGTCGACATTTAATCTTATGATATTTAGTCGACTAAAACTAGACTAACACTAAAACATTCCAGGTGACTAAAACGGAATGAAAACTATTCAAGAGACTATGACTAAAACTAAAATCAAACTTTGCTGCCAAAAAACAACAACACTGGTGTATATACCAAAGAAGAGGTAGAGTAGAGCCAGCAGGCTGAGGGAGATGGCCATGGCCAGCCGCGGGTCCACGGTGAAGCCCAGCACCAGAGCCACGGCGCCACACAGCAGCACCGACAGGAACACCACCAGCCAGCTGAACTGGAACAATGGCTCCACCTGCTGGCCGGCGAACGTCTTCATCTCATCTGGGGGGGGAGGGGGGGGGGGGGGGACGACGACATGACAGGAGAGTTATTAGTAAGCTGTAGCTGATAAAAACTGCACAACTCTGTGGGTCATACGTTACAATACACAGTATGTTCATGGTGGGACGTAAACGCTTTTTGGTGTTTTAAGCATTATGCTATACTTTAGTTTGAAAAATCAAGAAAATGTAGTTATCTTAGCTTCTGGGGGGTCCTTGAAACAACATATTTTCAGACGGGGATCGGCGGCCAATTACATATAATTGTGGGGGGGTCCTTGACATGAAAATGTTTGAGAACGACCGACATAAAAACATGATTTAGAAGACATTAATCGTAGAATCGTTCCGAGGTCTAAATGGGTTAAAGGGGAATACCACTAATTTTCAACATTTTACTGTGTCATTATTATACCTTTTTAAAATTGATTAAAACAAAAAAAGTCTCCCCCATTCTGTGTTGCCTAGAACTGGAGGTCAGATGTACTTCATAATGTTACTGATTTTTTTCAGACCTCGCTTGATTAGTTAGATAGATTATTATTATTATTATTAACCCCTTTTGGGCGGGAACCTCTTTTCTACAAGCTCATAGCGCGCGCTACGAGCTTGTAGGTCTGCTATTTTGAAAAATCAAAGAACGACTGACATAATAGAAACATAGCTTTTTCAGAAAACTGTCAGGATTTATAGAAGACATTTTATAGAGTCGTTCCCGGGTCAAAATGGGTTCATATTTTAGGTCTCTCACCCTCCAGCTTCTTCAACAGGAAGGACTTCCCGCTGCCCCACTGCGCGTACAGACCCACGCAGATGGGCGGCTGCATGGTGGGCTCGCTCAGGATGTCCGCCAAGGCGCTGCTGTACAGGTCGTAGCCCAGCATGTCCCCGTCCGTCTCCGTGGGGGACAGGTGTCCTGAGGAGAGGACACAGCACTGGTTAAAAACGTCTGTCTCTCTGGGGGACAGGTGTCCTGAGGAGAAGACACAGCACTGGTTAAAAACGTCTGTCTCTGTGGGAGACAGGTGTCCTGAGGAGAGGACACAACACTGGTTAAAACCGTCTGTCTCTGTGGGAGACAGGTGTCCTGAGGAGAGGACACAGCACTGGTTAAAAACGTCTGTCTCTGTGGGGGACAGGTGTCCTGTGGAGAAGACACAACACTGGTTTTGATATGTCTGTCTCTGTGGGGGACAGGTGTCCTGAGGAGAGGACACAACACTGGTTTTGATATGTCTGTCTCCGTGGGGGACAGGTGTCCTGAGGAGAGGAGACAACACTGGTTTTGATATGTCTGTCTCCGTGGGGGACAGGTGTCCTGAGGAGAGGACACAACACTGGTTTTGATATGTCCGTCTCTGTGGGGGACAGGTGTCCTGAGGAGAGGACACAACACTGGTTTTAATATGTCTGTCTCCGTGGGGGACAGGTGTCCTGAGGAGAGGACACAGCCCTGGTTTTAATATGTCTGTCTCTGTGGGGGACAGGTGTCCTGAGGAGAGGACACAGCCCTGGTTTTAATATGTCTGTCTCCGTGGGGGACAGGTGTCCTGTGGAGAGGACACAACACTGGTTTTGATATGTCTGTCTCTGTGGGGGACAGGTGTCCTGAGGAGAGGACACAACACTGGTTTTGATATGTCTGTCTCCGTGGGGGACAGGTGTCCTGAGGAGAGGAGACAACACTGGTTTTGATATGTCTGTCTCCGTGGGGGACAGGTGTCCTGAGGAGAGGACACAACACTGGTTTTGATATGTCCGTCTCTGTGGGGGACAGGTGTCCTGAGGAGAGGACACAACACTGGTTTTAATATGTCTGTCTCCGTGGGGGACAGGTGTCCTGAGGAGAGGACACAGCCCTGGTTTTAATATGTCTGTCTCTGTGGGGGACAGGTGTCCTGAGGAGAGGACACAGCCCTGGTTTTAATATGTCTGTCTCCGTGGGGGACAGGTGTCCTGTGGAGAGGACACAACACTGGTTTTAATATGTCTGTCTCTGTGGGGGACAGGTGTCCTGAGGAGAGGACACAACACTGGTTTTAATATGTCTGTCTATGTGGGGGACAGGTGTCCTGTGGAGAGGACACAACACTGGTTTTGATATGTCCGTCTCTGTGGGGGACAGGTGTCCTGTGGAGAGGACACAACACTGGTTTTAATATGTCTGTCTCTGTGGGGGACAGGTGTCCTGTGGAGAGGACACAACACTGGTTTTAATATGTCTGTCTCTGTGGGGGACAGGTGTCCTGTGGAGAGGACACAACACTGGTTTTAATATGTCTGTCTCTGTGGGGGACAGGTGTCCTGTGGAGAGGACACAACACTGGTTTTAATATGTCTGTCTCTGTGGGGGACAGGTGTCCTGTGGAGAGGACACAACACTGGTTTTAATATGTCTGTCTCTGTGGGGGACAGGTGTCCTGAGGAGAGGACACAACACTGGTTTTGATATGTCTGTCTCTGTGGGGGACAGGTGTCCTGCATGTGTAGAGGACACAGCACTGGTTTTAATATGTCTGTCTCTGTGGGGGACAGGTGTCCTGCATGTGGAGAGGACACAACACTGGTTTTAATATGTCTGTCTCTGTGGGGGACAGGTGTCCTGCATGTGGAGAGGACACAGCACTGGTTTTAATATGTCTGTCTCTGTGGGGGACAGGTGTCCTGCATGTGGAGAGGACACAGCACTGGTTTTAATATGTCTGTCTCTGTGGGGGACAGGTGTCCTGCATGTGGAGAGGACACAACACTGGTTAAAAACGTCTGTCTCTGTGGGGGACAGGTGTCCTGCATGTGTAGAGGACACAACACTGGTTTTAATATGTCTGTCTCTGTGGGGGACAGGTGTCCTGCATGTGGAGAGGACACAACACTGGTTTTAATATGTCTGTCTCTGTGGGGGACAGGTGTCCTGCATGTGGAGAGGACACAACACTGGTTTTAACATGTCTGTCTATGAGGGGGACAGGTGTCCTGCATGTGGAGAGGACACAACACTGGTTTAAATATGTCTGTCTATGTGGAGAGGACACAACAGTCGAGTTCCGCAAGCATCACTGAAGTGGCAATAATCACGTTAAACCACACTCTCAAGTGTAATATTGCAATTCTACAACAGTTACCCTTAAAACTAAGAAAATCGCTGAAAAAATATATTTTTTTAATGACAGATGTAGTCACTACGACCACAAATGTCCCAAGAAACTAGCTAGCCTAGCCACCGAGTTTGCTAGTGCTCTGGGAGAACAGAGCAGCTGAATTATTTGTTTTGATTAGGATGGTGAATGGTGCTGGTTTGATCCACGGCTAGAAGCCGTTTCAACCAATCAGATTGCTTCCTCGAAATGACCTGTTGTAGAATTATGCTTACGCGCTCCGAAGATCTGCGTGAGGATGCTCTTCTGGTGGCTGCAGTCGATGTTGTAGGGCGTCTCGCCGGCCTTGTTGGGACGGTACAGCAGGCGGCCATCTTTGGGGTTACGGAGGAGGAGCTCAGCCAGGCGCCGACTCCGCCCCCGGATGGCGATGTGGAGGGGCGTGTCTCCTCTCTGGACACACACGCACACACGTGCGCACACACGCACACACAAACCCATAACCCATTAAAAGACCTGGAACGAATCTGTGTCACCGTAGCTTTTAACCATTTTAACCGTTATTTCAAACTTTAGCTATTTTTGGAAAATGTGTGCAAATCTTTGAATGTATATTCTTCCAAGCTCCTTGACATGAAATAGCTTGAGAACCTACTGTACTAGAAACATGGGTTTTTTCAGAAAACTGAATCTGGTTTCAGGTCTCAGTGGGTAAAATGATAAAAATCCGTTTGCCATCGGTGGTCAAGGGGGGGGAAGTAACTCAAATCACGTTATGTGTTCATAAACTGTCCAACTATGAGCATTGACTGGGATTATTATCACGTTATGTAAACGTTATGCTAGCAGCAGCAACCAGGGAAGCTATACATTTCGGTAAGAAACAAATGTCTTACTGGACACTTTTTTGTTTTGTTTTTTGGCAGCACATTTTGATTTTAGTTTTAGTCATAGTCTCTTGAATAGGTTTCATTTAGTCTTAGTCCCATTTTAGTCACCTGGAATGTTTTAGTGTTAGTCTAGTTTTAGTCAACTAAATGTCATACGTTTTTAGTCGACTAAATTGGGGTGCATACTTAGTTTAGACTAGTCATTGGTTAGACATGGGTTAAGGTTAGGTTTAGGTGTGCTGCCCTGTGGGGTTTGAGATAGGTTGTAGTTGTAGGACTAATGACTGGTCTAACCAATGACTAGTCTAAACCAAATACTGTCTAAACTAAGTAATAATAATAATAATAATACATTTTATTTATAACGCACTTTACATTTGAAACAAATCTCAAAGTGCTACAGGCAGAAAAAACTGTAAAGGAAAAAAATAATAAGAATGAAACAGTTAAAACAGCACACAGGGCAGCTTAAAAGTCAGACTGGGCAAATGTCCCAATTTGCTCCAGTTTTAAATGATCAATTATCAATTATCAAATCAACAAATTTGGTCCATTTTAGTCCGGGGCGAGCCCGCGACCTTCGGGGTCACCACAGCGGCCACTCAGGGGTGTAACGATAATAGTAACTGCATAGAAATATAAATTATAATTAAAAAGAATCGAAGTATATCGACATGTAAACGGCACATCATGTTGTTTGACTTCGTGTCGTATCGTTTTGCAATGGAAACGATCGGTATCGGATCGTTTGTTCAAATACAATGTCCATGTATTTGCCAGAGAATCACCTTTTTGTATCCATTTGTATCCACAGTAATAAATGTTTCCCTTTCCACACATTTACACATATTTTACGTATTTGTTAAATAGTTACTGTATCAATATTAAATCATTGAATCGTATCGTGTCGCCATAATGAACCAATGTCGTCCATGTATGGTACCGTCGACCATGTAGCGCGATACGCCTCGTTATCGCCGTTAAAATGTATCGCTACACCCCTACGGCCATTCCAATATGGTCGCCACCTTTTGTTTTGGCCTGTAATGTCTTGAACCAGATGAGCTACAAATGCTAACGTCGTGTCCCCTCGCCTCTGTCTCACCTTGTCCACGGCAGACACCTTGGCTCCTTTGTCCAGCAGCAGCTCCACGATTTCGATGTTCCTCATTTTAGTGGCTTTGATCAGAGGAGTCTCTCCATCCTACAGGACGGACAGAGAGGCAGACAGACAGAGAGGCAGGCAGACAGACAGACAGACAGACAGACAGACAGACAGACAGACAGACAGACAGACAGACAGACAGACAGACAGACAGACAGACAGACAGACAGACAGACAGACAGACAGACAGACAGACAGACAGACAGACAGACAGACAGACAGACGATAAAAAAATTTAGATCTGTGATTATTATTTTTTTGTATTAGCAATAATTAATTTAGCTTTATTCCAATGGTGAGAAACAGAATAAATACTATATGAAAAGGGTTCTATTCCGCCGTGTAGGTTGGGCTGCGAGGCTGACCTTGGTACAGTTCTCGGTGTCGGGGTTGCACTGCAGGATGTCTCGCACCATGGTGGCGTTTCCCTTCTCCACCGCCCAGTATAGAGCTGTCTTACTCTCCTGTGTGGGACACACGCACGCACACACACACACACACACACACACACACACACACACACACACACACACACACACACACACACACACACACACACACACACACACACACACACACACACACACACACACACACACACACACACACACACACACAATCTTATTTTATTACTGTCAGTATTATTAGGGGTCGAGCCCAAAGGGCGTAGAGTAGACCCCTTTTGTTTCCGTTGAAGATTCCGCCATTTTAGCAGATCTTGGCAGTTCTGAGCTATATCGTTCTTCACGAAATTGGGCAATGTGGTGTAGAGGGTCATGAGAATCCGAAACCGAAGCTCATACAAATTAGTCAAAAGGCCTTTTTCTTCCGGCCACGTCAAATAATTTTGTGGCATTAAACCACTCCCCTTGAAATCAGACAAATTTATAGTAGGATTAGTATTAACCCATTTTGGGGGCGGGAACCCCTTCTGGTGTTTTAGGCATTATATGTTATGCTTTAGCTGTTGAAAAATAGCAGATCTACAAGCTCATAGCACGGCACAGAGTGCCGCGCTACGAGCTTGTAGGTCTGCTATTTTTTTTTAATCGTGAAATGTGGCCCAAATGCTTGAATATATTCTTTCAGAGCGAACATTTTCAACTAAAATATTTGCTTCTAGGGGGTCCCTGGAACAACATATTTTGAGATGGCGGTCTGTGGCCCAATAGAGATAATTCTGGGGGTCGTTCAGAAAGCCGTCAGGATTGAGAAGACATTTTGTAGAATCGTCCTCAGGTCAAAATGGGTTAAGAGCGGAGACAGCTCCCTCTGGTGGCCGTTCGTTCTCTCACCTGTCCTCGGATGTCGATGTCGGCGTACTTATGAAGCAGAGCTCTGACGATCTCCACGTGGCCTCCTCTCACCGCCCCTATCAGCACCGTGTCCCCGCTCTGTCGCACGCACGCACGCACGCACACATGCACGCACGGACACACACACACACACACACACACACACACACACACACACGATCATAATGCAGCAGGCTTGTGTGATGTAGTGCTTTTGTGTTTTGTCATGGCATTGTTGTGAAGTTGATGAAAGTATAAGTGAATAAAGTAATTGACCTTCAAAACGTATATAGGCAGACAGCGCCATAATGCGATGCGAAAAACCGCAACAACGTGCTAATGGAAGATATGGCTTATGTGTATAATCAGCATAATCAACTTGATTAAACATAATTGCAGCCTTAGTTAGTGTCAGGTATGTGTCAGGTATGAATTCTGTTACCCTTTCAGGTATGTTGATGTATGTGTTACGCAGAATGATGTTACCCTTTCAGGTATATTGGTATGTGTTACACATCATTCTGTTACCCTTTCAGGTATGTTGATGTATGTGTTACGCAGAATTATGTTACCCTTTCAGGTATATTGGTATGTGTTACACATCATTCTGTTACCCTTTCAGGTATGTTGATGTATGTGTTACGCAGAATTATGTTACCCTTTCAGGTATATTGGTATGTGTTACACATCATTCTGTTACCCTTTCAGGTATGTTGATGTATGTACAGTATGTGTTACGAATAACTATGTTACCCTTTCAGGTATGTTGATGTATGTGTTACACAGAATTCTGTTACCCTTTCAGTTATATTGATGTATGTGTTACGCAGAATTATGTTACCCTTTCAGGTATATTGGTATGTGTTACACAGGATTCTGTTACCCTTTCAGGTATGTTGATGTATGTGTTACACATAATTATGTTACCCTTTCAGGTATGTTGATGTATGTGTTACACAGAATTATGTTACCCGGTCAGGTATGTAGACATTAATGTAGTGTACCACAGTTTTTTTGTTTCCTAGATTAATTTTTTTGTTATTTAAATAATTTCATGAAGAAATAAAATAAAAATCTAAGAAATTCCATAAATTAGAAAACAAATGTTTAAGAAGTAGTGAAAATAGCCGATCTGCAAGCCCGCTCACAACGTGTCGCTTTGCGACGCGTTGTGTGTGGGCTTGCAGATCGGCTATTTTCACTACTTGTAGATTGGCTATTTTCACTCGTTTGGGTCACAGGCTAAAAGGTTTGGGAACCCCTGTGTTACGCAGAATTCTGTTACCCGGGCAGGTATGTTGATGTATGTGTTACACAGTAGCGTGACCCGGTCAGACTGGTTTGTACCAGCATCAACTAAAATGTTGAACGAGGCTCTGAAACAGCAGTGAATGTGAGAGGTTAGATTATCCACACTATGGGCTCCATTCTCGTCACCGCTAAACCACTTATCCCTAAACTTCTTTTTCGATAAGGGGTTTAGCGGTGACGAAAATGGAGCCCATATATGTGCAATTGTGTAATGTTGTGTCTCTCTCTGTTATGTATTTCTGTTTGTCACTGATGTTTTATGTGGGGCTGCAGCAGGGGGTGAAAGCCCCAAGACAAAAATGTCCCTTGTGGACAATAAAGCTTACCTTGTTGTTTTCGTCGACTAAAACCAAGACGAAAAATGTTCGTCGACTACCTTTTCTCACTGACGAAAACTAAATGTTGTAACTGCACTCTGCTGTCCACCAAACCAAATTCCTAACATGTTTACATGTCATGGCAATAAAGGCTTCTGATTCTGATCTGATTCTGAAATGGAAGACTAAATATACTGACAATTTTGTCACTAAATAAAAACTAGACAAGAGATCCAGTATAAGTCATTTTACACTTGGTTGCATGCTGAAAATAGCGGATATACAAGCTTGCAGATCGGCTATTTTCAGCAAGTATAAAATCAGCCATTACGACGGCATCAAGGCCTGCCAAAATACAATTTAGCCGACTAAATCAACTGTAGATTTAGTGGACTAAAACAGTCGACTAAAAGTAGACTAACACTAAGACATTCCAGGTGACTACAATGTGACTAAACGAGAACTATTCAAGACACTATGACTAAAACAAAAACAAAATCTAAATGTGCTGCCCAAGAAACAACACTGGCCTTGACCTTGAACCTTGACCCTTACTTACGAGAAGAAATACTCGTCAGACCTGTTCAAGTGAACGGCTTACACTAGAGGTCCCATCTGTGCAGTCTGAACTAGGAAAATCTACTTTCTGCTTTGATGCCCCTACTACATGGAACACTCCACAGCAAATTGGTACCCCAATATCATCATATCATATCATATCATATCATATCATATCATATCATATCATATCATCATCATTAACTCAATGTCTGAATGTCTGTCAGAAAAAAAAAACCAATCGCTCCCACTTTTCACACAGGCATTGACCATAATAATATGGAGGTTTTAACAAAGCCCTTTTTCCAATTTAACAAATTATAAATCAATAATGAATTTATTGGTGAATTAAAAATGCGAAAACACACCCAGGGTGCAGTATCAACCGCGGCCACAAGGCGGCAAGTATTTTTCTTCTTAATGAACGGCAATTAAAGATATTTATGGGGGGGGGGGGGGGGGATATCTCACAATGGGTAAGGGCTAGTATGGTCAATTTCATAATAACCTGCTTCTGAACCTCCCTGCCTCAATATGTAACTGTTTTAAAACTTGTGTTTTGTTTCACAGTCTGTATATCATGTCTCTATGCCTTACGTGAAGATTTGATTCGTGCCTTAAATTGTGTCATAACACTGTATGTGATCTCGTCAGCATTGCAAATGGGGGGGATAGATAACCTCTGTGCTCTTTGGGAGAATAAATAAAAGGTTTCAGTCAACAACGTACCCGGTCGGGTATGTTGACGTACGTGCCGGCGTCCAGCAGGTCCTGGACGATCTCCGTGTGTCCCTCCTTGGCGGCGATCATCAGCGCTGTGTTGCCGTCCTTGTCCGTCATGTTGACGTTGGGCGTCCTCTTCAGCAGCTCCTTCACCACGTCCACGAAGCCGCCGCGCACCGCCACGATCAGCGCTGTCATGGAGTTCTATTTTATATATATATATACGGGAGATGAATATAGGTTTTTTTTTGGGTGCAATTGAGCTCAGATACCCCCCAAAAAAAGAAAAATTACAAAATCATTTTTTTGTTTATGTCACAATCCCTTAACCTTTCTTGTGCAGAGTGTGTGTGTGTGTGTGTGTGTGTGTGTGTGTGTGTGTGTGTGTGTGTGTGTGTGTGTGTGTGTGTGCGTGCGTGTGTGTGTACATACCGCCCCCTCCTGGTCAACGTCGGCACCGTTCTCCAGCAGGTGCATCACACAGTCATAATGACCCTTCCTGGAGGCCCAGATCAGAGGAGTGGTCCCGTACTGCACACAGAGAGAGAGAGAGAGAGAGAGAGAGAGAGAGAGAGAGAGAGAGGGAAAGAGAGGGAGAGAAAGTTGTCAACATGGCATTACCTTTAATCCACCCGACACTGAAACATATCTTTATCGTCACCATCGAGAGCCAGTTATACCCTGGCATTGGTACATATCTTCATCACGTCACTCTCAAATCATGCAGCCACGGCATACGCATAAAACAACCCAAGTAACCACAGGATACTACTCATCAACTTACAAATTACATATACTGTACATATATATAACTTACATATACATACATGTATATATGTAAGTTGTACTGTTTATATGAAGATATGTACCTGACCGATTTGAAAGTTCATAGCGGTTGACAATACTTGCGCGCTTGATCTGCTTGCTCACTAGTAGACCATTTATGGCCTACTTGTGTGCAACTCGCAAGTAGGCACTCGACAGAGTGCAGTTCTAGTTATTATTATTTTTGAGGGGCGCCAGCCCCTCCTATACACAGGTTTAATGTTTGTCTTTAGTTCAATGTTTGTTTTGTAGACGCCATTGACAATGAAGGGAAAATGTATGTCATAATGTGCCTCATTACGTCATACTGTCTCTTCATTGTTAATGGCGTTTGTGTTGACACCGTCACATCACCTAATCAACAGGAGTTAGAATTTAACACAGACGTCCTCCGCATGTACAGTAGCGCCCAGGACGTCTGTGGACGTCTCTTTCAAAATGTCAAAATGAGGGTCTAAAAGTGGGCACCCCACATCGCCATTTTGAAAGAATGAAAGGGCACATAATGTGTTACTATATTAGCGGCCCTCACTTCACACGGGTGTGATTCATTTAGTATAGTTTACCTAGGGCAGTGGTCCTCAAACGTCTTTGGCCTGTGCACCCCCTGTTACCTCCTGACCTGTGGCTGACGCATGGCAAATAATAATCACTGAATGTCAGTGCGCTCAGAGACATGCAGCTCCTGTATACTCCCACAGCTGCTCCTATACATCTCCTTACAACAGTGGATTACCAGATTTTGCCGTTTGTGCTGCTAAATAACACCATAAAACTGGCCATTTCATGTCACACACCCCCTAGAGAGCGTTCGCACAAGGGGTGCACGCACCACAGTTTGGGAACCCCTGCCCTAGGGCATATACATGGGCAACTGGCGGCCCGGGGGCCAAATGTATCGATTTCAAATCATTGAATCGTATCGTATCGGATCGCCATCATGTAACAAAATCGTCAACCATGTATCGTGATTAAGCAATATTACACGAGAGGGTGTGGTTTAACGTGATTATTGGCACAACAGTGATGCAGTCAGGAACGAGACTGAAGTGGCAATAATCACGTTAAACCACATCCTTGAGTGTAATATTGCAATTCTACAACAGTTACCCTTAAAACTAAGAAAATCTGAAAAAACATATTTTTTTAAATGACAGATGCAGTCACTACGACCACAAATGTCCCAAGAAACTAGCTAGCCTAGCCACCGAGTTTGCTGTGCTCTGGGAAAACAGAGCAGCTGAATTATTTGTTTTGATTAGGTGTGGAGTGGTGCTCGTTTGTTAGCGGGCAATTATGGGCACTGTATTTTGCCCGTAAATCCATAATTCTACTGTTTTCAGGGGCATCTCTCTCTCTCACCTTGTCTGAACAGTTGACCTTGGCTCCCTTGTCCAGCAGCTCTTTGACGATGTCAGCGTGACCTCTGCCAGCCGCCCAGATGATGGGATACACACTGTACTGCTGCTCACACACACACACACACACACACACACACACACACACACACACACACACACACACACACACACACACACACACACACACACACACACACACACACACACACACACACACACACACACACACACACACACACACACACACACACGTGAAGGGTTTTACAGTTAATCGAGCTTATCAATTTAATTAAAAATATATATATCGATTGACCCTGGAACACTAAACACGGGTGATTTTCACCCAGACGATTATATTTTTTTGCAATTGCTGATGTCTGAGGTGGGCGGGTCTTTCAGTACCTTCATGATGCTCAGTGACATCATAGAAGGTAGGTTTGTTTCCCTGCCTGTTTTCTTCCTACAGGCAGGTGTTTAGTGTTTAGTGATTTGATTGAAACCTTTATTTCAGGGGATTGATTGATTGATTGAAATATTTATTAACAGTTTGTAGAATTTACAGTACATTTTAAGCACAAACTCAATAAAAATACTGTCAACTGTGAGTGGACGACCCAATTAAGCATTACACTTGTTTACAACAGGGTCCACATTGTTCAATTCATCAAAACATTTAAAGACATACAACCATTTAGAGACATACAAATAGACATTTCTATGTAGCTAAAGAACAGAACAGGAATTCATCATATGGGAAGCAAAAAAGGGAAAATATACAAGCACTGGGAAAATATACAATATACAGTGAGGGAAATGGGGTGGGGGGATTCAGATTTTACAGAGGCCAGTTTCGAATTGCAGCCATCCGTAGGTGCCCTTTGAGAGCGGTTTTGAAGGAGTCAAGGGATTCACATGTCTTAATGACTGTTGGTAGGGCGTTCCACATTTTGGTGGCATAGGAGCGAAAATAATTTAGTCCCTTGTTTGTGCCGAATCTGGGTTGTACATGGTTTGTTGCACTCCCTCTGGTGTTGTGGGTGTGGACTTCGTTTACATTAAGGAAGTATTTAGACAGGTACATGGGTATCTTGGTGGTGTATCGAATCTTGTGGACCAGACCCATTGCAAGATGCTGTACTCTGTCGACGACCCTAAGCCATCCCAGCCTGTCAAAGTGGGCAGGGGTGAGGTGGGTTCGGGGGGTGAGGCCAAGTAGGAGCCTGACCAGTTTGTTTTGGGAGGTCTGGAGCCTTGTTTTAAGGGCCTTTGAGGTGCTGTGGTACCAAGAGGTGGATGCATAGTCAAAGAAACCTTGTACGAGGGCTCCTGTTAAGGTCTTCAAGGTGTTTTTGCTGACCAGTGAGGAGATCCTGTAAAGGAATCTTGTTCTTTGATTGACTTTTTTGATTACGTTGGTGGCCATTTTATCACCGGAAAGATTAGCCTCCAGGATGGAACCTAGGTAGGTAATTTGATCTTTTCGTGTGATAATATTGTCACCCACTCTAACCAAGAAGCCATCTGCCTTGCTGAGTTTACTATTTGATCCGAAGAGGATGGATTCAGTTTTTCCCAGGTGTAAGGATAGTTTGTTATCAGCGAGCCAGGTGCAGATTCTACCGAGTTCAGAGCTGAGGGTCTTTTCAACCTGCAGTTTGTTCCTGTCCGAGACCAGCAGTGCTGAGTCATCTGCGAACAGGAACAAGTTGCAGTCACAAGCTGAAGTCATGTCGTTAACATAAATTAGGAACAGTAAAGGCCCTAGTATGCTTCCTTGTGGGACACCACAGCTCACTGGGAGGGGAGGGGACAGTGTTCCGTTCACCTCCACCATCTGTTCTCTCCCCTCCAGGTAGGATTGCATCCAGCTCACTGATGTGCTATCAAAACCAATAGCTTTAAGCTTGTTAACCAGTATGGAGTGGTTCACGGTGTCAAAAGCCTTTTGGAGGTCCAGCATGACCATGCCGCAGTATTTTCCAGCATCCACCTCGTGTTTGATGTGATCGCTCAAATAGAGGAGGCATGTGTCAGTGGAGTGGGATGTTCTGAAGCCAGATTGGAACTCGTACAGCAATTTATTAGTGGCAAGATACTTTTCAACCTGTTCATAGACTATTTTTTCCATCACTTTCGAGATGGAGCTTAGAATAGAAATAGGGCGGTAGTTGCCGGGTTCTAATTTACTCCCTTTTTTGTACAAGGGGGTTACTTTGGCCAGTTTAAAATCTTGGGGGACCTGTCCCTGTTTGATGGAGAGGTTAACTATGTGGGTGATGACTGGAGCTATGGAAAAGAGTCTCTGAGAAATTTGGAGGGAATATTGTCATGGCCAGTGGCCTTGTGGGGTTGGAGGGCACTCAGTTTTTTAAGTACCTCCTCGGTTGTTACCATTGCCATTTTAAAATCATCTTTACAAACACCAAGGTTTTTGTAGAAGGCTTTGATGTGCTCTACACCAAAACGCCCAGAGTGGGAGGGCAGTTTGCTAACCAGCTTTGTTGCAATGTTTGTAAAGAAGATGTTCAAGTGGTTGGCTACATCAAGTTTGTCAGTGATGAGGGTGTTATTCGATTTGATGTTTATGTTAGTAAACCTGGTTTTTAGTTTCCGACCACAGCCTAGTTGGTTGTTTAGTAACTTCCATAGCTCCCGAATCCAATTGAGACCAGGGTCTCTTTTTCAATGGCGCTCTGTATACAGACAATGCATATGGAGACATTTACAGCAAGGATTTCAAGTACATGACATGGATACAAAGTACAAAAGATATAATACACAAACACATACACACAGAAACAGAACTTTAAAACCAGATATTACAAAAAGCACGTGCATATGCCTTCCTCTATCTAGTGTGAGGTCAGTTAAGAGTCTTTTAAAAAATAGTGAAAGAGACAAGAACGTCCAACTTCAATTATAGTTATAATAATGATAGTGTGTTACAGGAAAGAAATCCCAATACGCAATGGACTGTTTTATTTATTTTTTCACAGGACCATTCTCACATGTCTTAGGAATGGGTGGACCAAAGGAGTTCCCAACTTCCCAACTTCATTTATCTTTTTTTATGAATATTTTAAAACTAATATGCACCCCCATGAAATCTATATATAATTCCTTGCTGTCGGGAGGAAACCTCATAACTCCATTTTTGAGGTTTTTGATTTTTTTTTGGCCAAAAATCAGTGCTATTGAACACCCTTTATGTCTGTGTGTTGTTTCGAAAATATTGAACCAATGGAAAGTATTAAAAAGTGTTTTGGACAAAACCTCTTAACTCCATCTCAAAATGTCTGCTAAAGCAACTAACTCCACCACCTCTCCCTCTCTCATGGAAGTAATTGATTTTAGTGATGGTGTAACAAAACGTAAGTATGGGTGGTTTGTAGCTCCGCCCCCTACCTGTCCAGTCGTGTTGGGATTGGCCCCACTCTCCAGCAGCACCCGGGTGACCTCCAGGCGACCTTTGTACGCCGTCCACATCAGAGCTGTCCAACCCCCCTGATATACGCACGCACACACACACACACACACACACACACACACACACACACACACACACACACACACACACACACAGTCAGACACACACACACACACACAGTCAGACACACACACACACACACACACACACACACACAGTCAGACACACACACACACACACACACACACACACACACACACAGTCAGACAGACACACACACACACACACACACATACACACACACACAGTCAGACACACACACACACACACACACACACACACACACACACACACACACACACACACACACACACACACACACACACACACACACACACAGAGAAGGTTTGTGAGGACGTCAACATTTTAGGATTTTATGAATACCTTTTTTTTATACATTTAGCCCTGGGCACTTTAACCATAAACCCCTTTAACTGTAAACCAAAAGCCGTAAGATAGCTGAGACAAACTCACTCTGTAATAGTGGTACAACGCATTGTGGACTTGTAGATCAGTTTTCCTGTGCACAAAACCAGCGTGTGACTAAGTGTAAAGCATGCATAAACTCTGTCTCTAATCCCTAAACCTATACCTTCTACATGTCTATAAACTAGAAAAAGCCCTTCTGGGCACAGGTCTCCACCAGGAGGATAGGATGTTTGGCAAAATGTGTTTTGTGTGTGTGTGTGTGTGTGTGTGTGTGTATGTGTGTGTGTGTGTGTGTGTGTGTGTGTGTGTGTGTGTGTGCGTGTGTGTGTGTGTGTGTGTGTGTGTGTGTGTGTGTGTGTGTGTGTGTGTGTGTGTGTGTGTGTGTGTGTGTGTGAGGGTGTGTGTGTGTGTGTGTGTGTGCGTGTGTGTGTATGTGTCACGACTTGACACCATTAGTAGCACCATTTGAAAATGTTCAAGTGGCATTTCTTCCTCGGCCTAGTGGGAATGTGCGTGCCCAATTTCACGGAAAGCACACGATGTGTTTATGATTTGCGGCATTTTCTTTGAAACTGATCACTCCTGCGAACTTTGGAAGCCCAATATTAGCCAATCAGGATGGAGTCTGAAAAATCTGAAAGCACAATTTCGTTGAATGGCTCTAGAGAGACTGTGTACCAATTTGAGTGATGTTTGGACAAAAACTACTGACACAGCAACATAGGTTTTTTTTTTTAAACAGTCAGGATTTAGAAGACATTTTGTAGAATCAGTACGTCTGAATGGGTTAAACCCAGTGGTGTCATGCCCGTAGAACGCAGTACCACGCCGTGGTACCAGTAATTCTTTGACGTGCACCCGCAGGGACGATGCATGTGCGCGCGCTAGAATGCGTCCCCCTAGATTCAAGAGAAGACGCACCTAATCAACCTCGCGTCACCAGACTTTCCAAGACGCACCAAGTACCCAGTGGTCTAGGTTTACTGGCGCGTTTCGCTAGTGTGCAGTAAAGATGTTGGTCTGACTATATTAAGTCTACTTTTGTGTTTGTGTCTAAAACTCTCATACGCTATTTAACAATAGGCGTAGGCTATTTCAGCTGTTCTGTGTGCATGCCGTGATGTGCACATGCATGCTAGTAAAAATAAAAACACCATGACACCACTGGTTAAACCTATCAGCGACCTCACAAGTATAGTAATATGTACGTATAGTAATAGCAGCACGCACGCACGCGCGCACGCACGCACACGCGCATGCAGCAGCAGAGCAGACCCGTGATCAGTGCTGCTGATCATGAGGGTTGCGTGACGACCCAGGATCAGATCATTATATACCAGCGTGACAATGTGGAGGCGGAGCTGCATGCGCGCCAATAATAAGCAGCATGCAGAGTGGAGGAATGATCTAACCCAGGGGAGGGCAATGGGCTTCTAAAAAAAAGTTTTTTCTGAAAAAGAAACATGTTTCTATGTCAATTGTCAAGTGGTGGTCAACCAAGGACTCCCAGAATTATCTCTATTAATTGGGCCACGGACCCCCATCTCAAAATATGTAGTTCCAGACCCACTCGCATTGCGACACATTTTGAGCTTGTAGATCGGCTATTTTTGTAATATGCACAGTAATATGCACTGTGGCCCCTCTGGAGTGAGTGTGGAAATATATTTGGTCCTCGCCATCGTCAAAGTTGCCCACCCCTGATCTAACAGGCACACTGGATTTGAGCAGAAATGTTCTTTAACAAGTTTTTAGTATTTTTATTGATTAATATTTTGTTATATATTTGGTCTACGGCCAATAGTTTGCAGCGGGAGCGCGTGCTCCCGGAATGTGCGTGGCAAGGTGCCAGGAGGCATACCACAACATTGTATGGTATTTGGAACCATTCAATAAATGCACACAGCGATTTGCAGCTTCAGAGCTTATTTCAAGGTTGCTTCATCACCATCTTGGAAGTAGCTAGAAGTAGCTAGAAGATGTAGCCAAAACCATAGATAAAGTCTAGATGGCTCAAAGCGGAGTCTCTGGCTGTATCCGAATTGCTAGGGTTGTTCCCTTCTCCCTACTCCCCATACGGGGATCCAGACTCTATCTAGTGGACTCTATAGTGATGATTTCGGACAATACTCCCTGTTTGGGGAGCACCGACTCTGACGTCAATATCGGTAGAGGGCGCTATAGGTCTGCGGGTTCTACTTGCATGAAATCCCCATTAGGTTTTTTCAGATCGCCTCATAAAGAACTGTTTGAAAAATAAACAAATCATCCCGGCCGTTTCACTCATTTGGATATGAAGAATCAACTGACTACAAGAAACCAGTCAAAACGCTGCTGCTGAATTTTCGCTAGGAACAGACTGTATCAAATAAGTGACTGCAGGCTGTCACCTCCCTGCAAGGACAGTTTGTAAAATTATTTTTAAATTCATGAATGTAATAAAGAAAAAAATAGGTTAATGGAAATATGTCTGCAGGCATTTAGGCCTATATATGTCTATGATAAAAACGTTATTTTAAAATAACATAGGCCTATGATTATTATCAATAAATTAATATTATATCCATTATCCAGCAATATGAAAACAGTGCACCCACCTTGACAATATGAAAATATCAGCAGCATGATTGATATTAACCACATGAACCCCCGCTAATCCTGGGGTGGGGGGATACGGCAAAAATAGCCGATCTGTAAGCAACGCGACGTCCGTGTTGTGAGCTTGTATCGGGTACTTTTGGTAAAGAATTACCAAAAGTAGCCGATCTACAAGCTCTGCTCACAATACGTTTGGTGTTAACAGAAACAGCAGTCCAATAAATGACTGCCTACATAATGAAGTTTTAATGTATTTATTGCAATTCAATGAAATAATGTTAGATAGCATATTTTTTCATGGCAGGAATTAATGAATATTAATAAAACATATGTTCGGACACAATTAATATGTGTCTCACATGCATGTATTTAGCCTACGTTTGTGATAAAGAATCTCACAAATATATTCTACAGCAAGCAAGCAACTGATTCCTCTCCTAACGTCATGCGCTGGCCTGGGTAAGCATAGTACCTTTCCTTTCCTTTCCATTGGGCCTGGGTGACAATGAATCAGATTAGTAATAGCCTAGACTTATTATAAATAAAATAAAACAATTTCAAATAAATGCACAGATCATTTGTCTCGAGATCTGTAGCTTCGAGATCCGCCAGGAAAGAAAAGAGAGGGGAAAACGAAAGTTTAAAAAGTACATTTGTGCACGTGCGCAAACGCGTGCATGTGCGCTCAAGAGCGAGCTTGCGCAATGCATTATGGGGCAGATTTGCTTCGCTGCGTTTTTGTAGTGACCATCGGGTGCTCCCTACAATTCCCGGTGCATTGTGGGATACTTCAGTCCACTACGTTAGGGTGCAAAAATGCTCACTACATATTCGGACACTATAACAAAATGGCGGAACCCCAAAGTAGTGCACTATATGGGGCATAGGGAATGAATTTGGACGCAGCCTCTGACGTAGTTCACCCGGCGGCCATCTTGCTTGGGGACTACAGTACAGTATGTTCAATGGCAGCTCAAACTAAAACTGTCGTAACTCGCTCAGATCTTGACGGATTTACAAACGGGTTGGATTATTACAAACGTTGTCAAAGTGGCTATGATTCAGGATGCGAATCTGCTTAATTATTTTTTATTTTTATTTTTTTATATGTATGTATGCGGACGTCTCTCATGTTTATAACAAACCAAACCGTTTGAAAATCGGTTGAAAATTGAGCAAGTTATGGTTATTTAAAAGTACATGCCCCATAGTCTTAAGATTTTTCATCCCATCCATTAACCAATTTTGGGCGGGAACCCCTTTTGGTGTTAGCATTATGTTATGTTTTAGCTATTGAAAAATAGCAGATCTACAAGCTTGTCGAAGAACGACTGACATAGAAACATAGCTTTTTCAGAAAACTGTCAGGATGTAGAAGACATTTTTTGACATTTTTATCACGGCTGATTTCTAAGGCCCCACGATCATTTAATGCCGTCGTATTAGACGTCCTGATTATTCTTTATTGATTTATTATTTTCTTATCTGGCGATGGACAATATATTGCATCACGGAGTGATCGAATGCTTCTGCAATTACTGTTATCTGTTTGTCATGGTCGAGTTGACTGTCGTGTTGTATTTGGCTCTGTGTGGTGTTAGTATTTAGTTTGGAACATACAAAGCTAAAGTTAGCTAAAGTTGCTAAATTGTTGTTATTGGCCGCCATTTTGCGTGAACCCTGAACTTTGAACTGACTCAGCCTGGCGCCGGCGGTCCTATGCTTAGAGTATACTCTAAGGTCCTATGCTGACTCCTCTCGACCGGGAGGCGTTACTACATTGCACAAATATACTCTAAGGTCCTATGCTGACTCTTCTCGACCGGGAGGCGGTACTACATTGCACAAATATACTCTAAGGTCCTATGCTGACTCCTCTCGACCGGGAGGCGGTACTACATTGCACAAATATCTATGGATCACAATTGCGCCCTCTCTGGTCTGGGGGCCTCTATCCGAGTAGGGCTGACTCAGGGTGTTTTCTTCTTAGCTGTTGTGGATGCAATGCAACACACAGAGCTATGTCTCAGTCATTGACAACTGAACTTTGCAAAACATACATTGGATATTACATTATTATTGTGGTAATTCATTATCTTTTGGACTGAAGGCCAACCCCCCCCCCCCCCCCCCCCCATTTTTCCCCAACCCCATCTTTTTTTTTCTTCTTTTTTCTTTTCTCATTATATCTGATGCCTACTTAACTGTTTACATCTTGGGTTGATTGAGTGTGTGTGTATGACTGTGTGTGTCCGTCTGTGTGTGCGTGCGTGCGGGCGGATACGTATGCACGTGTGTATATATATTTTATTATTATGGTTAATACTATTATTTTTCTGTTACAATTACTGAACACTTTTACTTTCAATATTCAATATTACTGCTATGATGATGATAATAACTCACTTCACTGATGGTTATATTGGTCTATTAAGTCATTTCTGGTTTACGTGTGTATGTATATATGTGTATGTGTGTGTATGTGTATATGTATATATATGTTTATATATATATGTATGTATATATATATATATATTTTTTTTTTTTGTGTGTGTGTGTGTGTATATATATATATATATATCGTTTTATTATAATTTTACTTAAACATTATAATTTAACCAACTACTGACCAATTTGTACGTGCGTGCATGTATGTTTGAGTGTATATGGGAGCACACACATTTACCTACCTCATCATTTATCAAACCATGAATGGGCAGATGTATGTACAATTACTCGGGGTAGTTATAATTTATATTTATAATTTTTTATTTCTTTCTCCTCATTTTTAGAGGCACTTATACTTATGGGAGTACAGCTCTGAGTGGGAGTGAAGTAATGGTTAGGTCTCACAGAATTAGTAGAGCTTGCGACTGTCTAGTACAGTCGCTATCTAGGCTATGGCCTTTCCGTCTAACAGTTTTTCTTTCTCTCAATTTTATTCTTTATTCGGAAGGGTCTGGGGGGTGGGGTGGGGGGGGGGGAAGGGATAGGATGGTTGTTTTTTTGTTTTCTTTCCCCAATTCTGACATACAAGCAGATTATTCAATGTCGTTACTGTGGTTGGTGTGGCCGAGCAGGTGCGCCACTTCTCGTTTCCACCATACACTTTACTTAAATAATGACTAGACAACTTAACGTGGTGACCTGGAATGTTAAAGGGCTGAATCATCCGGTTAAAAGGAAAAAGGTTTTCTCTCATCTTAAACAATTCAATCCAGATATTGCGTTCCTGCAGGAGACTCACCTTCGCTCATCTGACAGCTCCAGACTTTTAAAGTGCTGGGCGGGGCAGCATTTCCATTCTAATTTCGAGGCTAAGGCAAGGGGAGTATCTATCCTTATATCTAAAGACGTGCTTTTTGAATCAACTAAAGTTACAGCTGACAAAAATGGGAGATATGTTATTGTCTCGGGCAAACTATTTAATACAAATGTCATTCTAGCCAGTGTGTACGCCCCGAATGTGGAGGATGTCGGATTCTTTGTTCGCTTGTTCTCTCACCTCTCTGATTTGGACTCGCATTACTTGATACTTGGCTCGGACCTCAACCGATGTTTGGACCGTGTTCTGGACCGCTCTTCTACCAGACCAATTGCAGTGAGTAAATCTGTCACATATATTAAATCCTTCCTCTCGGAGTGTGGGGTCTCAGACGTATGGAGGGAACTCAACCCTAACGACAGAAAGTACTCCTTCTTTAGCCATGTACACCATTTATACTCTAGAATTGACTATCTATTGATGGACAAGAGATTAATACCCCAAGTCCGCTCCTGCGCATATCAAAGTATTGTCATTTCGGACCATGCACCTCTCGTAATGGCATTATCTCTCCCGGGCGTGCCACGTCCTACAAGGCGCTGGCGTTTCAATTCTACGCTACTCTCAGATGACGACTTTGTAAAGTATATAGAGCAAGAAATAACCTTTTTTCTCGAAACCAACAATACTCCTCAGATGTCCAGTCTCATAGTCTGGGATGCATTGAAGGCTTACTTGAGAGGTCAGATTATATCTTTTTCGGCTAGAAATAAAGCACAATCGGTAAAGAAACGTTTAGATCTCTCTGCTAGAATCTCAGACATTGATAGACAGTACGCATTGCAACAAACTCCAGAACTTTACAATAGACGACTGGAGCTAAAAACAAGGTTCGATATTCTCACCACCCATCAAGCACAAGGCCTCCTATTGAAGAGTAAAAGCACTTTCTACGAACATGGTGAAAAGACGGGCAAATTGCTGGCTGACCAACTTAAAGCGCGGAGAACCAAACAAATTATAACGTCAATTCGGACTGCAAATGGAGAAATCGCTACTGACCCAGTTCAAATTAACAACGCATTTAAAGATTTCTACTCTAATTTATATTCATCCCAGGCCGTTGACGACATGGCAATTAATACCTTCTTAGACCCGCTGCCTATTCCAACTGTCCTCCCGGCTTTGGTGGAAAAATTGGAAACACCCATAGCTCAAGCAGAAATTGCCATAGCCATATCATCAATGCAATCCGGGAAGTCACCGGGACCTGATGGGTTCCCGGCTGAATTCTTTAAGAAGTTCTCTGCGCACCTCTCTCCACAACTAGCGGCCGTCTTTGCTGAGTCCCTTGAGCAGGGCGCACTCCCTCCCACCTTAAGTGAGGCCTGTATAACACTCATAGCCAAAAAGGGGAAAGACCCCATAGACTGTGCCTCATATAGACCAATTTCGCTGTTGAATTTAGACGCTAAGATTCTAGCAAAAGTCATAGCAAGCAGACTAGAAGAAGTTCTCCCCCAAGTAATTTCTGAGGATCAGACTGGTTTCATTAAGAATCGCTACTCCTTCTTTAATGTCAGGCGACTTTTTAATATACTGTATCTGCCATCTGGAGAGGTGCCCGAGTGCGTCGCGTCGCTGGACGCAGAAAAAGCATTTGACCGTGTTGAGTTTGGGTACTTGTTTGCAGTTCTAGAAAAATTCGGTTTTGGACCAAAGTTTATAGCTTGGATTAGGCTGCTCTACGCGTCTCCCACCACGGCTGTGCAGACCAATGGCGTGTTCTCTCAGCCTCTCGCCTTGGGCCGTGGGACCCGCCAGGGTTGCCCGCTGAGTCCGTTCCTCTTTGATCTGGCAATCGAGCCTCTTGCGATCTCTTTGCGCCAAAATGCCGACATTGTGGGCATTCAGAGAGGCGAAAAAGAGCATAAAGTGTCCTTGTATGCAGACGACCTGCTGCTGTTTGTCTCCGACCCATCAACCTCCTTGCCAGCAGCTATATCATCACTTGATCAATTTGGTCGTATCTCTGGCTACAAAATAAACTTAAGTAAAAGCATAATATTTCCAGCCAATGAAGCTGCATCTGAACTAGACTATAGTCACATACCCTTTAAGGTTGAGAAGAGTCAATTTACCTACTTAGGCGTATCGGTTACGCGTAAATTTAAGGATCTTTTCCCAAAAAACTTTGTCTCTCTTGTAAATAGAGTTAAGGAGTCATTACAGCAGTGGTCGCCTCTTACAATGTCCCTAGCTGGCCGCATAAATTCAATCAAAATGAATGTGCTTCCCAAATTCACATACCTCTTTCAATGTGTCCCTGTGTTCATTCCAAAGTCGTTCTTTTCCTCTTTAGACTCAACAATTTCATCATATATTTGGCAGAATAAGAGGCCGCGTGTGAGCAGAATGTTACTTAAAAGGGTAAAGAGGGATGGAGGCATGGGGCTCCCTGATTTTCGTCACTACTATTGGGCTGCTAACATCCGGTGTCTTGCCTTTTGGAATCATTTCTACCTTAATCCCAATTGCCCAGAATGGACATCTCTGGAGCTTAAATCGTGTAGGAATCTATCACTTCCAGCTATTCTTAGCTCACCGCTTGGCCGCCCCCTGCCTGATTCAATAACTAACCCGGTGGTGCGTCATACGCTGAGAGTGTGGGCCCAGTTCAGGAAAACTTATAATTATAGAGACCTCTCCCTGATCAGTCCTGTGGCTTCCAACCACCTTTTTGTTCCATCAATGCAAGACGTGACCTTTCAGAGTTGGCATGGAAAGGGCATCAAATGGTTTAGAGACCTGTTTGTGGGAGAGAGGTTTGCATCCTTTGATCAAATTTCAACGAAATATAGTCTACCTAGACCACACTTCTACAGATTTCTGCAGGTCCGGCATTATGTGAGCTCTATATTACCTGGCTTCCCTAATAAGCCTAATCCTAACCCTATTGATGAATTTCTGTCTTTGGACCCAATGACTAAGGGCACCATTTCAATATTATATGATACCATTTCAAATTCGAGGCCAGCACCCTTAGATAAAATAAAGGCTGACTGGGAACATGATCTGGGGCTCACACTGTCTGAGGAAGTATGGGATTCTGTTTTCTCTTCTATACACAGGTCCTCTCTCTGTGCAAGACATTGCTTAGTGCAGTTTAAAATAGTCCATAGAGCTCATATGTCTAAGGCTAAACTGGCTAGTATTTATCCTGACGTAAGTCCTACCTGTGACAAGTGCAAGAGCGGAGATGCAACTCTGTTCCATCAGTATTGGATGTGTCCAAAATTACAACCATTTTGGGGCAATGTGTTCAAGACTCTGTCCAACATTTTACACCAAAATCTAGACCCAGATCCCTTAATGGCTCTCCTTGGCACTGCTGGAAGGGATGACCTTCCTCTAACACGCATAGAGTGTCGTATGGTCGACTTTGCCTTATTGCTCGCTAGGCGTGCCATTCTGTTCAAATGGAAGGATGCTGCCCCGCCCGTGCTCTGTCAGTGGCTTCGTGATATAATGTCCTGTCTCGAGTTGGAGATGTTAAGGTTTTCAATTGCCGGCTCTGAAAAAAAGTTTTACAAAACCTGGGCTCCGTTTATGACATTTTACCACAACACACAAACGGTATAGTGTGCCGTGCCGTGCCTCGGCCACGCCAACCACAACTGAAACAAATTCTGCTCTGCTAGTAAAATCTGCTTTATTATTTTTATTTACATTACATTAACTATGTATGCATGTATTTCGTATATAGATATATATATATGTATTTTCCAATATATGTATTTTCCAACTATCCTTGGGATTGTGGGTGGGGGGTGGGTGGGATAGGGGATCGAGCTTTATTTTTTATTTTTATTTCATATTTGATATATGATATATGATATATGTCTCTGTCTAATGCTTGCCCCTGGGTTTGTTTGTAAAAAAAGAAAAAACTTCAATAAAAAGATCTTGAAAAGAAAGAAGACATTTTTTTAATCTGATCTCAGGTCAAAATGGGTTAAAATGGAGGGGGACCACTTTGGATGACGTCCCAACCCGGAAATGACATAGAATGTTGCTCAATCGACGCTCCCAGCCTGTGGAGCGGTGCACTCGGTTATGACATTATTAATGTTTCCGTAGGACAAATTTGGAATATAAATTATTTCAGAGTGAATGTTTATAACTCAAATCTTTTCTTCTGGGGGGGTCCCTGGAACTACTTATTTTCAGATGGGGTCGGTGGCCAATTACATGTCATTTTTGGGGTCCTTGACATAATACTGAGAACCACTGGTACAGAAACACGAGGTTTTCAGAAAATTCTCATGATTTAGAAAACGTATTATTTTATTTTTTTAAAGTAGGCCTACTTCTTGGTAGGCTATAGTCTGTTTGGTATATCCATCTTTCATTCAAACCTTGTAATGACTGACAAGACTAAAAACAAACAGGTGGGGAACCAAAACAAAGTGATTCCAAGGTTTTTATTTTGCATTCATCATCATCCAGTCTAAACTGGTTTAAAACGGTCTAGACCGGATTTACGAACAAAGACCAGGCTTTCCTCCGAGGTGGAAAGTCTGGTGACCCGAGGTTATAAGGGGTGTGTGCGTGTGTGCGTGTGCGTGTGTTCACCATGTCTCTGTGCTCTATGTAAGCACTGCTCTCCAGCAGCTCCTTGACCACCTCCACATGACCCTCCTTGGCTGCTGAGATCAGAGCTGACCAACAGTCCTGGAGAGAGAGACAGACATAGAGACACACAGAGAGAGAGAGAGAGAGAGAGAGAGAGAGAGAGAGAGAGAGAGAGTGAGAGAGAGAGAGCATTATTGACATAACAGATGAGAAACCTATATTGCCAAAGCAGTACGCCTACCGAAGATACAATACACACTATAGTAGTCAGGTCCCTTATGCTTTGATTTAAAGTGTTGTCTGATTTTTTTGCATAACTACACATTTTTGGAATGGGTATTATGTAAGGAATCAGAAAAAATAAATGTAATTGGTGATTGTTTTTTTTGTTTTTAATTTGCATATAGATACATTTTTTGGAAAGGGTATTGTCTGAGGAATCAAAAAATCAATGTTTGCATTTGCCCAGATGTGTATATGGCGGCCATATTGGAATTTACAAAATGACAGCCGTATAATATATGTTATATTTTGTTGTTGTTATCTTCTAAATAAGATGGAGCATTGTTCAAGTTTTCTGCCTTTATTGATAGTATCAAGTGAAGATAGACAGGAAAGAGGGAGAGAGAGAAGGGGAGAGACACACAGCAAAGGTCGTCATGAATGGGACTCAAACGTGCGACATGCTGTCAGGCCAAACCTATATGTGCCATGCGCCTGGACCACTTGGCCAGTGGGCACCCCAGAGAGAACATCTCTTTTATTGTCAACTTTGGATGTTTATGTAACCATCTTAAACATCATGACGTGTAATCATAAACAGCCTCTATGCATCATCATCATAATCATCATCATCATCACTTCTGTGCATCGTTCTGACACTGGCTGCTGCACTGACACATGTCAGTATAGGCAAATTCAGAAACGGGTCTCATGGTCGCAGCTTACGTATTTCCTGTAGGCGGACTCGACATAGCTGCGGGGTTTAAACCCTCACCAGGCGCACCGCTTCTACTACAGTGAAGGGTATAGTGACTGATGTTAGTCTGCCTCAAACGTTACTTTTACCTGCTTTTTACTAACACTAACATTACAAAGATGCCCAGAACATCGAGATGAACCTGTTTAGTGTATGGCTGCTCCAACAGTAGTGGCAACATTCCAAAGACAAAAAAAAACTGAATGTCAAAATATCCACCGCGGGGTCAGAGACCAGAGCCATTGAGTAATGGTTGAGACGACATCTCAAGAATGGCCTTTGGGCTGTGAGGACCTCTGTGGTCGTTGGTTTCAGCATGCCATCCAAGTGTTTTAAGTACCCATTTTGCAGGGGATCCAGCTGTCGATCCTGCAGAGAAATGGCTGCTTGTGCTCATGCCCTTGTTTGGACATGGACTTCAGAGCTCCAGGTGTTGGAGGGAGCTTGTCACTTTCTGCTCTATGTTTGCAGAACAGATGCCATCGCAGTTCAGGGATTGTCTTGATGTTGATACCCTTGGCTGAGTAAGCTGCACATACAAAGGACTAGGCAAGGCAACCTGCAGCCAGGTTGCCTTGCCTATATATTGGGGACAAAGGCTGGGCCCAGCCTTTGCTCTTTCTTTACCTAGAGCTCGCCACAGTGGTTCAATCTGCACGGCACCAGAGGCCATAGAAATGGACGTGTTCTTCAGCAAGAGGTCATCGTTTGCTGTGACTAGAGTTAGAGATCTGAAGGAGACCAAGGACCCGTTTGCAAGGCTGATGGCAACATAAAAATAAACCAGAACTCTAGAGTACAACAGGGGGTGCATACTTAGTTTAGACTATTCATTGGTTAGACATAAGGTTGGTGAGGGGTGCGTTAAGACAACCGCATTTTAGGTTTAGGTGTGCTGCCCCGTGGGAGGTTAGGATCCAAGCTGATCGTCTGCTTCTGGATACAAAGACCTGGTCTTTGAGGGGGAAAAAACACAAAGAAGCTTCACAGCTAAACCCACCTGATGCACAGTTGGTATTTACCTCCCCAGATACGGACGTTTTAGTACTAGTCACAGCAAACTAAGACCTCTTGCTGAAGAACACGTCCATTTCTATGGCCTCTGCCTGGTGTTGTGCAGATTGAACCACTGTGGCGAGCTCTAGGTAAAGAAAGAGAAAAGGCTTTGCCAGCCTTGCATTCACTGGGGCCACACCTGGAGCTCTGAAGCAGCACATGTTGAGAGTCCATGTCCAAATAAGGGCATGGGCACAAGCAGCCATTGCTCCGCAGGATCGACAGCTGGATCCGCTGGGAAATGGGTCCTTCAAACACTTGATGGCATGCTGAAACCAACGACCACAGAGGTCTTCACAGCCCCAAAGGCCTTGAGATCGTCCAATGCAAGTGTAAATCTGACTGTTCTTCAGGCAGATGTTCCTGCAACGGTAAGGTCTTACTTACCCTATAGTCCTATACTGACATGTGTCATGCGATGACGATTCCCAAGCTGATGATGATGATTATGATGATGCCTATCATTATGATAGATTATGGCTATGATTACACATGATGTTGACCAGAAAGTATCTGACTGACTGCCTGGGCTGTGCTGTGCTGTTTTTTACCCATATGGTGGATTATGTATTTCAGTGGGATGATACAAAAAATGAAATAGTAACTTGGACCATTGGATTCCTTGACCCTGAAAATATAGGTTTAGCCATTACAATCAATGTTCCAACTTATTTAGAAGCCAAGATATTACAAAACATACATTTTTACAGACTTCTGGGAAAATGTAAATGATTCCTACCCTTTCCAAAAATTTATAGTTATGCAAATCTTAAAAAAATAAATCCAACAAAATTACATAGTGAAGCTGACTAACCACACCAGGTCATTTTGGACCCAGTCATGCATCTAAGGGTTAATGTTGATTTTTTTTTTGTAGCTTCGTAACTACCAACATTGGATTCCTTGATGCTGAAAATGTAGGTTTAGCAATTAAAATCAATGTTCTAGCTTATTTATTTATTTATTACAAAACGTACATTTTACGGTGGCCATTTTGTAAATTCCAATATGGCCCCACAGACATCTGGGCAAATGGGAACATTGATTTTCTGATTCCTTACACAATACCCTTTCCAAAAATGTATAGTTATGCAAACGTCAACATCACATAAAATACAATGAGTCATTAAAGGGATAGTTCAGATTTGAACTTAAGCTGTATGAAATACTTTCCATTAATATAGTTGTTGCAACTGTATTAATTGATTGCCCGAGTCCCGTGTTTTGGTGAAATATTAAGTAGTTCCGGTCATTTTGTGGGGGGGCACAGGGGACCACGGATTAAAATATATTTATAGTGACTCAGGAATAGACTATATGTGACAACCAGGTATAGTCTGGTGACCACCGGAGAGACGGGTGACAGCCGGAATGTAGACGGCACCCCAGGAGCAGTATGGGCTAGCGCCCCAGCCTGAGTCCTCCGTGAGGAGGAAGCCCAAAAACCTTAAATGGAGCCTGCAGTGCTACCGTTGCCTGCAGAACCATTCCGGCTCAAGAATCCACCACTCCTGAATGAAGTGTCTGGTGCTGGGAGTCTGGTGCAACGCACAGGTCCTCGCTGTACTCCTGGTGAGAGCAGGAGTGGACCTGGTGAGACGTAGGAGGGGCCCGGACAGGAGGCAACCCACAGAGCCTAGTCCCTCCATAATTGTACCTCTCAGTCCCGGCATAGTAGTTCTGCAGTGGTTCCAACGGATTGTGCGGCCCTGGTCTTTCCCTAGTGGGTCTGTCGGGACTTGTTCACCACGGCTGGGTCACCTGAGTGAGGGGTATGATGTTCGCGAGACCTCGAAACCCCGATGACTTTGGGATACATCACTGAGGATACTTCCCAGTTGCATCCATGCAATGTATTTTCGTTCAGACTCAGTGAGCATAATAGTATACAGGACAGAACTTTTACGGACACAGAAACAGGAGACAGGCTCCTATGGGCCACACTGCTTCCATATAGTCATATCGTTGCTGTCGAGCAGAAACCTTTAGTATTGTCTTACATTATTTACTTTTTTGTTATTTAGGAATGCCTTATAATACTTTGTCATACTGAAGTGACACACAAAAATTTGCCGATTGTAGATCGTATAATTTAGCTTTTTTGTTGTTTTTTTTCTTCATTTGAATCCTGAAAAGTAACAATGCTGGTCATAATAGAGCGTCACAGTCCCGCCCCCTTTCATGACGACGCCAGGCCCAGGAAATAGTTCCCAATGCATTTTTTCCATAGACATTTCAAAACGTATTTATTTAAAGACCTTATAAGCGTCGTACAAAGCCAACTCTTGTCGTGACAAATCATGACAACACACACAATATGTTGGACCAAACAAATAATTACAAAGAAGAAAAACAACAAAAAAGTGTAACCTTCCGTTTTCTTCTTCTTTCTAATTATTTGTTCAGCCCGAAAAATTGTGTTTGTTGTCATGTCACGACAAGAGTTGGCTTTGTCCGCGGCGTAAACGTCTTTAAATAAATACTTTCTGAAAAGTCTATGAGCAGCAAATATTTATTTATAGACATTTAAGAATCGGACAAAGACAACAGCCGAGTTGACAAATCATGACAATAAATATATATTTTTGGGCCGAACAAAATAATTAGAAAGAAGGAAAAACTGTGTTTCTTTTTCTTCTTTCTTATTATTTGTTCGGACCAACATTCTTTTGTATATTGTCATGATTTGTCAACTCGGCTGTTGGCTTTGTCCGTTGTCTTTAACCAATTCAGGGCGGGAACCCCTTTTGTTGTTTATAGCATTATGTTATGCTTTAGCTGTTGAGAAATAGCAGACCTACAAGCTACAAGGTGCCGGCACCGAGTGCCGTGCTTGTAGGTCTGCTATTTTTGAAACATCAGAAAACTGTCAGGATTTAGAAGGCATTTGTAGAATCGTCCTCAGGTCTATTGGCTGGGTTTCCACTCTGCAGTACAGTACAGTATTTCTCAGCTCGTATTGAAGGACATTTCTCCCCACATACATTGATCGATTGATATTGATATTGAGAGAGAGAGAGAGAGAATACACTTCATATATTCCACAATTTGATATGTATCACTTGTCATTGTGGATTGATTGATTGATTGATTGATTGATTGATTGATTGATTGATCGATCATTGTCCATTTACAGAGAGATGGAAAGGTGATGAGAGGGAGAGTCACCGGTTGCCACGGGAACCAGACACAAGTCGCTGGTTCTGTGTATGGGAAAAGATGATTAATTCCACCCAGTATCCTAGAAACCGTAGCCTATGGCAACTGAACCCGGGGGGAGAGAGAGAGAGAGAGAGAGAGAGAGAGAGAGAGAGAGAGTATCTCTCACCACATCATCCAGGTTGACGTCGGCTCCTCTCCTGATCAGCTCCTGAACAATGTCCAGACTGCCCTGCTCCGACGCCAACATCAGCGGAGTCTGTCCGTTCTGCACACACACACACAAACACACACACACACACACACACACACACACACACACACACACACACACACACACACACACACACACACACACACACACACACACACACACACACACACACACACACACACACACACACACACACACACACACACACACACACACAAATAAATACACACCCATGTTTCTATGTCTAAGTCGTATTCTCAAACATGTTCATGTCAAGGACCCCCAAGATTTTATTATGTAATTGGGCCGCCAACCCCCATCTGAAAATATGTTGTTCCAGGGACCCCCCTCCAGAAGCAAATATTTGAGTTAAAAACGTTCAAAGCTTTGCGCCATATTTTCACGATTTATCAGAAATAACAGATCTACAAGCTCGTAGCTTGTAGAGCTTGTAGATCTGATATTTTCAATAGCTAAAGTATAACATAATACTTAAAACACCAAAAGGGGTTCCCGCCAAGCCCAGGGACGCATCTGTGCCACCTTCGCTTTTAACAACTTGTAACCATTATTTTTAAACTTTAGCTGTTGGAACATAGCATAGATCTACAAGCTCATAGCGTGACACCGAGTGCCGCGCTACAAGCTTGTAGATCTGCTTTTTTTTCTTGTTAAGTCGTGAAAAGGCATGCAAATCTTTGAATATATATTATATTCTTTCACAGCAATCATTTTTAATTCCTATCTTTGCTTCTGGGAGTCCCTGAGAACAACATATTTTGAGATGGGGGTCAGCGGCTACGGCTAAACACAATTTTGGGAGTCCCTGGCATGAAGAAAATAGAACTATACGGACAGTCGGACATAGAAACCTGAAAACTGTTATAGGATTTAAGAAGACATTTTGTAGAATCGAGCTCAGCTCTTAATGCGTTATTATATCAGATCCAGGTTTCCACACATGCTAAACATTTGTTTTGATACAAAAGGTGTGTATGTCAGGTCCGGGGACCGCCCGTGGTCCTTGAAGGGGTTCCAGGCGGTCCCCAGCTAAATGATGGAGAGTTGGTAACCAAATGAACCCTCATAGAGATCTTTAACTCTTGAGGGTATACAATACACTATCAAGAGTTAAATAATTATTAAACATCTGCATTAGGCCTACTTAATTTACACAACTAGAAAATGTAGAAGAATTGTTGAAAAAACTGAGTGTGGAAATATAGTGGCCCTCTGGAGCGAGTGTGGAACTATAGTGGCCCTCTGGAGCGAGTGTGGGAATATAGTGGCCCTCTGGAGCGAGTGTGGAACTATAGTAGCCCTGAGTGTGGAACTATAGTGGCCCTCTGGAGTGAGTGTGGGACTATAGTGGCCCTCTGGAGTGAGTGTGGAAATATAGTGGCCCTCTGGAGTGAGTGTGGGAATATAGTGGCCCTCTGGAGTGAGTGTGGGAATATAGTGGCCCTCTGGAGTGAGTGTGGGAATATAGTGGCCCTCTGGAGTGAGTGTGGGAATATAGTGGCCCTCTGGAGTGAGTGTGGGACTATAGTGGCCCTCTGGAGTGAGTGTGGAAATATAGTGGCCCTCTGGAGTGAGTGTGGGAATATAGTGGCCCTCTGGAGTGAGTGTGGGAATATAGTGGCCCTCTGGAGTGAGTGTGGGAATATAGTGGCCCTCTGGAGTGAGTGTGGGAATATAGTGCCCCCCCCCCCCCACTGCCGCGTACGTCTGGGTGTACCCTTGTGCGTGGCGTGTGTGTGCAGGCGTGTGCGCGCGTGCGTGCATGACTCACGTCGCTGCGTCCGTCCACGTCCTTGAAGCGGTCCAGGTGAGCCTTCATGGCCGACAGGTTCTCCTCCTCCACGTAGGAGAAGAGATTCTGGATGGCCAGCGTGGTCATCTTGATGGAGGTGGTGGTGTCCATGATGACCGCTCAGTGACCACTACCTGTAACACACACAGTTTACAATTTTGGCATTTAGGCTTTTTTAAGCAGACGCTCTTAATCCATTCTGGGTCGGGAACCCCTTTTGGTGTTTTGAAGCATTATGTTGTACTTTAACTGTTGAAGAATAGATCAATAAATTAATAGATCCGCTATTTTCTTGAAAAATCGTGAAAATGTGTTGTAAATCTTTGCTTCCGGCAGTGGGGGGGTCCTGGAACTACATATTTCCAGATGGGGGTCGGCGGGCAAATACATATACGTAATTCTGGGGCTCCTTGACATGAAATAGTTTGAGCACCACCGACATAGAAACATATGGGCTGTATTTTGCTTGTCTTAAGTACCAGGTCTTATTCCCTAACTTGAGTAAACTAAAGACCTGGAGGCGTGATCAATGCCATTTGGCTATTCTGAGTGGCCAAAGAGCATTGATCACGCCTCCAGGTCTTTAGTTTACTCAAGTTAGGTATGGGTATACAATGCTATAAATGGTGCTATGTCTACATAAAAGTTACATAAGCCTTTGCAGGCCTGTAAGGTGGTCGGGGCTATAGGGCGCAAGTGCTACGGGCCAAGACACACACAATCACATACACACGCATTCAAACGCACGCGTGCACACACACACACACACACACACACACACACACACACACACACACACACACACACACACACACACACACACACACACACACACACACACACACACACACACACACACACACACACACACACACACACACACACACACACACACACACACACACACACACACCGATGGCGGAGGAAACCATGCAAGGGACCAACCTGCACATCGGGAGCAATTATGGGTTCAGAGTCTTACTCAAAGACACTTTGACACCAACCCTGGGGGAGCCCACAGGGATCGAACTGGGATCCACATCCGGCTGTTATACCTCTGAGCCACTGCCGCCCCTCCGTTCATCCATCCATCCATCCATCCATCCATCCATCCATCCATTCATTCATCCATCCAGCCATCCATCCATCCATTCATCCATCAATCCATCCATCCATCAATCCATCCATTCATTCATCCATCCATTCACACTCAATATAAATTAGGGTTGTCCCGATGCAATCCCGCGATCGGAAATCAGGTCTGATCACGTCCTCTTCTAATGATCGGAATCTGATCATGGCGCAAATAAACCTGATCGGGACATCCCTAATACTAAATGTAATAATAGATAGATGTACTGTATTCTTTATTTTTGTGTCATGCACCCAAGGCGCCCAGCCCACATGCACTTATATGACACACCATACAAATCATTGCTTCAATATTGCATTGTGTACAAGAAACAGTTTTTCTTTTTCTTTTTTCTTTTTACACAAACAAAACATTCTGCCTTTTTTCCCACGCTTTGCATAAAAAGTCGGCTAAAGCAAAAATACCTTTCCTAAAATAAAATTCCAGATTTTCGTAGTCCTCTAACCAGAAAAGGTTAGCACATATCTTTGTCATTTTACAAAAAAATACAATTCTTCATGGGCAGTAAAAAAGGTCAACAAGGCCTCCATTCAGCCCTGCTGCAGTTCGTGGGAGGCTGTCTCCATAGCAACAAGCTGAGAGAGCTACTTCTGAGGCATTGTGGGTGATTGAGTATTCATTCCGCACCCACTCACAACAACAACATCCCCCCTTGTAGTGGCGGAGTACTGTACAATGCACTCTATTGCTGCCGGTCACTGGGAGCTGACCAGTACAACCACAGTTTGATACTGTTGTAATGGGAGCTGAGCAGTACAACCACAGTCTGATACTGTTGTACTGGGAGCTGACCAGTACAACCACAGTCTGATACTGTTGTAATGGGAGCTGACCAGTACAACCACAGTCTGATACTGTTGCAATGGGAGCTGACCAGTACAACCACAGTCTGATAATGTTGTACTGGGAGCTGACCAGTAAAAGCACAGTCTGATACTGTTGTAATGGGAGCTGACCAGTACAACCACAGTCTGATACTGTTGTAATGGGAGCTGACCAGTACAACCACAGTCTGATACTGTTGCAATGGGAGCTGACCAGTAAAAGCACAGTCTGATACTGTTGTAATGGGAGCTGACCAGTACAACCACAGTCTGATACTGTTGTAATGGGAGCTGACCAGTAAAAGCACAGTCTGATACTGTTGTAATGGGAGCTGACCAGTACAACCACAGTCTGATAATGTTGTACTGGGAGCTGACCAGTAAAAGCACAGTCTGATACTGTTGTAATGGGAGCTGACCAGTACAACCACAGTCTGATACTGTTGTAATGGGAGCTGACCAGTACAACCACAGTCTGATACTGTTGTAATGGGAGCTGACCAGTACAACCACAGTCTGATACTGTTGTAATGGGAGCTGACCAGTACAACCACAGTCTGATACTGTTGTAATGTGAGCTGACCAGTAAAAGCACAGTCTGATACTGTTGTAATGGGAGCTGACCAGTAAAAGCACAGTCTGATACTGTTGTACTGGGAGCTGACCAGTACAACCACAGTCTGATACTGTTGTAATGGGAGCTGACCAGTACAACCACAGTCTGATACTGTTGTAATGGGAGCTGACCAGTACAACCACAGTCTGATACTGTTGTACTGGGAGCTGACCAGTACAACCACAGTCTGATACTGTCGGTCACTGGGAGCTGACCAGTACAATCACAGTCTGATACTGTCGGTCACTGGGAGCTGACCAGTACAACCACAGTCTGATACTGTTGTAATGGGAGCTGACCAGTACAACCACAGTCTGATACTGTTTTAATGGGAGCTGACCAGTACAATCACAGTCTGATACTGTTGTAATGGGAGCTGACCAGTACAACCACAGTCTGATACTGTTGTAATGGGAGCTGACCAGTACAATCACAGTCTGATACTGTTGTACTGGGAGCTGACCGGTACAACCACAGTCTGATACTGTTGTACTGGGAGCTGACCAGTACAACCACAGTCTGATACTGTTGTACTGGGAGCTGACCAGTACAACCACAGTCTGATACTGTTGTACTGGGAGCTGACCAGTACAACCACAGTCTGATACTGTTGTACTGGGAGCTGACCAGTACAACCACAGTCTGATACTGTTGTACTGGGAGCTGACCAGTACAACCACAGTCTGATACTGTTGTACTGGGAGCTGACCAGTACAACCACAGTCTATTTGAAGCCCAATTCATGGCAGGCCTACGAGTTCTCAACGTGTCGCAGATGCAACGCATTGTTGGTCCGCTATTTTTGGCACGCTGACGTGCTGCGACAGAGCATAAATGAATGCTGTTGGCCACATGCAGTACAGTACAGTACAGTACAGTACAGTACAGTACAGTACAGTACAGTACAGTACAGTACAGTACAGTACAGTACAGTACAGTACAGTACAGTACAGTACAGTACAGTATCTCTGGCCCAACTGCATTGCTGCTATGAATACTATGAATACATATATAATTCCAGAGGCTATAGGAATCCAACGGCTAAATTAAGCTTTGCCACAACATTGTTTTGCTCCTTCGTATCACATGGCACGGAGCCATATAGACACTAAGAATACTGTTGCAGCAGCTTTAACCCTATAGTAAGACCTCTAAGATTCTACAAATGTCTTCTAAATCCTGACAGTTTTCAGAAAAAACCCTGTGTTTCTATGTCACTGGTTCAATCTCAACCTTTATCATGTCAAGGACCCCCAGAATGTTCTGTATTTGACACCCCCCAAAATGATTATGTATTATTTGGCGATAGAGACAATCCCCCCCCCCCCCCCCCCCCCCCACCACCACCCAATCTCAAAAAACGTGTTTGCTTCAGAAATATTGTAAGATTTGCATAAAATGTCATGATAACTTTTCTTCCAAAATAGCAGATCTACAAGCTTGCAGCGTGGCATGAAGTGACACGGTGTGAGGTTGTAGATCTGCTATTTTTGAATGAATGTGTGTGTGTGTGCGTGTGTGTGTGTGTGCGTGTGTGATAACTCGGAGACGGCCGCCAAAGAAAAATCAGTAAAGCATGCACGTTGCCTGCTTGCCTGCCTGCCCGCCCGCCCGCCCGCCCGCCCGCCCGCCTGCCTCCATCCCTCCCTCCCTCAGGACATGTCACCCACCAGATATAGCCCGTAATAGCTTTTATTTCTGAAGTGACAAACGATGAGTGAATCACTGCGAAAGGGACGTGTCATTCTCAACACTGTATACAGTATGTGTGGCCACTCTGTCTGTCTGTCTGTCTGTCTGTGTCATATAGCCTCGCACGCCTGGCGGAAGGCTATATTTGTGTTATTGTTTGACTTGCCATATATGTCCATATAACACACGTCACATCCCAGTCATAACCCAAATACACACTAGGACTATAGTCTTACTCATTTCACCAAAGGAACACAGCTTATGGTTACTTGTATATCAGCGGGTTTTCAACCTTTTCATATCAAGGCCCATTATTTATTCTGACTTTAAGCCACAGACCACCGTCTGGATGACGTGTAGCCTCTGATGAGAGCCTGGATTTAGAGTATTTGTTGTCGTTGGATACGATTTTGAGCACAATTCCATGCTGTGTAGCCTATTGATGTGTTATATCATAGGAAAGATAACAGGCAAATGTTGATCAAAAACAGCAACTCTTCTACATTCTCTATAGTTGTGTGTGGACTTTAAAGTAATGCCGATGTTTAACGATATCTTATAGTTCAGTTAAAGATAGGGGTCCAGGCCCAGGCCGTAGCGTAACGGTCTGGGCACCGGACTGGTAATCCAGTCGCAGTGTGCCGCGGGTTCGACTCCCGGACCCGACACGGCCTTTACTGCATGTCATCCCCCCATCTCTCTCCCGTTTCCTGTCAGCCTACTGTCTGTCCCTTCAAAAATCAATAAAAGGCGTAAGCCGCAAAAATATATCTTAAAAAAAAAAAAAAAAGATAGGGGTCCATTTGGTTAGCAACACTCTATCTGGAAGACTGGAACCCCCCTCAAGGACCACTGGTTGAACACCACTGTATCGTTTCCATGGAACAATATGCTACAATTAGGAGTGCACAATTATGAAATGATTTGACCGATATCCGATCTCAGAGTATTTTCAGGGTCATATCTAGTGCCGATACCGATTCTGACCGATTCCGATATTATACAGAGGACCACAATGGAAACCAGCCTGGGCCCTATAGGGACTTGTCCCAAAGCCTGTTAATAAAGTATTAAATCAATCAATAAATAGCATATACTCTTGTCTGTTTTCACAACTGCATGACTACTGAATGACATGAGTACACAAATCATCTGTTTTCACAGCTGCATGACTGAATGACATGAGTACACAAATCAAATGTAGATTTATTTTTTTGCTGGTGAAAACCGATTACATAATCAGTATTATTTTGAGACCGTTGTGGCATTTTTAAGGCCGATATGGCCAAATTCCGATCATGCTACCGATTAATCGTGCATCCCTAGCTACAATGCTATACTATTGTCATTATTGCTAGTATAGCTATGAATTGCGTCTCTGTTGAGGAGAGGGAGGCCCGGCGGGGAGGGTGATATGTTGTCATGATTGCATGTATGATTGCATGATTGGGGGCACCTGTCAGTGGGGAGTGTTGGGCGGGAGGAGCAGGACGAATAAAAGTTGCGCGAGCGCGTTGCAAACGGGATCGGCGCGACCTGGCGCAGCACAAACGGGACGAACCGAGGCGAATATTTAATTATGCAAGTCTGAATTTTGCACCTTTAGGCTCTACGACGTCGCCCCGACGGAGGCTCCTCACTGGCAGGTGAGTCAGTAGGACACGACGGCAGAGAATGTGTAAAAAGGGTGGTGAAAAAACAATTGGCTACCCAACGAAATATTATTTTGTTTTGGGTCCGTGAGGCTAAATGTCATCAATGGTGGTTCTGTGGCTCGAATGCAGAATAGAAAAATCACACCCGTGTGAAGTGAGTGGTGCAACTCTGTGTGTGTGTGGGGGGGGGGGGATTCCAGACCCACAGGAACGCACCCAGGGTGCCGGCCAGGTTCCGGCGAGCCGCCCCGCGTCCAAAATGGTTGAGAAATGACAGAGTTACCGTGTGGAGGTCCCTCTACTGCACCCTCTACTGCAGGGGTTCCCAACCTTTGCATTGTCACGGACCGGCTGACAGTTCATAAAATTTTCGCGGACCGGCCTAGGGGGGGGAGCTTGTAGATCTGCTATTTTTCAATAGCTAAAGCATAGCATAATGCTAACACCAAAAGGGGTTCCCGCCCAAAATGGGTTAAATAGGCTACCCACTGATATATTATTATCATATCACAACATAATGTTATATCATTGACCTAAATGGCGTTATATCGGCAATGATAGTATGTTAAAAAAAATATATATATATAATATACTTTTTCAGAAATGCTTTTGGACATGTGGAAGAGTTAAACATGCAGTGTGACCCATTACTTTACCTGGGCAACATCATCTTCTGATACTTGAATGTTTTGACATGAAATAATAATCCTGTACCGTCACCGTGTGGTGTTTTGTTTCATTAGCGCGATCGTAATAAATATAGGCTGCAGCCTATATTCTTGATGATCCGCTGCTGCTACCCGCTGAGCACACGGTAAAGATACCAAGGATTGGACAGTGATGTCACTGTTATGCTATGCAACACACGGAAGTAATTATAGTCCGGGAGCTAGACCCAGCCCTCATAGCAATTTTTGCTACCTTTTTTTCACTATTATTTCCTGTTAGCATATACCATGGGCCATCTCAAAATGAAGGGACCACTCCCAACTCGGGGCCGTTTGGTTTCAGGGGCCCAAAAACCCCTTTTTTGGTATATGTCTCTGGCGAAATTGTGTAAAGGCAAATAAAAAATCACTAAAATTACATAAATACACATGGAAGTGTGAAATTTGGCATGGAGTATCCTGACACATAGGGGTAAGTATCAGAATAGGATTTTGGGGCTATCTACCATTGTATTCTTAAATATGACCTACATCATCCTCAGAAACACAAAAATATACACTGTCCGCTTAACAAATAACAACAAAGATGGTTATTTTCCAGCACATTAGGGTGAATATAACTGCCTCACTTGTATATAGAAAACTTCCCATATCCTTAAGCTTCAATTTAAGCCCAAGATGACCTCTCTATCTTGAAGATTACTCTTTCTGTGGCCAAAATGCTGCACTATACCTCAAATCGGAGACATTTTCATTATCAGTCACTATAGCCTTCCAGAGTCCTAGAATGTAACAATAGGTTCACATGTTCTGCAACTACTGCTGTCTGAAGTTAGAAACATGAATACTACAGCAGGAACACAAATGCCTTTTATTATATTTATATTTATTTATTACATTATATGCACATAATAGCTTGTTTCAGTACATAGCCTATCAATAGTCACCCAAATCAATGTGCACCCAAATGTAACAGTGACCGAGTTAAAGACAAAGGGAGACACAACATAAAAATACTGTATGACAAGGGGGCATCAGATTCCTTGTTTTTCTTTTTCTTTCTTTTTTTCATAATTTATCAAAGAAATCAAAGAAAACAACAAAAACAACCACAACAAAATAATTGTTATACCACTGCATATTTTAAACCTTAAATTCACAACCCTTCCATAACTACTTTAGGTTTATTCATCATCAGATTCATCTTCCTCCTCCTCTTCATCATCAGAATCATTCATATGTGTATGAATTTCTTCTAGGTCATCCTCGTCTGTCCCCTCTTCAGACAACACATCAATGAGGGCTTTGGGGGTGACGTCACCTTCAAACCATAGAGGCTCTAGTTTGCCATTTTCTGAGTTCAGATGAAACCCATGGTCAAGAGGTGATGGAATTTCTGGGTTATTCTCATGAGCCCTCTTCCAGATGCATACCTGGAAGTTAACTCTTTTGACATGCTGCAAGAGGACCCTCTTGCATGGTGGAAAAGTTGAAAGGTCAAGGGAGAGACCTGGTCGAAGCTCGAGGCTTGAGCCACACATTTTCTTCACCTTGATCTCTCTTGCCTCATCCACACGCTTCACTCGAGGACCAAAGCTATAGAGGCGACAGGTGAACTCTTCAACACCAGTTAGCACAAGCCCATCAAGTTCCCAAGAGTTCCCCACTGCGGCAAAGATCTGAATGAACTTAGAATGCTGATTCAGAAGCTTGATGGGTCGCACCTTTCCTTTGCCTTTGAATGCAGAGGTGCAGTCAGCACCAGTGAAGGCATGCAAGGCCAGCAAAGCTGAAATATGTTCTTGTGAATAATCTTCAGCCAGCTGGTTGATGTTAATCAGCTTATCTCCCATGTCAAATATGACATCAACTGTGAAGGATTTGGCATAATAGAGGAGAATGAAGAAAATGTCAGAGTCTCTGGCTCTGACTCGGACAGTTTTGATGTGAGGCATTGTGCTTTGGATGTGATTGATGTAGATGATCACCCTCACATCAGTTTCTTCATGTGTTGAATTCAGATCAGGTAGAAGTGCTTTGGAAATCACTCCAGCTTGAGCTTCTATCCTGAAAGCTTGACCAGCCTCAATGAAGATGATGGGCCTTCGGAGTATCTCTTCCGTCATATCTGGAGAGCTCCAGTGCTCGAGAATTAGATGTATGAGTGACTTCTTGTTGTCATCATTTGTGAGGAAACCTTTCCAATCTGCAGGTCGGCGAACATTCAGACCATTAACTATGTACCGCTCACCACAACCTCTGCGATCCCTCTCAGCTGATTTTGGTGAATGAAGTCGGTCAACATAAGTGTCAGTACTGAATACTGTTTCTGCAGCAGTAGGTTGACTTTTGAAGATGCTCTCTGATATAGTCTTCATTGTCTGGGGCACATTGCTCATATAGAATGTGGCATTACCATCTACAATGAGACCACATTGACCAGGAGAAGGGAGCTCCACTTTCTCAAAATCAGCTTAGAGGGATCGCAGAGGTTGTGGTGAGCGGTACATAGTTAATGGTCTGAATGTTCGCCGACCTGCAGATTGGAAAGGTTTCCTCACAAATGATGACAACAAGAAGTCACTCATACATCTAATTCTCGAGCACTGGAGCTCTCCAGATATGATGGAAGAGATACTCCGAAGGCCCATCATCTTCATTGAGGCTGGTCAAGCTTTCAGGATAGAAGCTCAAGCTGGAGTGATTTCCAAAGCACTTCTACCTGATCTGAATTCAACACATGAAGAAACTGATGTGAGGGTGATCATCTACATCAATCACATCCAAAACACAATGCCTCACATCAAAACTGTCCGAGTCAGAGCCAGAGACTCTGACATTTTCTTCATTCTCCTCTATTATGCCAAATCCTTCACAGTTGATGTCATATTTGACATGGGAGATAAGCTGATTAACATCAACCAGCTGGCTGAAGATTATTCACAAGAGCATATTTCAGCTTTGCTGGCCTTGCATGCCTTCACTGGTGCTGACTGCACCTCTGCATTCAAAGGCAAAGGAAAGGTGCGACCCATCAAGCTTCTGAATCAGCATTCTAAGTTCATTCAGATCTTTGCCGCAGTGGGGAACTCTTGGGAACTTGATGGGCTTGTGCTAACTGGTGTTGAAAAGTTCACCTGTCGCCTCTATAGCTTTGGTCCTCGAGTGAAGCGTGTGGATGAGGCAAGAGAGATCAAGGTGAAGAAAATGTGTGGCTCAAGCCTCGAGCTTCGACCAGGTCTCTCCCTTGACCTTTCAACTTTTCCACCATGCAAGAGGGTCCTCTTGCAGCATGTCAAATGCAGGTATGCATCTGGAAGAGGGCTCATGAGAATAACCCAGAAATTCCATCACCTCTTGACCATGGGTTTCATCTGAACTCAGAAAATGGCAAACTAGAGCCTCTATGGTTTGAAGGTGACGTCATCCCCAAAGCCCTCATTGATGTGTTGTCTGAAGAGGGGACAGACGAGGATGACCTAGAAGAAATTCATACACATATGAATGATTCTGATGATGAAGAGGAGGAGGAAGATGAATCTGATGATGAATAAACCTAAAGTAGTTGTCAATATGGAAGGGTTGTGAATTTAAGGTTTAAAATATGCAGTGGTATAACAATTATTTTGTTGTGGTTGTTTTTGTTGTTTTCTTTGATTTCTTTGATAAATTATGAAAAAAAGAAAGAAAAAGAAAAACAAGGAATCTGATGCCCCCTTGTCATACAGTATTTTTATGTTGTGTCTCCCTTTGTCTTTAACTCGGTCACTGTTACATTTGGGTGCACATTGATTTGGGTGACTATTGATAGGCTATGTACTAAAACAAGCTATTATGTGCATATAATATAATAAATAAATATAAATATAATAAAAGGCATTTGTGTTCCTGCTGTAGTATTCATGTTTCTAACTTCAGACAGCAGTAGTTGCAGAACATGTGAACCTATCGTTACATTCTAGGACTCTGGAAGGCTATAGTGACTGATAATGAAAATGTCTCCGATTTGAGGTATAGTGCAGCATTTTGGCCACAGAAAGAGTAATCTTCAAGATAGAGAGGTCATCTTGGGCTTAAATTGAAGCTTAAGGATATGGGAAGTTTTCTATATACAAGTGAGGCAGTTATATTCACCCTAATGTGCTGGAAAATAACCATCTTTGTTGTTATTTGTTAAGCGGACAGTGTATATTTTTGTGTTTCTGAGGATGATGTAGGTCATATTTAAGAATACAATGGTAGATAGCCCCAAAATCCTATTCTGATACTTACCCCTATGTGTCAGGATACTCCATGCCAAATTTCACACTTCTTGTGTATTTATGTAATTTTAGTGATTTTTTATTTGCCTTTACACAATTTCGCCAGAGACATATACCAAAAAAGGGGTTTTTGGGCCCCTGAAACCAAACGGCCCCGAGTTGGGAGTGGTCCCTTCATTTTGAGATGGCCCATGGTATATGCTAACAGGAAATAATAGTGAAAAAAAGGTAGCAAAAATTGCTATGAGGGCTGGGTCTAGCTCCCGGACTATTAACACTGACTCGAAGCCATGGATTACCAAGGATTCGTCAGTGACACGTCCGCTGACGAATCCTTGGTATTTACATTCGAACGGAGTCAACCTTTCATCCGCTGTTTGGAAAATCGGCAAGCAGTCGTCGTCATCCCCCCCCCCCCCACACATTTGTCGTGTTTTCAAATGGATTTGATACAACGGGAAAACTTGGGATTCCCTTCTCGTGTACCAGTGGCACATTTCCCGCGGACCGGCCGGTGGTTGGGAAACTTTGCTCTACTGTACTGTACTGTACTGTACTGTACTGTACTGTACTGTACTGTACTGTACTGTACTGTACTGTACTGTACTGTACTGTACTGTACTGTACTGTGCTGTGCTGTGCTGTGCTGTACTGTCACAGTCACTGTACTGTACTGGCGGAATCATCATATATGCATACAGTTAAGTTAATATGTGCGTGTGTTAGGTTGCGCACAGGTGGTGAAAAACAACCATGCTGTTTTCGTGCTCAGACCCAGGCACCCACCCACCCACACGCATAGCTCCGGAAGGGAGTGGTTGCACCACTCAAAAAAATGGGCCTTGATATGAAAAGGGTTGAAAACCACTGATATAGAGATGTATCATAATATGATGATCACAGTCACACACATATACCGCAACCAGACGCTGCATGTTGCAACTAGCAACAAAGACAACATGGAGGCCGGGCGAGCCAACTCATCACAACAAGAACACACCCCAGTGTTACATTCAGTGGTGTGAAGTAACTAAGTACATGTACTTAACCCATTTAGACGTGAATCCGAAATTTAGAAAATGTCTTCTAAATCCTGACAGTTTTCTGAAATACCTATGTTTCTATTATCAGCGGTGCTCAACCCTTTTCATGTCAAGGACCCCAAAAATGATATGCAATTCTTTACTTTATTTTTGAGGGGCCCCTCCTATATACAGGTTTAATGTTTGTTTTTAGTTCAATGTTTGTTTTAACCCATTTTGGGCGGGCCCCCTTATTATTATGTTGTACTTTAGCTGTTGAAAAATAGCAGATCTACAAGCTCATAGTGCGGCACAGAGTGCCGCGCTATGAGCTTGTAGGTCTGCTATTTTTGAAAAATAATGAAAATGTGGCCCAACTGTTTGAATATATTCTTTCAGAGCGAACATTTTCCTTGACATGAAATAGTTTGAGAACCACTGACATAGAAAAACAGTTTTTCAGAAAACTGTCAGGATTTAGAAGACATTTGTAGAATCGTCCTCAGGTCTAAATGGGTTAAGAACGCCATTGACAATGAAGATAAATCAATGTTTGTTTTGTTTAGCAGAATCTACATCATTACATTGTTGTAAGATGAGAAGAGCGCCCCTCACTTCACACAGGTGTGATTATTTTACATAATAGGTAGGCCTAGTTAAACAACTAGTCGACTAGTAAACTAGGCAACTAGTCAACTCGTAAAAATCACTAGAAGTGAAAGCCCTATGTGTGACAGAGGGGTCAAAGTGGAACGAAAACTGCTACTTCCTACAGCTTTAAGTCCATAAAGATCTGAACTATAAACCCTTTAATAATTAACCAATATCGCTTAGTGTACGCCAGTCATAAAACACAATATGCTCTTTGATACTGTAAACTAAAGCCTGCATGAGGTGGACTAGGACTGCCGCAGGACTGCTCTGCAACAGAGCCGTCCAATCACAACAGCTGTGTATGATGATGAACCAACCACCAGCTGTTATGAATTATGGATAATGAGCACAATGCACTACACAAGCCAGCCTGCCAGGGCACATCATTCAGACTTCAAAGCACATTATTATGATGTCAATGGACGAATACTGGAAAGCTCGCCCCCCACAACACAGTCACCCCGCGGACAAGTCCGACAGAACTGATCAACCTGGACAGTTTTCTGAATTTCATGAAATATTATTCACCACTGATACAGAAGTATCAGTGGTGAATAATATTTCATGTCAAGGACCCCAAAAATGTAATTGTAATAATGTAATAATATGTAATTGGCCCACGACCCCCATCTGAATATATGTTGTTCCTGCAGGAACCTCTCAGAGGTAAAATAAATAGCAGACCTACAAGCTCGTAGCGCGCCACTCGTTGGCGCGCTATGAGCTTGTAGATCTGCTATTTTTCAATAGCTAAAGCACCAAAATGGGTTCCCGCCCAAAAAAGGAACTGCACAAGGTGCCCTTTTTTAGCCTGGTTAATAAACCAGACTAATATCGCACGGACCGCGGGATATTAGTCTGGCTCAGCTTGGATTTCATTTCCAGGGGGGCGGGTTGAAACATTTTCTCTTTGACGCAATTGGTCAGAGCTACTGTCAGTCAAAGGTCTCAAGCATTGAAAGTCACTGTACCAAAGCCCGCCCATATTGCATACCGTGTCCCGATTGGCCGCCCCATTTCTCTGGTGTAGGAAATAGGCGTACAATTGAGCCTCTCCAGACCGTAATCCGCCGGCAGGCAATTCTTTTTTTGCCAACGGCTGATTCGGACTGGTTTATTAACCAGGCTACCCTTTTTTCACTTGAGCACCTGCCCCTCTAAATGTCTGTGCACGCCACTGTATGAAGGGATGTGGATGAGGTGCTCTGCACACACGTAACAGAAAAGGCCAGACTTTCTAACTATCACTGTGTACAACAACGCACGCTGACGTTACTATATATATAACATCAGACACCCAGTAGTGGAAAGTAAGTACATTTACTCCAGGGGATACTTCGAGGAGTTCCATTTTTGATACGTTATAGGTCTACTTTAAATATAAATATCGTGAAAACCTGTGCTAAATTTTTGATTATATATTGTTTCACAGGAAACATTTTTAACTCATATATTTGCTTCTGTGGAGGTCCTTGGCTAGAACGACATATTTTCAGATGGGGGGCCGGCGGTCAATGACATATATTATTTATTCATGAAATAGTCTGAGAACCACTGACATAGAAACATATGTTTTTTTCCCCCAGAAAACTGTCATGATTCAGAAGACATCCGGAGAATCTGGTCTCATGTCTCGATAGGCCCTTTTACTATAAGTAAAAATAATCTGAATACTTTTCTTTCTCCCACCAATGATAACAGCCTGTTGACTGAGTCTTCAATTATAAGACGCAGGGAAGCTGCAATTTAGACGGAAGTCTGTGTAATACCGTAATTTAGGTCACGTCCACGACGTTTGTGTAAAAAACAAAAAATATATTTGACCTAAAGTGACCGAAAGGCCACTATAGTTAAAACAATAGTGTTTAAAAGCACAATTTTACACAAATATACTATAGCCTAGATACTGTATTAGGTCAGGTGGGCCATACGGTTCTCAATGTGGGGCCCTGGTCCATACTACGGGTTCTTGGGGGGGGTTCCAGGGGGTCCCCAGCTAAATAAATTGGAGTTTAGGAACCAAATGGACCCTTTTGCCGGTGACTGTAGAGTGCACACATTACCCTTTACAGGGGTGTGTAACTCTGATTGTACAAATGGAACCAAATGGACCCCTTGCAGGGGCGTGCAACTCTGAGAGTGTACAAAATACAAATGGAACCAAGTGGACCCTTGCAGGGGTGTACGTGGATCTGAGAGTTAAAATGTAATTATTATATCAAATAGCAAGTAAAGTGAGTTTATTTAGATCAGGCTGTTTAAAAAACCAACAGTGTCGCTACAATATGTTTGTCAGGTGTTATCATTAAGCTACAATGTCGCCAAAATGTCGCTGTTATATTGGCAATGTGTTGTTTCAATGTCGCTACAATGTCGCCAGTAACAGACTAGACAGACAGACAGACAGACAGACAGACAACCTTCTGACTGAGCGTCAATCTGCAGTCCAGTCACACACACACACACACACACACACACACACACACACACACACTGCAGGAGGACGGATCCACCACCACGGTCATTTGAGCAATCTGATACAAAACAAACAACATAGCCTAATATAATTCTGACAATGTGCAACCGTCAACAAACACACACACACACACACGCAGCGTCGCAGCGATATCGACTGGCGATCCATCCAATGCATCCATGCGATATCGGTCGATCACACAAGTGTCAATCAAACGCCGATAGATGATGATGATGATGATGATGATGCTGCAGCATAAAAACATGCACATGCATATATATTTTGTTTACCTTTTAAGGAGAATCGAGATGTTAGGCTTAAACCTAACGGTCCGAATACAGTGATGAGATATAGTGTGTATTCCTAGTAGATTGTGTAGATGGATCTACAGTGCTAACCATCCTAGACAATGAACGCTACGACCACCACCAGCCATTTTGGTACCAGTGGGAAAAACACACAGGCAGCGGCGACTGAGTGAGTGAGTGAGTGGGAGAGATAGAGAGAGAGAGGCTTTTCTTTCTTCCATCCTCCTCCGTGCCGTCTGTCAACAACGCCACGCCCCGCCCACCCAGCGGTGACGTCAGGGAAGGGAAGGGAAGGGAATGCCGGCGAGAGAGGGGTGGAGGGAGGGGGGGGGAGAGAGAGAGAGAGAGAGAGAGAGAGAGAGAGAGAGAGAGAGAGAGAGAGAGAGAGAGAGAGAGAGAGAGAGAGAGAGAGAGAGAGAATTCAAAACAGAACGAATTGCATTTTATAGCGCTTTTTCAAGTGCTCTAAGAGCCTTTACTATGGTTAATTCATTCATACATGATTATTAGGCTCTCTCTCTCTCTCTCTCTGACAGACAGACAGACAGACAGACAGACAGACAGACAGACAGAGTTCATTACTAAATAATAACAACAATAATAATAATAATAATAATAATACAATAATAATACGTTTCCCAAAAAGGAAAAATACAATATACGAATATACACAATGAGCTATGAAAAAAACATTGATGACTGAAATTAGTCGACACAAGTAGGCCTATAGCCTAATAAATAAAAATCATGTGTAAAGTGAGGGGCACTCTTATATTATCATACATCATCATCACATTCCGTGCGCATGCCCAGCCAATTAAATCATCACAAATGGACTTGCCCATGTGGGTTTTAATTAGATTCTACCCGGGCCCTATCGAACCTAGCCAGGCTAATAAGGCACACCTAATCAGCCGTTGGCAAAAAAAAAGAAAAGCCGGACAGTGTTGTGTGATATTAGTCTGTCTTATTAGCCAGGCTATATCGAACCTCCTGTGTTGTTGACATATGGCGTAGGTGGACTGGAGATTTGCATTTTATGTAGTCATAGCACTTTATAGTACAGATGTATAATATATACTATAGTATAGTTATGTATAGTTTACATATATATAGTTTCATGATACTCCACTGTTAGTAACAGGTGTGCTGCCCCGTGGGAGGTTAATAGGTTTAGGGTGAGGGTTTGAGATAGGTTGTAGTTGTATAGGACTAATAACTGGTCTAACCAATGACTAAACTAAGTACTGCACCCAGCTAAACATTGATGACTGAAATTACTAGTAATAAAAAATCACACTCCTGTGAAGTGAGGGGCTCTCTTATGCTCATACATACATCATCATCATACAACATCACATTCCGTGCTAGGCCAATCAAATCATCACCAATCACTTAATATCCTCAATATGTACTTTGCTTAGCCAATCAAACCACGCTGTGTTTGTGTCCACACAAACAGACAAAGCTGGGCATAGGAGGGTCTTCCGCCACTCAAAAAGACAGGTCGCCGCTTGCTAACTTCCGGTTCACCACCTGGGGTAATGTTCTGTACGGGACCCCCTTTTGGTGTTTTAAGCATTAGGCCTATGTTATGCTTTAGCTATTGGAAAATAGCAGATCTACAAGAGCTATGAGCCGCACTATGAGCTTGTAGATCTGCTATTTTTGAAAAATCGTGAAAATGTGCCTGAAATCTTTAAATATATATTGTTACAGATATATTGTTACAATGTTTTAAAATCTTTGCTTCTGGGGGGGGGGTCCATAGAACAACATATTTTCAGATGGGGGTTAGAGGCCAAATAGGCCTACATATAATTCTGCATGGGGGTCCTTGACATGAAAAAGTTTGAGAACCACAGATATAGAAACATAGGTTTTTCAGAAAACTGTCAGGATTTAGATTTGTTTTTAAAATTTTGACGCAGGTCTAAATGGGTTAAAGACCTTATGACATGCACAAAGTAATGCTGCTATCTGATTAGAAACATCTTATGATGACGTCACGCAGCAGGCCTGTTTGTATAGGTATTATATTATATATAATACCCCCACTCCCGCATTTATAATGTATTATACTCCTATCAACTAACCCTTTGCAATCTCCGGTGACCAGGCCTGTTTCCATGTGGCACTCCATATTTGGGCAAAACCGACGTCCTACATGACGTGGATATTTGAGGAGCTCTATTTAAAAGATGATTCCCACACTGTGAGTGGCTTTAGACGTCACATGGGAATTCAGTAACCTGCTAGTTTTGTTTGTGTTTTGTTCATATATTTCCAGTCATCATCAGTGCGTATAGAAATGGCATCTGCCAATGGAGAATATGACAGAAGGACTGAGGCTGAAATCCAACGGATGATCCAGGACAGACGAGTGAAGATCAAGGAGGTCAAACACTCAGTAAAGCTCAGCAAGAAGGATGCAGACGCAGAGGTAGCAAACAGTGTCCAGTTCTTCACTGCCCTGCTCAGCTGTATTCAGAGAAGTCAGGCTGAGCTCATTGGTGTGATTGAACAGAAGCAGAACACAACAGAGAAACAGGCTGAAGGCTTCGTCAAAGATCTGAAACAGGAAATCACTGTGTTGGAGATGAGAATCTCTGAGCTGAAACAGCTCTCACACACTGAAGACCACGCCCGCCTCCTCCAGAACTTCACATCCATCAACGCCACCCCTCCACCCACCAAGGACTGGACAAAGGTCAATGTCCAGCCGTCTTCATATGTGGGGACTGTGAGGACAGCTTTGGCTCAGCTGGAGAAGACATTCAGTCAAGAGATGAATAAGCTGTGTGATGCTGCGCTTAGGAGGATACAGAAATATGCAGTGGATGTAACTCTGGATCCTGATACAGCACACTGCGAACTCATCCTGTCTGAGGATGGAAAACAGGTGAGTCATGGAAACATAGTGAAGAATCTGCCAGACAACAAAGAGAGATTCTTATATTGTGTCTCTGTTTTAGGAAAACAAAGCTTCTCCTCAGGAAGGTTCTACTATGAGGTTCAAGTTGGAGGGAAGACTGACTGGGATGTGGGAGTGGCCAGAGAGTCCATCAACAGGAAGGGGCAGATCATACTGAGTCCCAACCATGGTTACTGGTCTATATGGTTGAGGAATGGAAATGAGTACAGGGCTCTTGTTGGTCCTGGCCCTGATGTCATCCTCCCTGTAAGAGAGGAGCTCCAGATAGTGGGAGTGTTTGTGGATTATGAGGAGGGTCTGATCTCCTTTTATGATGTGGAGGCCAGAGTTCACCTGTACTCTTTCGCTGGCTGCACCTTCACCGAGATACTCTACCCATACTTCAATCCAACTACGAACCTAAATGGTACAAACTTTGCCCCTCTGATCATCTCTCCTGTTAATCAAAGAAATAAGGACAGGGACACTCAGTGAGGTGACGAGCAGGTCGAAGGTCATGGCTAAAATGTAACTTGAATTAGGGAATCATCCGGGAAGGGCCTAGGGCCAGTTGAAAGTGTCGAGGGGGCACACAATATATATATATATATATCAAATAAAACAATATATGCATAACACTTAAACTGAGGGGCGTGGGCCTGGACCACAACTCCATTACGCCTACATATGGGCATATGGGTCTGAAAATAGCAGACCTACAAGCTAACAACGTCGCAGCGCGACGTGTTGTGAGCTTGTAGATCTGCTATTTTCAGGGCGCAACCCAGCACTCTTTAGCTTTTGGAGATGCAGGTGTATAACGACATGGATTTCTAAACAAATGTGTTCAGCGCAGAATACTAGAGTTCACGTTCAGGAGAAAAGGCAATTCTCCTGAATGCTGCCTTCCGGCATGGCATGGAAAGGAGAGGAGTGGCATTTTGCATTTATTTCAACATGTATGCAGTAAATGCTGCATTTGTGGTCTGGAGAGGGCAGTTGTTTTAGAGACGGGTGAAAAGGCACGGGCTGAAGCCCCCTTTGATGTCTATGTGTGCACGTCCCTGCTCAGGTCTGTGATAAACTGATAGACACAACAAGTTGCTATATTGCTCATTTTGCCATGGATGACCTTGTTGGATTTTGCCCCTGACTTTATTGCAATATTTAAGAATCACAAATGAGGGCCGCTATTGTCACCGTACATACATTTATGTTAGCGGAAATTTGACATTGCTACATAAGGTATGCATGCAGTGGTCCCTTATTGGCCAAGCAGACTTACATACAAGACAGTTACTTACATAAAAACAACAATGAAGAAACAAAGAAAATAAAATAAAAGAGAAAAAAAAGAATAATAATAATAATAGTTGAATTTATGTGATTATTGGTTGGGTAAATTTCCGTCATATTTGCCGGACATTTGGCCTAATCTCTCCTTTCATTGTGGCACATATTGAGACGTGTGAGGACAAAAGCTGCTAGCGCCCCTCAAAGATCACAGTCGTGTGAAGTGAGTGGGGCTCTTATCATCGTACATCATCATGAATGACATAACATTAACATTTGCTCGATTTGCTCGTCCACATATGACGTACATTCTCCATTCCTCGTCAATGGGAATTTAATGTTTGTGTAAGACGGAATTGGACCACCAAATTTTGGAGGTCCAATGCGGAAGTGCAACCGAGCGCTCAATGTTAAAGCCCAGCTGCAGGGGTTTCCTCGTCATGAATCCACGGGTCCGCCTGCAGTCCTTCCTCTTACCACTAGGGCCCAGCGCTTCAACATTGGAGTGCCTAGCTGGCCCCTTGGCGCTTAACCCCTAATAATAATGATTATTATTATTATTATTATATTTTTCACAGATTCCAAGGTTTTATGGTCATTCACCATGCAGGATCCTGCGGGTGGCTTGATTCTAGGCTTAAAATAGCCGATAAAAAAGTAAGTAGTAACCACAAACCACAAAATGATCATAATGCCCTATTAATCAGGTCTTCAGTGGGTTCGTACAAACAGGAAGAATTCAAGCAAGCGCTGCATGTGATGTGTGAGTAATCATAATTTTATGACGGCTCAAAGGTTCAGTGTATAAAGAGTTAAAGACTGACCCCTGATCTGTGGCTGGGTGGTAAAACTATACATGGCAATGGTTTTCAACCTGTGGTCCAGGGACCACCAGTGGTCAATTGAGGAGGTTCCAGGTGGTCCCCAGCTTACAGGTCCAAAATTGGTTTAATTTTACGCTCTCAGGAGTCACATTATTGTTAAACATCCAGGGCCGTGGAAAGATATTTACAATAGGAGGTGCTGAACGTATAGTAGGGGGTGTGCGCGCGGGGGCGTGCACCGCAAAATGCACGTGCACAAGGCGCGTGCACTTTGCGGCGAGGGCTCACTTCGCGCAGAAAAGTGGCTTTTACTTTCCATCTCCACACGCATGAGCCAACTGACACAGGCAATTAACCAGGATAAGGCGCCGATACTGTGATACAGCATTATGTATTAGGCCTAGTAACAGAAATCTGTTCTGATTTAAATTATTATCTTAAATTCACAAAAGTCTACACAGAGTGTATAGCTAGGAGAGTTGTTATTTTGATCAACCTTTGCCTGTTATCTCTCCTATGCCATATAGGAGAGAATACAGGCTGTATTGATGTTGGTACGATAGGACCTATGGTAGGCTACTAACATGACATCAATAGAGCGTCGCAGTCCCGCCCCCTCGAGAGACCCGGAAAATAAATCCCCGTTCACTTTCCTCATAGACTTTTCAGAAAGTATTTATTTAAAGACGTTTATGCCGCGGACAAAGCCAACTCTTGTCGTGACAAATCATGACAACAAACACCATTTTTCGAGCCAAACAAAGAATTAAAAAGTAAAACAAAACGGCAGGTTACAACCCTTTTTTGTTGTTTTTCTTCTTTGTAATTATTTGTTTGGTCCAAAATATTGTGTGTATTGTCATGATTTGTACGACGCTTAAAAGGTCTTTAAATAAATACGTTTTGAAATGTCTATGGAGAAAATGCATTGGGATTCATTTCCTGGGCGTCGTCATGAAAGGGGGCGGGACTGCGACGCTCTATACAGCATGTATTCGTTGCTGTCGGGAGGAAACCACCTAACTCCATTTTTTAGGTTTTAGATTATTATTTTTTGCATAAATCATATAGTACCAATGGAAAGTAGCCTATAGTAAAAAGCGCTTTGGACAAAACCTCTTAACTCAAATACCAAATGACTCGCCACTTTACCAACTCACCCCCCGCGATAAGTGTTAATTTTAACTGTTAATTTCCCTCCCTCCCTGAAATCTGAAATTATCGTGTATACAGATTTATTGGATTGTATAGTAGTCGATCTCTATACTCTGTAAAATCAAGGAAGAATAACATGAGACAGAGATGGTGACTGCTTAATTAAGTTGATTTAGGACCTTCTAGCACAGGGGTATTCAACTGGCGGACCGCGGTCCGCGACCGGACCGCGGACCACCTCTTTGCGGACCACCCAAAAAAAAAAAAAAGTTAAAGTTAATAATATAAATAACATCAGATGGTACATTTCTCATGTGAAATTGCTGCAAAGGCCCCCAAAATGTCCCCCAAGGGCCCCCAAAATTCTGGCGCGCGCTACGCGCGCACAGTGTGGCCTGCCAGGGCGTATAACTCCCGGCCTGATTTGGAGTTCCACTCCGGGCCTGCACTCTGCACCCCATTATTAGTTGGGTGGAAGGGGATCTGATTTGTATAAGCTTGGCTTGACCATACTAAACGGGCATAGAGCCCCGCTCTCCGATGGACGCCGCGCATGGGACCGGACCTCTGTCTTATTCAAAAAAATTTTTGTGGACCTTCATCATTTCTAGTTGAGGACCCCTGTTCTAGCAGTTTATTTCGTTTTATTAAACACATGTCTTCCATTTGTAGCCCATGTTTTGTAATGGCATCATGATGCTATTATGCCCATGGATATACAGAGTGAACAATTCTAAATTAATATAATACCTTTTATATAATCACCAACATAAATTTATGTTTGTTATTTACAGCTAGGTAGAGTAGTGGGGCGAGATGGAAAAGGGGCGACCGTTACCCTCAACTCCATTGGACCCTCAAACTGTCTGCTAAAGCAGCTAACCCCACAACCTCTCACGCTCACATGCAAGCATATTGACAATATATAAAGTCACAATACCACTTTGTTTTACAATTACATTGTGGAGTTAGGTGGTTTCTTCGTATGTCTATACGTATGCCATCAAATGGTAGCTGGCTACGTGGTTCGTGGCTCAAATGCCGAATAAAATAAACCTTGATATGGAAAAAGGTTGAAAACTATACTGAACTATAAGGCACAACACAAGTAAAGGGTTCCGACCGGTTTTTACAGTGTCATACTGTTACAGCTGTCATAATGGTAAATGGTGCGTTTATATAGCGCTTTTATCCAAAGCACTTTACATAGATGCATTACGCACACACACACACACACACACACACACACACACACACACACACACACACACACACACACACACACACACACACACACACACACACACACACACACACACACACACACACACACACACACACACACACACACTTAGTTAATCTCAGCAAGGCAGATGGAATCTCAGCAAGGCTTCTTGGTTAGAGTGGGTGACAATATTATCACACGAAAAGATGAAATTACCTATAGGTTCCATCCTGGAGGCCAATCTTTCCTTAATCAAAAACGTCACAAGATTCCTTTACAGGAACTCCTCACTGGTCAACAAAAACACCTTGAAGACCTTAACAGGAGCCCTCGTACAAGGTTTCTTTGACTATACATGCACCTCTTGGTACCACAGCACCTCAAAGGCCCTTAAAACAAGGCTCCAGATTTCCCAAAACAAACTGGTCAGGCTCCTACTTGGCCTCACCCCCCGAACCCACCTCACCCCTGCCCACTTTGACAGGCTGGGATGGCTTAGGGTCGACGACAGAGTACAGCATCTTGCAATGGGTCTGGTCCACAAGATTCGATACACCACCAAGATACCCATGTACCTGTCTAAATACTTCCTTAATGTAAACGAAGTACACACCCACAACACCAGAGGGAGTGCAACAAACCATGTACAACCCAGATTCGGCACAAACAAGGGACTAAATTATTTTCGCTACTATGCCACCAAAATGTGGAACGCCCTACCAACAGTCATTAACATGTGGATCCCTTGACTCCTTCAAAACCGCTCTCAAAGGGCACCTACGGACGGCTGCAATTCGAAACTGGCCCCTGTAAAATCTGAATCCCCCCCCCCCCCTTTTTCCCCTCACTGTATATGTTTCTTTTCCCTTTTTTGCTTCCTTTATGATGAATTCCTGTTCTGTTCTTTAACTATATAGAAGTGTCTATTTGTACGTCTCTAAATGTTTTGATGAATTGAACATGGTGGACCCTGTTGTAAACAAGTGTGGGTCGTCCACTCACAGTTAACAGTCTTTGTATTGAGTTTGTGCTTGAAATGTACTGTAATTCTGCAAACTGTTAATAAATATTTAAATCAATCAATCAAGTCAGTTAGTCAGTTACACACCTCTTCCACCAGAGGGCGGCAGGCACTAAGGCAACATCCTGACATGCATGTACACGTTGCTTTAAAAGGTAACCTTTGAGGTTTGCACATGAGGAAGTAAGTGAGACGTGTACAGTACAGACAGTACTACAGTACTGCAGTCCAGTTGCTAATATTACCTGAGTTGTTCTCTATAATTATATCTCATAACTCTAGTATCTATGTGAAAAGAAAATCGTCTCATGATCGGAGGTAATGTAACATGTCAAATGGAGTCTGTACGGCTGAAGATGAATTAACACATAACGTCGGTGGGAGAGGAGATATTGCTTGTTTTAGAAAAACAACAAAGTGTTGATGTTTGTTGTTTTAAGCTCGATGTCAGAGTGTTTGTGTTGGAGCGCCTTAGTTCAACCGCAGGCTTCATGTTCAACCTCTTCCAGAGATAAATGGAGACACTAGAAAGTCTGCTGGAGAAACAAAACAAACTGCTGGACATTGACTTTGATATGGACATCGATCTACACAATGCAGGTAGGCTCATGTCTGTTACAAGGTGTATGTATCAAAAGGTTTTGAAAATAGTGAGTTACACACCTCTTCCACCAGAGGGCGGCAGGCACTAAGGCAACATCCTGACATGTAGCCTATGTACACGTTGCTTTAGTTTAAAAGGTAACCTTTCAGGTTTGCAGATGAGGAAGTAAGTGAGACGTGTACAGTACAGACAGTACTACAGTACGGCAGTCCAGTTGCTAATATTACCTGAGTTGTTCTCTATAATTATATCTCATAACGCTAGTATCTATATGAAAAGAAAATCGTCTCATGATCGGAGGTGTCAAATGGAGTCTGGAAGTAGAAAGTCTGCTGGAGAAACAAAACAAAATGCTGGACATTTACTTTGATATGGACACCGATCTACACAATGCAGGTAGGCTCATGTCTGTTATAAGGTGTCTATGTATCAAAAGGTTTTGAAAATAGCAGATAGGCGCCATGGGCAGAGTTATTGGGGGTGCAGGGGGGGGGGGGGGGCATCGCACCCCCTGGCAAAAAATAATAATACTTTTTTTTGGCCCCCATCCCACGGGTTGAGAACAGGGGGGCAGTCAGCCAGATATTTCGTGAAGCCTCATTTGAAATCGGTAGTTCATATCGTTAGCCTCATAGGATAAATGCCTAAGTCATTTTTTATGATTTTCGGATAATAAGAAAAAACACATTTTCTCGCAAGTATGTAAGAGTTTTTAATGCAGATTTTTAGAATGGCTTCCTGAGGGGTTAGCAAAATGTTTTTTACAAAAAGATAAACATGAGAGTCATTCCATAACAAAAAAAAGTGACTTAGGCCATTTTCAAGAAAATAATCTGTGACTTAGGCATTTTTTAATACATGTCTACTAAACACCTGGGGGTCTATTAGAGTGATGTTAACTCCATACTAAACACCTGGGGGTCTATTAGAGTAATGTTAACTCCATACTAAACACCTGGGGGTCTATTAGAGTGATGTTAACTCCATACTAAACACCTGGGGGTCTATTAGAGTAATGTTAACTCCATACTAAACACCTGGGGGTCTATTAGAGTGATGTTAACTCCATACTAAACACCTGGGGGTCTATTAGAGTAATGTTAACTCCATACTAAACACCTGGGGGTCTATTAGAGTAATGTTAACTCCATACTAAACACCTGGGGGTCTATTAGAGTAATGTTAACTCCATACTAAACACCTGGGGGTCTATTAGAGTAATGTTAACTCCATACTAAACACCTGGGGGTCTATTAGAGTAATGTTAACTCCATACTAAACACCTGGGGGTCTATTAGAGTGATGTTAACTCCATACTAAACACCTGGGGGTATATTAGAGTAATGTTAACTCCATACTAAACACCTGGGGGTCTATTAGAGTGATGTTAACTCCATACTAAACACCTGGGGGTCTATTAGAGTAATGTTAACTCCATACTAAACACCTGGGGGTCTATTAGAGTAATGTTAACTCCATACTAAACACCTGGGGGTCTATTAGAGTAATGTTAACTCCATACTAAACACCTGGGGGTCTATTAGAGTGATGTTAACTCCATACTAAACACCTGGGGGTCTATTAGAGTGATGTTAACTCCATACTAAACACCTGGGGGTCTATTAGAGTAATGTTAACTCCATACTAAACACCTGGGGGTCTATTAGAGTAATGTTAACTCCATACTAAACACCTGGGGGTCTATTAGAGTAATGTTAACTCCATACTAAACACCTGGGGGTCTATTAGAGTAATGTTAACTCCATACTAAACACCTGTGGGTCTATTCGAGTAATGTTAACTCCATACTAAACACCTGGGGGTCTATTAGAGTGATGTTAACTCCATACTAAACACCTGGGGGTATATTAGAGTAATGTTAACTCCATACTAAACACCTGGGGGTCTATTAGAGTGATGTTAACTCCATACTAAACACCTGGGGGTCTATTAGAGTCATGTTAACTCCATACTAAACACCTGGGGGTCTATTAGAGTAATGTTAACTCCATACTAAACACCTGGGGGTCTATTAGAGTGATGTTAACTCCATACTAAACACCTGGGGGTCTATTAGAGTAATGTTAACTCCATACTAAACACCTGGGGGTCTATTAGAGTAATGTTAACTCCATACAGAACACCTGGGGGTCTATTAGAGTAATGTTAACTCCATACAGAACACCTGGGGGTCTATTAGAGTAATGTTAACTCCATACTAAACACCTGGGGGTATATTAGAGTAATGTTAACTCCATACTAAACACCTGTGGGTCTATTCGAGTAATGTTAACTCCATACTAAACACCTGGGGGTCTATTAGAGTGATGTTAACTCCATACTAAACACCTGGGGGTCTATTAGAGTAATGTTAACTCCATACTAAACACCTGGGGGTCTATTAGAGTAATGTTAACTCCATACTAAACACCTGGGGGTCTGTTAGAGTAATGTTAACTCCATACTAAACACCTGGGGGTCTGTTAGAGTAATGTTAACTCCATACTAAACACCTGGGGGTCTATTAGAGTGATGTTAACTCCATACTAAACACCTGGGGGTCTATTAGAGTAATGTTAACTCCATACTAAACACCTGGGGGTCTATTAGAGTAATGTTAACTCCATACTAAACACATGGGGGTCTATTAGAGTGATGTTAACTCCATACTAAACACCTGGGGGTCTATTAGAGTGATGTTAACTCCATACTAAACACCTGGGGGTCTATTAGAGTAATGTTAACTCCATACTAAACACCTGGGGGTCTATTAGAGTAATGTTAACTCCATACTAAACACATGGGGGTCTATTAGAGTGATGTTAACTCCATACTAAACACCTGGGGGTCTATTAGAGTAATGTTAACTCCATACTAAACACCTGGGGGTCTATTAGAGTAATGTTAACTCCATACTAAACACCTGGGGGTCAATTAGAGTAATGTTAACTCCATACTAAACACCTGGGGGTCTGTTAGAGTAATGTTAACTCCATACAGAACACCTGGGGGTCTATTAGAGTGATGTTAACTCCATACTAAACACCTGGGGGTCTATTAGAGTGATGTTAACTCCATACTAAACACCTGGGGGTCTATTAGAGTAATGTTAACTCCATACTAAACACCTGGGGGTCTATTAGAGTAATGTTAACTCCATACTAAACACCTGGGGGTCTATTAGAGTGATGTTAACTCCATACTAAACACCTGGGGGTCTATTAGAGTGATGCTAACTCCATACTAAACACCTGGGGGTCTGTTAGAGTAATGTTAACTCCATACTAAACACCTGGGGGTCTATTATAGTGATGTTAACTCCATACTAAACACCTGGGGGTCTATTAGAGTAATGTTAACTCCATACTAAACACCTGGGGGTCTATTAGAGTGATGCTAACTCCATACTAAACACCTGGGGGTCTGTTAGAGTAATGTTAACTCCATACTAAACACCTGGGGGTCTATTAGAGTGATGTTAACTCCATACTAAACACCTGGGGGTCTATTAGAGTGATGTTAACTCCATACTAAACACCTGGGGGTCTGTTAGAGTAATGTTAACTCCATACTAAACACATGGGGGTCTATTAGAGTGATGTTAACTCCATACTAAACACCTGGGGGTCTATTAGAGTAATGTTAACTCCATACTAAACACCTGGGGGTCTATTAGAGTGATGTTAACTCCATACTAAACACCTGGGGGTCTATTAGAGTCATGTTAACTCCATACTAAACACCTGGGGGTCTATTAGAGTAATGTTAACTCCATACTAAACACCTGGGGGTCTATTAGAGTGATGTTAACTCCATACTAAACACCTGGGGGTCTGTTAGAGTAATGTTAACTCCATACTAAACACATGGGGGTCTATTAGAGTGATGTTAACTCCATACTAAACACCTGGGGGTCTATTAGAGTAATGTTAACTCCATACTAAACACCTGGGGGTCTATTAGAGTGATGTTAACTCCATACTAAACACCTGGTTGTCTATTAGAGTAACTGTTGTTTGCTGTGTATGCAATGTAAAAATGCCCAAGTCACACAAAGTGAGTTAGGCGGCTACGTAAAAATGCTCAAATCACACAAGTGACTTAGGCAGATCATCATTTTTGAAGATAGTGAGCTTTGTGATTGGCTGAGGACATAGGCGCTAATCCAGGACGATGCAGCAGCCCCAGGAGAGCACCTGTAGGCAGAAATCTCAATTTCGCCAAAAAATGACTTAGGCATTTATCCTATGAGGCTAACGATATAATGGCCTGTTGGACTGGACCCAAAAAGCCCCATAGCTCCATAGAGGCCCATGTATTTTGGCCCAACTTCACCTAGACTGTATTACCTTAATAAACATGCAGGTCATGAATACTTTCTTCTTCCAGTCACTAGTTTAAAGTCTCATTTCTAATGTCATAATATTCTTTTTGGAAAATGATGGTCCCATTAATTAAATAATGACCATAAAGTCGCGTATGTTCTGAGGGGCGTGGCTACCGTTACCGTCTATGATCGGGATTCCCCTCCCACTCAAGAGTCTTCTCCTCCCACTCGAGTCAAAATAAAAACCAACAGAGAAGAAGGGGGGAAGTCCCGCCTCGTTGTCTGGGCAGCCAATGGCCAGCTGGACCCAAACGGAGCCAGCCAATGGCCAGCTGGTCCAAAACGGATCTAGAAAGATGGCGATTTACAGTGCATTAGAATGCAAGGGATTTCAGGCTTCATTTTACGTTCATGTTAGACCCGGGGAACGCTTTGTCCATATTTTTTACAGTCTATGGTTGAGAATCCCTGCTTTAAGAGACCGGCATCACTATGGTTACAAATCTGCCGTAAAGCAGGTCGTCTCTGGGTGACTATATTGTTGTGACTCTTATGTGATTGATTGATTGATTGATTGATTGAAATATTTATTAACAGTTTGCAGAATTACAGTACATTTCAAGCACAAACTCAATACAAAGACTGTTAACTGTGAGTGGACGACCCAATTAAGCATTACACTTGTTTACAAGAGGGTTCCACCATGTTCAATTCATCAAAACATTTAGAGACGTACAAATAGACACTTCAATATAGTCAAAGAACAGAACAGGATTTAATCATAAAGGAGGTAAAAAAATAAAATAAACTTATACAGTGAGGGGGAAAAAAAGGGGGGGGATTCAGATTTTACGGGGGCCAGTTTCGAATTGCAGCCGTCCGTAGGTGCCCTTTGAGAGCGGTTTTGAAGGAGTCAAGGGATTTGCATGTCTTAATGACTGTTGGTAGGGTGTTCCACATTTTGGTGGCATGGGAGCGAAAATAATTTAGTCTACCGAGTTCAGAGCTGAGGGTCTTTTCAACCTGCAGTTTGTTCCTGTCCGAGACTAGCAGTGCAGAGTCATCTGTGAACAGGAACAAGTTGCAGTCACAAGCTGATGTCATGTCGTTTACATATATTAGGAACAGTAAAGGCCCTAGTATGCTTCCTTGAGGAACGCCACAGCTCACGGGGAGGGGGGGGGGGGGGGGGGGGGACAGTGTTCCATTCACCTCCACCATCTATTCTCTCCCCTCCAGGTAGGATTGCATCCAGCTCACTGATGTGCTATCAAAACCAAATGCTTTTAGCTTGTTAACCAGTATGGAGTGGATCACGATGTCAAGAGCCTTTTGGAGGTCCAGCTTGACCATGCCGAGCTATAGAGATGGCTGAGTCTCTGATAAATTTGGAGGGAATATTGTCATGGCCAGTGGCCTTGTCTTTACAAACACCTAGGTTTCTGTAGAAGGTTTTAATGTGCTCTACACCAAAGAGCCCAGAGTGGGAGGGCAGTTTGTTAACCAGAGTTGTTGCTATGTTTGTAAAGAAGATGTTCAAGTTGGGCACATCAAGCTTGTCAGTGATGAGTGTCGTTCGATTTGATTTATGTTTGAAAACCTGGTTTTTAGTTTCTGACCGCAGCCTAGTTGATTGTTTAGTAGCTTCCAGAGCTCACAAGGGTTGTTTTTGTTTTCCTCTTTTAGCTGATTTAGTCATGCAGTTACAATGTTTCTTAGCTTGTTTCGTTGGGTTTTAAGGATGCCCATTTGGGTTTGGAGATCACTGTCGAAGCGCTTGGCTAGCTTGGACTTGCATTTAAGAAGTTCAGAGCATTTTTTGTCTCTGGCTTTCATTGCAGTCAGTATGTCCGAATTCATCCATGGCTCCGAGCGGGTTTTGACCCTGATGGTTGAGTTCTCAGAGGAGCCATGGTGTTTAGTACTGTTGTAAATTTGGTTTTGAAGCCAAGCCATGCTTCTTCGACTAGTGTGCTCCTGAGCTCATCGGACCAATCCATACTCTCCAGTTCAATGTTAAAGGCCTCGCTAGAGTAGGTTTTGAGGTCCCTAGACATGACTGTTTTGTGACAGCCTGACTTTTGTTTTAGTTTTTTGCGGGTACAGAAAATCATAAAATTATCACTAAGCCCGTATACAATAACACCTTTCTTGGAGATTCTGGATTTGTCCGAGGTAAGAATGAGATCAATGACAGTTTGAGTAGAATCACGCACGCTTGTGTGTTGGGTAATTAGCTGACTTACACTATGCAGATCACAGAACCTACTGAATGACTTGAACACAGGTGCTTCCTTATGTTGCATGTCTGTATTATAGTAGCCAATCAGGATTTTCTCTACACATTCCTCCCCAGCTAAGCACCCCTCAAGTATGTCATAGAAACCATGTTGGTCAGGTTGAAAATTAATTCAACCCACACAATTTCAATGTCAGTACGAGTAACATATTCAGTGTCTTTGTGAATGTACTGTACATGCACACACCACCACCATTCCTGTTTCTGTCGTTTCTAGAAACGACAGAAGTTGAAAAGCTTTAGCGCCTCCCCGGCGCCTCCCCTGGTCGAAAACTTCAGTTCACTCGACATGCACGCGCACACGCACACTTCCTTGATAAACATGGAAGCGACTGACAAAAGACGGGTCGTAAAGGCTCAGTTCAAATAGCGAGTTGGATTTTCTGAGCCGCTCCTAAGTTTGAATTAGTGTAAACCTACATGGGCCCTACATGTTTTTGATTAATGGTGTGGTAAGGATAAGAAACGTTTCTTGCGGAAACTTGCGCAGTTTCTGAAACGCGATGGGAGGGGCCCAGTGTGTGACCTCATCTCGGAGCTACGGAATGAGCGTAGGGAGAGGGCACATATGGGGCTAGTTAACGCCGATGTGCCCCGAGATTTTTAAGCTATCAAAAGTGTTACTTTCGGACAAATCTCGCGGTACACCTGGACAGATCAAACGGCACAGTAAAGTGCCGCGGTACATAGGTTGAGAAACACTGCTTTAATGCATCAACGGTGCATGCAGAAACTCAGTTGAGAAAATAACTTAGGGCCAGAAATAGGATCTTTAAACCTTTCACCTAGAAAGACACATAGTATTCCCACTTTGTTTTGTTTTTGTTTTTTCTTGTTTTTATAATTTTTTAAATGTTATTTTCCCTTTATTGTCCTTTTTAGGACTTTCAGTCCAACAGTGCAAATGTAGGTCAAAGGAGTGTGACAAACTTGTGAAATGGGCCAGTGGCTTGAAGCACAGGGTGGCTGTAGTTGAGATGAAGGTGTCGACGTTGAGTTACTTCAGGTCAAGTTTTCACTGTAGCTGCCCTCGATGTGAAAGAATAAGAGTGGATTGGTCTCAACGGGTGTTTTTATTTTCCTTTGGAAGCACACCGTGAAAACTATGGAAAGATTGAGAATAAATATGTTATGTATGGCACTTCACGTCATGTGGTTACGACAGTAACGTAAAGTGCTGCTGCCGTAAGGCTGTGTTGTTATTGTTGCTGCTGCCTGATAATGCTCTTCACACGAACACCGGTTTGTAATGTGGTTGCCGGTCCACACCCAAGCTTACAGTAAAGTTGTACCTTTTCAGTTCATGGTTATAGTTGTATGTTATTCTCCAATATAACATTGACGACGAGGATGGAGCTGACGCTCTCACCGCCTCCCGCTTTCTTGCCGTTCCCAGCCGAGCCTCCTATACCTTGGACTCGCTGGCATGGTTCGTTTGAGAACTACATCGCGGCTTTGGGACTAACAGACGTGAGCGACGCGCGACTAAGAGCCATTTTGATTCACTGTCTTGGCGCAGAGGGACAACGGATCCTCGCCACCCTCGGGACTGCCGCAAGGTACAGTATATAGACTGTGTCAAACTCCTGTCCGACCATTTCGCTGCACCACAAAGCGTCATCCTCCGGAGGATTCTGTTTCGCCAGCCGACAACGTGTGGGTGAGACGGCTCACCAATATGTGGCTGATCTGAGGGGCTTGGCCTATGCAACCTATGCAAGTTTGGCGGATTACAAGACGAAATGATCCGGGACCAGCTGGCGGAGCACACAAATAACCCAAAGGTTCGTGAGAAATTGATAATGTCCCCAGATGATCTGACGCTCAATAGGGCTGTGGAAATAGCTTTTCAAATCGAGACAGCTGCGGGTTTTGCCACACAATTGGCTAGTGCCTCATCTCCACTGCCTGGACTTACAGCACAGCAGGTCGAGTCTTCATCACGTTCTTCTAGCCCTGACCCTCTCCAGGATGCTTCCCACATAAACTATGCGGGACGACAGCGTCCCTCAGGTCAGCGCTGCGGTAACTGCGGCTCGTCATCGCATGATTCAAGAGCCAAGAATTGTGCCGCCAGTGGGCAGCGTTGTCAACGTTGTGGGAAACAAAACCACTTTTCTAAAGTTTGCCGTTCTACTCCAGCCGCCACCTCACGGCAGACTTTCTCAGCTGCTGACCCTTCACCTACAACCACCATACACTCTGTGAGTACTGCTCGCCGGCCATTTAAAGTATGTACGGTGGAGCTGGATGGCGTGTGCCTGCCGTTATTGCTCGACACCGGGGCGAACGCCTCCCTCTTGAATGCAGCCACAGTCACACAGTTTTTTCCCACACCACAAGCTGGCTGCACCATCCAAAGTACCCCTGAAAGGTTACGGTAATTCCAGGATTGATATCGTGGGCACCTTCAGCCCCACGGTGCGTTATGGCACTAAGACTGTGGACTCATTCACATTCCAAGTCGCAAGCCACGGCGCCAATCTCATGGGCCTGGCCTGTTCACTGACCTAGGGTTTGTGCTCATGGATTACAGCGGGCTTACTATCCACCACGTCGATTCTCTGTGGCCTCAACAATGGCCTGGACTGTTCACGGGACTGGGCTGCCTAACTGCCTTCAACCACCAGCCCCTTCTGAACACTGAGGTGCACCCTGTCATCCAACCCCTACGTCGCGTTCCTCTGGTCCTGCGTGACGAGGTGGCTGGGGAACTCAGCAACCTCTGAATGCCAAGGGCCTCCGTCCACTTCAGTCTAATGTGGAGGCTGTGCTACGCCTCCCTGAGCCTGCCTGTCCAGCTCAAGTAGCCTCGTTCCTGGGAATGACGGCCTACTATTTGTGTTTTCTGCTTGGACCCCCGCCTGCTCGGACGCCGTCCGGCTGCTCAAAGTCCAGCTCACCTCTCCCCCAGTGCTCGCCCACTTTGACCTCGCAAGCCCCACGCTGCTCACCTGTGACGTTTCCAACACGGCGCTGGGGGCTGTGCAGGTCCACGACGGCGTTGAACGGCCCATCGCCTTTGCCTCTCGGGCTCTCAGCTCGGCGGAGCAGAAGTACTCGGTGGGGGAACGGGAGGCCTTAGCTTGCATCTGGGCGAGCGAGCGTTGGCACATGTATGTGTATGGCCGACACTTCACATAGCGGATCACCAGGCTCTCACAGCTCTGCTCGCAACTTCTGGCACAGGACATAGGCCACTCAGGATCCATCGCTGGGCGGAGCGGCTCCAGCTGTATAATTTCACCCTGCAGTTCACTCCAGGTCGAGAAAATGTCGTGGCAGACCTGCTGTCACGGGCCACCCCTGGCCCTTCGCCCGATCCTAGTCCGGACTCCGCTGAGCAGGGCCTCATCCAGATGCTCCACTCTCCGCTCCAGTCCACGGTGTCGCTTCAAGAGCTCCAGACAGCCTCTGAACAGGACCCGGTGCTCTCCCAACACCGCATACCTTTTTTCGCTCGGGGTGGCCCGCGAAGCTGTCAGACGAGCTGGTTCCCTTCCACCGGGTCAAGGACGAGCTGTCCTGCTGGAACGACGTCTGCGTGTCCCGTGGGCTCTGCACTGTGATACAGGACGGCCTGCGAGCATGTGTCCTGGCCATGGCCCACGAGGGTCATCTGGGCATCGTACGTGTGAAGCAGCGCTGTCGGGACCTGGTATGGTGGCCTGGCATTGACAGGGACATCGAGGTTTTAGTGAGGGACTGTACAGCTTGTCTTCTGAGTGGCAAGACCGGCCCGCCCGCCCCGCTGCAGCAGCTGCGCTGGCCAGCCAAGCCTTGGGAGCACCTCCAGCTCGACATCTGCGGGGAGCTCCATGCGGTCCCCCACCACCAACGTTTTATGGTGGTGGTGTACGACCTTCATTCCAAGTTGCCTGAGGTGTTCTCCACTGGGACGGTGACCACCCGCGTGGTGACCGAGTTCCTGGACTCGCTCTTCTCTCAGTGGGGCCATCCTACGCCCTTTACAACGGACAATGGGCCTCAGTTCATCTCTGCAGAGTTTGCTGCCTTCCTGGGGGACAGGGGCATTAAGCACATCCGTACAGCATTCTACCACCCCGAGGCGAACGGGGGGGTGGAGAGACTCAACCAGACTCTGAAGAATGGCGTCAGAGGGCACCTAGCCGATGGCTTCCCCTTCTCTCTTCCCCTCTGCTCTTCGCCGCACGCTCCTGCACTACAGAGCATCGCAGCATTCCACTACCGGTTGCTCCCCAGCATTCCTCATGTTGGGACGGGAGCTGCAGCTGCCTTTGCATCGACTTAGGGCTTCTGGGCCGGTGTCTCCTCCGGCTCGAGGACGCAACAGAGTCCGCAACCAGCAACGTCGGATGAAGGAGGGCTTCGACAAGACACGGAGAGTGAAGGCCCCGTCCTTCGCGGCCTTGGACTGGGTCCGCATCCGCCGCGCCCACCGGGGCCACAAGCTGCAGTCCTTCTGGTCCGCGCCTATGCAAGTCACCGACCAGCTGGGGCCTGCCACCTTCCGCCTGTCCGACGGCTCGCGCTGGCATGCCAGTCGCCTTCGGCGAGTGCCGTCACCTGCTGCTATGGAGCCAGAGGCTCCCGCGCCCATGATGCCGCTTGCGGCCGCAGGTATGTGGGCTAACACCGACTTTGACTTTGTGGCAGGAGATATGGACTTTCCCCCGGGGCATCCTCCGGCACCTGATGTCCACCCGGTGGTGCCCAGAGCACGGCCAGCTGTCCACCCGGTGGTGCCCGGGGCACGGCCAGCTCGAAACCGAGCTCGGCCAGATTACCTCAAGGACTATGTTACAGATTTCTGAGTGTATAAGGCATTAGTGTGTTGGTATATAGCTGGGTGATGGGGTTGTGTTTTCTGGTTTACTATGGGGGGGGGAATGTTATGTATGGCACTTCACGTCATGTGGTTACGACAGTAACGTAAAGTGCTGCTGCCGTAAGGCTGTGTGGTTATTGTTGCTGCTGCCTGATGCTGCTCTTCACACGAACACCGGTTTGTAATGTGGTTGCCGGTCCACACCCAAGCTTACAGTAAAGTTGTACCTTTTCAGTTCATGGTTATAGTTGTACGTTATTGTCCAATATAACAAAATACATTTCAAACATTTTATAGTTTAATTCAACAATAAAAGCAGTGCATTTGAATAATCACGTTAGTACAATTCAACAATAAAATACTTTATAGTCGATTATAATTCAGTGATTCAGTAAGTAGCAAAGGCATTTAACATAGAAACCCAAACAGGCATAACGCAAAATGAACCAAAACAAAGCATCGTAGACCCAAACAAACAAACAAAAGCAATTAAGCCCAAAGTAAATAATAAACGAAAACCCAAAACAAACAATCATATACCTTGCTCCGGCTATCGAGGGGCTAACAAGTTGTTTGGACTTTGGACGCCACCTGGAACCTTCATACACCGTCACCTAGCCCAAACATTTAGAATCTCGTAGAGGGTTTTTTTCGATTCTGACGAATCTCTCTACGAGAGTCTAAAACACAACCCCCCCCTTTACCGTCGAAAGTTGAACGTTTGTGCCTCAAAATCACTCTTACCTTGTACAAATGCAAAATCTAAGCTGCTTTTAATGTTGCCCCACTTGTTTGTGAGGTGTACGGATTCAGATTAAACACGGAACATGCTTATTTTTCAATAAAAAAGCTATTTTAATCCACTCTGTCTCGGAATCTGGCGGCCATCTTGCTTTTCTCTCCATTGTAAATGCGCAAGAGAACCCTGGCCGCTAGGGGCGCGGGCAATATTCTGTTGCGCCGTTTACCGCATTTACAATGGAGGATTCAGAAACAGAGTGGATTAAAATAGCTTTTTTATTGAAAAATAAGCATGTTCCGTGTTTAATCTGAATCCGTACACCTCACAAACAAGTGGGGCAACATTAAAAGCAGCTTAGATTTTGCATTTGTACAAGGTAAGAGTGATTTTGAGGCATAAACGTTCAACTTTCGACGGTAAAGGGGGGGGTTGTGTTTTAGACTCTCGTAGAGAGATTCGTCAGAATCGAAAAAAAACCCTCTACGAGATTCTAAATGTTTGGGCTACACCGTCACCCATCATTATATGTCAACACTGAGTAGGCGGGCACTGTGGAAAGTATAAACTGCTCAGTCTACTGAAGGTACAAATGTCTAGGTTCAACATTTACAGCATTAAAGTGTGAGAAGCGTTACCAAACAAACATACCGTAGTGTTGCTACGTATACGCACACGCCGTAGTCTCTCTCTCCTGTCACTGTCTGACTGTGTGAATGAATGGGCGGTGCGTGAAGCGAGCGGTTTTAGGTGCGTGCCTGTGCGGTGACAGGGCACTTCAAAATAAAAGGTAACCCAAACGTACAAGAAGTGTCAAAATAAATATATCCCAAAGCAATGTAAATAAACAAATAAACTTCAAACCAAATTAATTGAAGTTAAAACCAGCAAGTGTCCCCGACACTTACAATTGTGCTTTTACTCCACTTCCACTACATTAATTTGAAAACCATTACTTACTAGGCATACTAGTTACTGTGTAGATTTGGATTATTATTACAAAGCATGTAACCATTTCAACCCTATACATTTCGGCCATTTGAAAATAGCCGGTCTACAAGCTCACAATGTGTCACAATGCAACATTCTGCATAATGAGTATTTTTTTTTTTAACTTTTGGTACTTTAAGTACATTTTGATGCCAATACCTTTGTACTTTTACTCAAGTAGCCTACATTTTGAATTCCGGACTTTTACTCGTAACGTAGCATTTCTAAATTGCAGTATTGATACTTTTACTTAAGTAAAACATTCTTCCACCACTGTTCACTGCATGTTGCTTGGCCATTAACGGAGCATCTCCGGGGATGATTCCAAACGTAAACTAAAAAGAAAATCAACAATGAGTTCAATTTAAATATTTTGTATAATGTAATATATCGGTATCGGCCGATATGACCCTGCAAATAATTAGGTTTATCAGACATGATTGCACTATTGTGCATCTCTACAATTGTGTAATGAAAATACAACAAAAGATACAATTTAAAAATATATATTTGGTTACTGTTGGTTTGTTTCAGTTAGTTTTGTAATCACAATACAGTTTTTACTTTATTGTCTCCACCAGGCCGAAGGCATGGGGGGAGAGTATGTTTTGCACTCTGTCCGTCCGTCCGTGTGTGTCCGTCCGTCCGTGTGTGTGTGTGTGTGTGTGTGTGTGTGTGTCCGTGAGCTAATCTCGGCCACCGTTAACCCGGTCGATGCCAAATTTTGCACACACACTCCCTGGATGCCAACGATGAACCTCTGCCCCAAACTTTCCAGAACGGCCTGTTATAGCGCCACCAGGAGGCCGCTTTGTGCAAAACAAGTTTTTGCACAGTACACCTACAGATTTTGTCCAAACATCACGCAAATTGGTACACAGTCTCTCTAGAGCCATTCAACGAAACCGGTCTTTCAGATTTCTCAGACTCCATCCTGATTGGTTAAGATTGGCTTCCAAAGTTCACAGGAGTGCTCAGTTTCAAACAAAATGCTGCAAATCATGATCGCGTGATTTCCGTGAAATTGTGCACCCACATTCCCACTATGCCGAGGACGAAATGCCACATGAACAATTTCAACTCAGCCTCAAGGTGGCGCTATAACTGGCCGAAAAGTGTTTTTACCTCTAACTGCACGGATCTGTGGATAACTTTGTATGCCAACTCCCTAGTTTACTTTTGTTGCCCTTTTATCCAACCATCAGATGAAGGCAAGCTGCAATGTCCTACATTCCTATCCTGGTGGAGACCTGTGCCCAGAAGGGCACTTTTTCTAGTTTTTAATTATTTTATATTGTTATATTATTAGTTTTTAATTTAGTTCAGGTAACTTTTTTATTTATTTTTCCCACAATTTTAGTTTTCTGCCAGTTTTCTTGAATATAATAACATTGATACAGTGATGCATATACAGTTAATCTGCAATGAATGATCACAACTGATCGCCTCTATAGAGCGTCGCAGTTCCGCCCCCTTTCAGAACGACGAGTGGCCCAGGAAATTATTCTCCATTCATTTTCTCCATAGGCTTTTCAAAAAGTATTTATTTAAAGATGGTTACGCCATGGACAAAGCCAACTCGGATCGTGACAAATCATGACAACAATTACATTGTTTTGGGCCGATCAAATAATTAGTAAGACGAAAAACCAAACAAATAGTGTTGTATCCTGCCTTTATTTTCTTCTTTCAAATTATTTGATCGGCACAAAGTGCAATAAAATGTGTGTTCCAATGCTTAATAATATTTTTTTCCATAACTTCTTGGTTAATGGGGCCCGGGCTGATTTGGGAAATGGGAATCATGACATTTGCCATATGCTCTCAATGTTCATCCACATGACGTTGTCAGTGTTGTTGTCAGCCTGGGAGAGGGGGGGGGGGGGGGGGGGGGTCGGGGAGAAGCAAACCACGCCTGCTATATTTAGGAGACCATGTGTAGGCTTTGTGTACCATTTTGCCTCTAGTGGCTCCAATGAAGTTTGCCCAACGGGGTGCATACTGTACTTAGTTTAGACTAGTCATTGGCTAGACATGGGTTAAGTTTAGGTTTAGTTGTGCTGCCCTGTGGGAGCTTAGGGTTAGGCGAGGGTTTGAGATAGGTTGTAGTTGTAGGACTAATGACTGGTCTAACCAATGACTAGTCTAAACCAAATACTGTCTAAACTAAGTACTGCACCCCGCCCATCTTCATACATAGACCATCTTTGCCCGTACTGAAAAATCAGCATGGCCAACCGTGACACAAGAGAGTGCTTTTTTTCTTCTTAAATTGATGCCCTACTTGATCACACAGCGTTACACAACAGCATCAAAAGTAACAGATCTACAAGCTGGAAACACAACGTGAAGCGAACACTTAGTTTTAGTTTAGTTTTCATTATTAGTTTTAGTAGGGGCCGATTCATACTCGTATTTTACCGCTGTTTCGGTGCTGTAGTGCCGAAATGATTTCGGCTCGTCAGAGATTTTAGGACGGTACCCGCCCCCCCGAACCTCAAATGACGTCACATTGTAGGCTCTACAGAGCCGAACCGAATCGGCCCTTAGTCTTACTTTTTTTCATCCTTTGGGTTATTTATCAGGTGCATGAGGATTCATGTATCAGGGTCCAGAGTCACGTGCACAGACTATTTCTGAATTCTCCTCAGCGCAGAATCACAGTTTCTCCATCTCTTCACTGGGTTTGGCTCTCTCAAGCTACTGTTCTTCACACTGAGTGACGGGTCAGCTTTTAAGTAGTGCACAATATAATCTGTAGCATAATCGGAATCGGCCATATATCTGAGAGCCCCGTAGCTCGGCTATTCTGAGCATATAAACATCAATATTTTGATATCAAATGTAGTTAGACTCAAAGAGACTTCGCACCAAAGATTGCATTGTATTTATTGATATGAACATGGATGGATATTTGACATATTTTATGATAAGAACACACGCGAATCCTGACATTTGGAATGTTACTTTGGCGTGGGCCCCATCGCAGGAGAAGAATCAGGTCAGATCTGTCCGGATCAGATCCTGCCTGCTGAAGGTGCGTCACGACGCATTTGTGAGCTTGTAGATCTGCTATTTTGACCAGTTTGGGTCACAGGCAAACGTTTAACTTATGTTTTGGGCCTCGAGCTGTTTTGGGCCTCGAGCTAAAAGGTTTATAACCGCTGGGTTTGACAGGACCAACTTTGAGGTGATTGAGATGCTATGGTGATGAGGAATGTGAAGGAATGACAGCTTGCTCAGCCTCTCTCAGTTGAACAATCGTTTTTAAAACTCCTATTCCATATATTGCCCAGGGATTATTAAAGGGATATTTCGCTTCACCGGCCTCCTCCTGCTCCTTATTCTTTAACAAAAAATATTAAAAATAAATGAAAACAGTAAACGGCTCCTCACGTATTAGGAGGACAGGATAGGAGACTATCATGATTTACATGGAGTTTGAAGTTACAATGGGTTTGTATAGGAAGGGGGCGGGGCAGATATAATGAATATCAAATATTGAAATACTGAATGGAGCAACTGAAAAACTAGCATTAATAGCATTTAACCAAATTAGTGAAAAAAGTTGCAATTAGTGCCTCTTGAGCAGATTATAAATGTATCCAGTCCATTTGTAATGTCAATTCCAAGAAATGTGCAAATACGCACAAATTCAAATGCTAGTTGAGTTTTGAAATGCTGTTTAAATTAAACATAACATAACAATTCTTCCCATGTTTACTCTGCTGTAGAAATTATGCCTTGTCCAAAAAAAAGAAAAACATAATAAATCATGACAGCACTCCTATAGGCTAACATTGGATCTCTCTCTCTCTCTCTCTCTCTCTTCACTGCTCCGTCTCTCTGTGTCCCCCTCTCTCTATCTCTCCCGAGTCTCACCCCCACCCGCCCCCCTCTCTCTCTGCCGACTACCTCTCTCTATCTCTTTCTCTATTTTCTTCCATGAAAGATATTTCAAAGCAATGTTTACTAGGCTACTACTCTTCTCACTCTATGTTGTAGTCAGACAGTGTGCTGTGTGTGCTTGCTGTTTACTTCCCCCCATGCATCATGGTGCATGAGAAATTGGGGGCGTGGTATGAGTGCGTGTGTAAGACGTGAAATGTGTGACTCTCACGCTCAATGCGTGAGGGTTGGCAGCCATGGGTTGTCTTCTTCTTTTTACCTATACTGCTCTATTGTCTGAAGGATGTTTGTGTACCTGTACACAAGATATTACGATGAAGCACAAGTTGCACAGCCTAGATACCTTGAAACCATGTCAAATCATGGACCTTATTCATGTCACTTATTACTAAAGTCCTTACTATTGTATGCCTTCATTCCAGACCAGCGTGTGGAGTCCAGTCTGCAGGTGAAGACCAGTTCTCCAGCCACGACTGTTTCTATTCAGGAATCTGACGACCGCCTTAAACAGGAACCCGAAGAGCACCTCATACAGGAACCTGAAGACCAAGAACCTGAAGACCACCTCAAACAGGAACCCGAAGAGCACCTCATACAGGAACCTGAAGACCAAGAACCTGAAGACCACCTTAAACAGGAACCCGAAGAGCACCTTATACAAGAACCTGAAGACCACAATCTGGATCTCAGTAAGTTTCAAGCTCCTTCTCCCTTCCTTTATTTTATTCTGTTCTGTTGGGGGTGATAGCCCACATTAACACTCCGATTGCCCGGGGTTATTTAATCCATGAAATCATAGCAACGGAGCACTTTTACCGACCGGAAGTTATACCGGATGTGGCTGGAGCAGCTAAATTTAGCCAAAACCCAACGGCGATCGAACAACGGGAGGCATGATTAAATCTAACGTGACTGGACAGCGGGGGCCCGTCTAACACAGGATCTTTTCTTAGAATTGGACAGGATGATTTAGATTGGGAGTTATTAACGTTTCAAGATTTTCGTTGTTGTCTGCTAAACAGGGGGGGGAACATTTTCGATGACTTCCCACTGTTGTGCAACATCGAGGATTGCGCAACAGGCGCTCCTAGGCTGTAGACTAGAGTGATGCGATCGGTTTTCATATCAATACATTGGCTGATGATTTGCTTGGCTGAGCAAAGTACATATTGAGGATAAGATTGAGGGCAGAAAAGTGAAGACGCCAAAAGTGATTGTCCGGAATGACATTTGTCTCCCAAGTTTTGCCATTGGCGATGAACAGAGAAATTGCATCAGAATTCCGCTAGATATGACGTAAATTAAACATCAAAACATTACACGCCATTGACATTGAAGGGAACATGTACGTCATATATGTAAACGAGCAAATCAGCTAACCAATCACAGGCAACATGTATTCTGATTGGCCAATGGCAAGTATGAGATGATGCATGATGATGTATGATGATAAGAGCTTAGAATTCCGCTAAATATGAAATTAAACATTGATGTATATTTTGTGTCAAATGACCCATGTCTTGTAACGGCGATGGAGTGAGAGGGAAGAAACGGAGGCAGGCAACAGGTTGCAGTCTTACGAATCCGATCAGGTTTATTGACAGGATTCACTCAGTACACAAGGCAGCAGCATACTCTAAGGGCAGCAGGCAGGCACAGGCTGAAGGTGCCCGTGCCCTCAGTCAAGAGTCACATCGTAGCCAATCTATCTGAACACCATAACACAAGTGGTCTCAAAACATTACATTATATTAACTTCGAGACCCTCCTCCGGAAACAGCTACAGGCCACCTCCGCTTTTATGGGAACCAATCAAAACGTTATACTCACAGGATGTTCCTTAGTAGGAGGGACACATTTGCATGTAGCTTCATGTGGCACAGTGGCACACTTAACTATACGGTTTATTTCAATAGGACTAACTAAATATCTTATACTATACTATACTATATGTGAAGTATGCAGAACCTTATTTAACACATGTAATGTCACAAAGGTAGAATGTATTCTTAACAAGTCTAACTGATTTAATCACAAATTCATTGTAGGCTCATTTAGAGCAGAGAGCAGAGAACTCTCTTAACACACACAGCTGTTGGATTGGAGTTTGAGATTAGAAGTGTCCTGCGACCCCCTAGGGTCTTGACAGCTTCTAACAGAGACATTGTTTTCACAAGCCTGGCTGGCTGTAAATAACTCTTAAGCAGTTTACTCATTTCTATGGAGTCACCACAGTTAGCATGTCCTAACTGTGTCAGCCTGTGTACCTTATCTGATCCATATTCATCAACATCAAAACATTAAAGGAGCATTCAGTGATTTGGAAAAAACCCTGGTCCGCCCTGGTAACAAGATGTGCACATGCATGCACTACAGTGGGGGGACACACAACAGGCCAACAGCACACACACCAAGGCCCGCCCCCACTTGATCATGATTGGCGGAAGGCCCCTCTCTATCCTGATTGGATGACGGCTGGGCCACCTAGCCAAAAACGAAACCTAAGTTTTCTTTGTCCCCAGGGGCTATCGGGGGAAATTAAGTGAGCAGCTTTTCATATTACTAAGGAAACAAATACATGTAAAGTTCAAACCTTTAATGGACTGTCATTGTATTGTTTCCCTAGATGTCCCGCACCGGCCTGTGTTTGTAGAGGTTTTCCCTGAACATGATGAGAGGAGCCCCAGTCTGCTCCAGGAGGAACCAGGACCTCCACAACTGGTCCAGGAGGAACCTCCACAGATTAAAGAGGAGGTTTCCCCTGAACATGAGGAGATGAGCCCCACACCTCCACACCTCGTCCAGGAGGAACCGCAAGGTCCACAGATTAAAGAGGAACAAGAGGACCTACTTGCAAGTCCAGAAGACGCTGGTGGGTCAACGATGACGTTACTAGCAGTGGACAGTGAAGATGATGATGAAAACACAGAGGCAGAGCCTGTGGCCGGCACCTCAACCGAACACATGAAAACACAAGCTGAGGTAGAGGATTGTGGAACATCACAACCAACTAGGTATGGCCAGCTCCTCTCTTCACACTGTTATGAATCTGACGTCACTGAAGATAGCGAGGACTGGGAGGAGTTCATGGATGATCGGTCCGCTTTAAACACACTGAAAGCACACAAGACACATATTGTGAAAGAACAAAGATTGTCTTTGAGCAGCCACGAGCTGTCCCAGGACCTGACATCATCAAACAAAACTCTCTCCACAAAGAGCCACACAGGGAAGAAAAGTTTTACTTGTACAGAGTGTGGCAAAATATTTAGTCAAAAGGGACATCTGCGAAATCACACACTGATTCACACAGGGGAAAGGCCTTTTGCTTGTACAGAGTGTGGCAAAAAGTTTAATAGAAAGGAACATCTGCATAATCACACAATGATTCACACAGGGGTAAAGCCCTTTGCTTGTACAGAGTGTGGCAAAATGTTTAAGCAAAGGGGAAACCTTAAGAATCACATGATGAGTCACTCTGGGGAGAAAAGTTTTAGTTGTACAGAATGTGGCCAAATGTTTAAAATGAAGCAACAGCTGAAGAGACACACAATGATTCATACAGGGGAAAGGCCATTTACATGTACAGTTTGTAGTAGAGCTTTTGCTGAATCAGGTTCTCTAAACAAACACATGAGGACTCATACAGGCGCAAAGCCGTTTTCTTGTGCAGTTTGTGGTAAAGGCTTTTCTGAAATGGGTAAACTAAAACCACACATGAGGACCCATACAGGGGAAAAGCCCTTTGCCTGTACAGTGTGTGGTACATGCTTTGCTGTAAAGGGTACTCTAAAAACACACTTGAAGACTCATACAGGTGAAAAGCCCTATTCTTGTACAGTTTGTGGGAAAGGCTGTCTTCACACGAGTGAGCTAAAAGCACACATGAGGAAACATACAGGGGAAAAACCCTTTAGTTGTAAAGTTTGCGAACAACGTTTTAGTCATAGTAGTGGTCTAAAAAGACACATGAGGACTCATACAGGAGAAAAGCCCTATACTTGTATAGTTTGTGGTAAAGGCCATGGTTCAATGAGTAATCTAAAAGCACACATGAAGTGTCATACTGGTGAAAAGCCCTTTTCTTGTACAGTTTGTAGTAAAGGCTTTGCTGAAATCAGTACTTTAAAAACACACACGATGACTCATACAGGAGAAAAGCCCTATGCTTGTATAGTTTGTGGTAAAGGCCATGTTTCAATGAGTAGTCTAAAAGCACACATGAAGTCTCATACTGGTGAAAAGCCCTTTGCTTGTACAGTTTGTGGGAAAGGCTGTGTTAGCGCAAGCGTTCTAAAAACACACATGATGATTCATACAGGGGAAAAGCCCTTTGCTTGTACAGTTTGTGGGAAAGGCCTTGTTACCGCAAGCGTTCTAAGAACACACATGATGATTCATACAGGGGAAAAGCCCCTTTCTTGTACAGTTTGTGGTCAAGGCTGTATTAGCGCAAGTGTTCTAAAAACACACATGAAAACTCATACAGGGGAAAAGCCCTTTGCCTGTACAGTGTGTGATACAAGCTTTGCTGTAAAGGGTACTCTAAAAAGACACATGACGTCTCATACTGGTGAAAAGCCCTGTTCGTGTACAGTTTGTGGGCAAGGCTGTCTTAACACAAGTCATCTAAAGTCACACATGAGAACTCATACAGGGGAAAAGCCCTTTGCCTGTACAGTGTGTGATACAAGCTTTGCTGTAAAGGGTACTCTAAAAAGACACATGAAGTCTCATACTGGTGAAAAGCCCTGTTCGTGTACAGTTTGTGGGCAAGGCTGTCTTAACACAAGTCATCTAAAGTCACACATGAGAACTCATACAGGGGAAAAGCCCTTTGCCTGTACAGTGTGTGATACAAGCTTTGCTGTAAAGGGTACTCTAAAAAGACACATGAAGTCTCATACTGGTGAAAAGCCCTGTTCGTGTACAGTTTGTGGGCAAGGCTGTCTTAACACAAGTCATCTAAAGTCACACATGAGAACTCATACAGGGGAAAAGCCCTTTGCCTGTACAGTGTGTGATACAAGCTTTGCTGTAAAGGGTACTCTAAAAAGACACATGAAGTCTCATACTGGTGAAAAGCCCTGTTTGTGTACAGTTTGTGGGCAAGGCTGTCTTAACACAAGTCATCTAAAGTCACACATGAGAACTCATACAGGGGAAAAGCCGAGAACTCATACAGGGGAAAAGCACTTTTCTTGTACAGTTTGTGGGAAAGGCTGTATTAACACAAGTCGTCTAAAATCACACATGATAACTCATACAGGGGAAAAGCCCTTTGCCTGTAAGTCACACATGAGAACTCATACAGGGGAAAAGCCCTTTGCCTGTACAGTGTGTGATACAAGCTTTGCTGTAAAGGGTACTCTAAAAAGACACATGAAGTCTCATACTGGTGAAAAGCCCTGTTCGTGTACAGTTTGTGGGCAAGGCTGTCTTAACACAAGTCATCTAAAGTCACACATGAGAACTCATACAGGGGAAAAGCCCTTTGCCTGTACAGTGTGTGATACAAGCTTTGCTGTAAAGGGTACTCTAAAAAGACACATGAAGTCTCATACTGGTGAAAAGCCCTGTTTGTGTACAGTTTGTGGGCAAGGCTGTCTTAACACAAGTCATCTAAAGTCACACATGAGAACTCATACAGGGGAAAAGCCGAGAACTCATACAGGGGAAAAGCACTTTTCTTGTACAGTTTGTGGGAAAGGCTGTATTAACACAAGTCGTCTAAAATCACACATGATAACTCATACAGGGGAAAAGCCCTTTGCCTGTACAGTGTGTGATACAAGCTTTGCTGTAAAGGGTACCCTAAAAAGACACATGCACTCTCATACTGGTGAAAAGCCCTATTCTTGTACAGTTTGTGGGCAAGGCTGTCTTAACACAAGTCATCTAAAATCGCACATGAGAACTCATACAGGGGAAAAACCCTTTACTTGTAAAGTTTGTGAACAAAGTTTTAGTCAAAACCATAGTCTAAAAAGACACATGCGGATTCATACAGGCGTAAATATCCTTTCTTGTACAGTTTGTGGAACAGCCTTTGCTGACATGAGTACTCTAGGAACACACATGACGACGCATACAGCGGACTAGCCCTTCACTTTTTTCTTTTTTTATGGTATAAATGGCTTTGCTTAGAAAACTTTAAAGAACGTTTAGGTGTAAATCCCAATTCTTGTACAGTAAATGCTTTTACTTGTACAGTTTGAACCAATTTTCAGTCAAAGTCATAGGGCCATATTTTTGTCAGTACCTGACCCTTTATCACTAAACTTGTGTCCCTAAACAAAGTTTTTGATGAAATCTGCAGGGCAGCACTCATCAAACACTCCTGGCCAACATTGAAGGAGCACCGCAAACGTTCAATCAATAGCTCGGTGGACCTCCAAATGTCCAAGAGATCTGCATAATTAAATTATATAGACACAATTCAGGCTTTCAAAGTATTAGAAGTTTATAGCATTTGAATACTGGAGTCAGTCTCATGCATCGTGGCAAGTCATGGATTCTAAAGCAGAGGATTTGCATAGTTTGGACAATATAAATGGATCAATAAATGCACGTTCACATGGAAAGTTAAGGATGTAATAATTGATTGAATCAATACTAAGTCCACTTGTGCATTGTATTCAGCAATTTTAAGAAAAACAAAGGAAAAGAGGGGTTTAATTACCTTTCCATTCAATATCGCTTCACTTGGTCTATCGATAAATGTGTGTATTCTCTGTGTCAAGGTACGGGTTTGTCTATATGTGTTCAAATGTATTTGCCAGAGAATCACTGCTTACTTATTTATATCCATATCCACATAAATAGCTAGCCTACTGTATCAATTTTAAATAATTTAATCGTATGATCGTATCGTGATAATGAACCAATTTCATCCACGTATCGTATCGTCAACCATGCATCATGATATGTATCCTATCGCTGTTGAAATGTAGCGTTACAGGGGTAAAGGAGCAACTTGGACACTCAGGCATGAAGGAAGCATGAGTTAAAGTCCGTTGCTCTCCCCATGTCCCCCATATATGGGGACTAGGTTGGCGGAGGGTGTGTAGAGCCCAGGATCACATTAGATAATTGACACAGGGGTGAAAAATGGGTTACAAAATCGTGGGATAAAAATTATAAATAAAAATAATGTAGCGTTACACGCCTACTGTTTAGAATTAGAATAGATGACTCCACCATCTTGTTGGGATGTGTCTTCTCCATGGACACAAAGTCAGCCATGTCTACGTCTAGCCAACAGGAGGAAAAGGAATAACTAGACAGTATTTATTGTTTGCACACGTTACGTTTAATTAACATTAACATTAATGACAGTGTGACAGTGTAACACCAAAGGATATTAAATTCGGTAAAATGACAACCATGCCCTGAACAGTGCATTCTGCCATCACATGTGCAGCCCACACTACGGCTAACACTAAGTCACTGTCTGAGATCGACCGATTGATTGAATACTATATTAGTTAAAACATATTTAGTTAAAACACAGTAACAGCGTTAAAGTAATTGTCCTGGCCGTCCTATGCATTCAATTAATCAACAGCACGTTATAGCATTAACACGTGAATACATGATGTCACCAACAAGTACAAACGGCTTTATTTACAAAAAGGAAGAAAAATGAAATGTGGCGGCAGTGTGCGACCCCTCATTTCAATGGGAATTAATATCTTAATATGTTAATATCGTTTTCTTATTTCGTATCCTTTGTTCTCTTTTTTGTGTTCATTATTCTGTCCTTTTTATTGGTTGTATCATTGTGATGTACTGGTTGGTGGGTAGTCAATTGGACAGAGCATCAATTATTTGATCATTTTATTTTGTATTTAGCATATTGATTAATGGTAGATAGGGGCAGGCATAAGATTAATCTTCTTCCTGCATCTATTATTTTTACGGAATATGTGAACAACAAAAAAAGTATGTAATTCTAACTCATTTAAAACCAAACCCAATCTGTGCCAGGAACGTTTGGTTACGTTTTAAGTAGGGCCGGGACTAATTGCGATTAATTTAGATTAATTAACTACAGAAAAATTAATCGCGATTAACTACAGATAAATTAATCGCATCTTTTTTTTCACCGCGGAACGTTTCTCACTGGGCGCTTTTCTATAGTACTGAAAACTGGAAATAATAAAATCACCCCATTTTGTGTTGCCTAGAACTGGAGGTCTGACAAAAAACAGTAACAATATGAAGTAAGTACAGCTTTGTGATGTCACTGAGATGTACTTGTTACTGTTACTAATTTTTTTTCAGACCTCCAGTTCTAGGCAACACAGAATGGGGTGACTTTTATTATTATTTCCACAACAGGTATATTAATGACAGTAAAATGTTGAAAATGAGTGGCATCCTGTAGTCACTATTCATTGATTCACTGGCATACCAAAAAAACATTTAAAAAAAAGGTTTCTCGCTGTTCTCGGGTTGAATATTGATATGCGATTAAAATGCGATTAATCTAGATTAATTAATCGCAAAGCCTCTGATTAATTAGATTTTTTTTTTTAATCGAGTCCCAGCTCTAGTTTTAAGCAGTAAAACCCCCTGTGTCAAGACGTCATTTTATGTTATTTAAAAAAAAATATATATATATATATATATATATATATATACGTGCACGTATTCTTTCATTTGTCCCTAATCTCTGGCATCTGGCCATCGTTTCTGTTGTAACAGGTGGCATGGATTGTGTTTTTAAACAAATAAAGATTAAATGGAATATCTTAACTCCGCTTGTGGCTTTCTGCTTTCAATCCCAGTGATTCTTTAACCCTTGGATGTCATCAGGGCCTTTCACAGCATGCTGGTAGAGCAGTGGTTGGTAGCACTTTACAATAATGACCCGTTATAAAGCATTTATAAACGTTTATAAGCAGTTTGTAGACTATTAACAAATTATTAACAACCCGTTTGTTGACATTCGTAAATGATTACTAAAACCGTTATAACTATGGTTACAAATCATTTATAAGGTATTAGTAAGTAGTAAACTATTCATTAATAAGCCATTTATATACATCTGTAAATGATTATTAAATCATTTGTAATGACCCCATTATAAAGCATTTATAAACATGTATAAGCAGTTTGTAGACTATTAACAAATCATTAACAACCTGTTTGTTTACATTTGTAAATGATTACTAAAACCTTTATAACAAATTTACAAATAATGTATAAGGTATTAGTAAGTAGTAAAACTATTCATGAATAAGCCATGTATAATACATCTGTAAATTATTATTAAATCATTTGTAACTGATGTTATATAATATATACAAGCTATTTGTATATTTGGGAAATGTGTTTGTTCATGTTTAACATATACTTTGTAAAACATTCCTAAAATATCTATAAATCCTTAGTACATGTTATTAAGTGCCCTATAGTAAAGTGACGACAGTTCATCATTTACAACTGTCTGTTAATGTGTTTGTTCATGTTTAACATAAGCTTTGTAAAACATTCCTAAAATATCTATAAATCCTTAGTACATGTTATTAAGTGCCCTATAGTAAAGTGACGACAGTTCATCATTTACAACTGTCTATTAATGTGTTTGAATGAAGCAATAATCAATGGCTCTGTCGGTTTTGTTCTGTGAATTTTAATGTTTGAAGGCAGCATAATCCGTAATCAGTCAAGTTTGATTTATTTTCAAAAATTACACTGAGTAAATAAACTAATGTTCAGTGTCGTCGAGTAATACAATATCATAGAAAAAAAGCATCACTCACAATACATCAAAGATCAGCGAAAGAAAAAACAAACGGGTATACATGTGAATTACATAGGTTTACAAATAAAACGCTAAGACAAGTTTCAAAACGATCTAATAACAGTTACATATTGTGGGGGTTTGTATGCTCACAAAGGTTTTAAAATGACTCAAGGGTACCAATGAAGTTAAAGACGTTTGCAGGTCATTCCATGTTTTGGGGCCACAGAAGCTAAAGTTCAGAGTTACTTTTGGTACCTACACAAACAGGTACCAATGTAGTTATCGTCTCTCTGTTAGGGAGGACCATCCAACCTTGTTAAATAAGATACAATGGTGAGTCCCATAGCTATCAACCGTAATAAATCAAAACAATGAGTGGTAAACAGAGTGTAGGGATTTAAGAGTAGATGCTGCTGCATGTCTACATAGATTATGTCTCCATAATCCAAGACAGACAGGAACAATGCCTCAACTACCCTCTTTCTGCTAATGACGGGAAAGCTGGCTTTATTTCTATACAAAAAGCCAATTTTCTGCCGCAATTTACGAGCAAGGACCTCTACATGGTGTTTAAAAGTAAGTATCATCAATCCAAATACCAATATTTCAAATACCAATATATTTATACTCTGTGACTCTTTCGATATCAGCTCCATTCATAGGAGATATGCGAATGTCATTATAGGAGATTTCTTTGGCTCTGGAAAACAACATGAATTTTGTTTTGCTGATGTTCAACATCAATCTGAGACCAATAAATCCTGGAGGACGTTAAAATAAAGTTGTAGGTTTTCTATTGCGACTTTTATAGTCTGCTGTACAATAAATCACTGTCATCTGCATATATATGACAGCTACAATTACTTAAAGATGAGATTTTATTATTTATATAAATACTAAAAAGGATTGGGCCCAGTATTTATCCTTTATAACTCAGACTGGGTATTTGCCATTTTCACACATTGACGTCTTTCAGACAGGTAGCTTTGGAATCAACTGCAGACATTTGTGTCAAAACCAATACTGTGTAATCTCTGCAACAGAAGGGAATGATGGACAGTCAAAAGCTTTTGATGAATCTACAAATAGAGCAGCACAGTGCATTTTTTAATCTATAATGCCGGAATCGGTCAGAATCAGTAATAGCTGAATATAGGAGGGGCTATAGCGCCCCTCAAAACAGAGTACAGTCAAACAATTATTCCAAAAGGCACAAAAAAGTCCTTATGGTCTTACTTCCATTTAGGCCCAATGCAATCAATTCATAGACATGACATGAAGAAAGACACGCCGTGAGCAGTGCGTGGATGGTTTGTAAACGTTGTAGGCTATAGTTTGTTCTTTGAACTCCGTTCTCACTCTCACACAGACACGGCGCGCGCCGCTGCACCGGCCATTTAGTAGCGTTTATTTTTTTTAGTCAGGCTTTATTGGGCTTCGGGCCTAACATTATGGTAATTGTTATGATCGGGCCGAGCCTCGGGCCGACCCAGTTAGGGTCGGCCCGAGGCCTGTTGAGAATTTTAGTGTGGACACGCTGGTGTCTCTTCAGGTCACCGGAGTATCTGTAACTCTTGTCACAATGTTTACATTGAAAAGGTTTTTCTCCAGTGTGGACATGAAGGTGTGACTTCAAATGATATGAATCTCTGAAACTCTTGTCACAATGTTTACATTGGAAAGATTTTTCTACAGTGTGGACACGAAGGTGTGACTTCAAATGACTTGAAACTATGAAACTCTTGTCACAATGTTTACATTGGAAAGGTGTTTCTTCAGTGTGGACACAAAGGTGTGATTTCAGGTAAGATAACCGACTAAAACTCTTGTCACAATGTTTACATTGGAAAGGTTTTTCTCCAGTGTGAACACAAAGGTGCTTCTTCAGGTTACCTGACTGACTGAAACTCTTGTTACAATGTTTACATTGGAAAGGTGTTTCCCTAATGTGGACACGGAGGTGTGTATTTAGGGCACTAGACTGACTGAAACTCCTGTCACAATGTTTACAGTGGAAAGGTTTTTCTCCAGTGTGGACACGCTGGTGCTTCTTCAGGGAACCTGAGTCTCTGAAACTCTTGTCACGTTGTTCGTCATCATCGTCTTCACTGGTCTCCTCCCAATCATCACTGTCTTCAGTGACTTCAGTGTCAGATTCAAGTTCAACTTCAACCTCAGAGCAGGGGGAAGCCATGTCTTCTTCTTCATTTTCTTCTTCACCTTTCACTGCTAGTAATGGCAACGTTGACCCAACAGGTTCCTCTGGTCTTTGAAGCAGTTCCCTCTGTTCATCTTTTATGTGTGGATGCTCTGGTTCCACCTGGAGCAGACTGGGGCTCCTATCCTGTTCAGGACACACAACCATGTGCAGGATGTCTAGGAGCAGAAACATACCATGAGGGTCAACACTGGATTCCTACAAAATATGCTCATCACTTGGTAGAGGTGCTGGGTTCAAAAGTAGCATCAGAAAAAGAGAAAAAACCCTAAACGTTAAACTTTATTGACGACGTTTCGAGCCAAGGCTCTTCATCTGGTCAAACTCGAGATGTGTGAGTGACACCCATGGGTCACGTTACTAGTCAGTGGGTGGAACCAACACAACATGGTCATCAAATCAATTAATCAAATATCACTATATACAGTGTTTCACATTTCAGATACACAACAGTGGAATAAGCATAAATGGACATCATAATTATTAGAATCTATATAGAAATGATTCACATAATCAGGAATTAGCTTAGGCAACAAGTCAAGTATATATATAAATCATAGTTACAGTGAAGAAAAAAAGTGGCTGATAGGAAAGCCCTCGTTCATTCCCTTAGGGGACATTGTGTTAAAGGTATAAATACAAAAGGATTCACGCTGTAACAGCAATCTATTCAGATCTCCTCCTTGCCTGGGACATTTTACATGTTCAATCCCTTGATATCTGGGAGTGGCCACAGTGTGTTTAGCGGACAAGAAGTGCATTGCAACAGGGCTCTTAGAATCTTGGTTGCGGATGCTGCTTCTATGCTCTGAATTTTTGTATTCAGCCACTATCAGCCATTTTTTATAACTTATTCACTGTAACTATGATGTATAATTATATATCCTTGAATTGTTTCCTAAGATAATACCTCATCATGTGAAACATTTCTATATAGATTATATTAATCAAGATGTCCATGTATGCTTATTCCACTGTTGTGGATTTGAAAAATGTGAAACACTGTATATAGTGAATTGATATTTGATTAATTGATTTGATGACCATATGTTCCACCCACCGAGTAGTAACGTGGGTGTCTATGTAGTAGACCCGTGGGTGTCTATTTAAATGGTGGATCACTCACATCTCGAGTTTGATCAGGATGAAGAGCCTTGAAGAGTTTAGCTTTGGAGCAGATGAGTGTGCAGGTTCTTTTCTCTTTTTCCAACACTGGATTCCTAAAATGTAAATCCATTCTTCTTCCATGTACAAAATTAGCTTTTACCTACCAAGATAAGATTGAATAAACCGTTTTCAACTACAGGTTACTAGTACAGTTCTGAAAGTTTTAGCAACAGCAAAATACTAAAAAAGAAATGTGAAGTAATTTAGTTACTTCCCATGATGTAAAATTAATAACGATTAGGGATGTCGACTGGTAACCGGATAGCAGGTTAGCCGACCGTTAGAAATATCAGAATAGTCTTATTGGCTTTACGGTATTTTTTTATAATAATAAATGCGTGTTCTGATCTTAAATCCCTTTATTTTAGATAGTTTTTTTTTTAATAGTGCAACATAAACATTAGAGACTTTAGTTGTTACTGTAGGTGTAGGCCTGTTTAAAACAGTTGTCATGTTGCACACATGACTAAAATTGCTGTCACTACAGCGTTGTATTCATTTATGTTTTGTACTCGCAGATGCATGCGTGCAGTGACAACCACTGACATAGAAATAGTTTTTATTTTATTTTATAAAACTGTCATGATTTAGAGGACATTTGTAGAATCTGGTCTCAGGTCTTAATGGGTTAAAGAAAGGAAGAGCACATGAAACTTACTGAGGTGTGGCTGGTCTTCAGCTTCCTGTTTAATAGAAACGTCTTCAGCTTCCTGTTTAATAGAAACGTCTTCAGCTTCCTGTTTAATAGAAACGTCTTCAGCTTCCTGTTTAATAGAAACGTCTTCAGCTTCCTGTTTAATAGAAACGTCTTCAGCTTCCTGTTTAATAGAAACGTCTTCAGCTTCCTGTTTAATAGAAAAGTCTTCAGCTTCCTGTTTAATAGAAACGTCTTCAGCTTCCTGTTTAACAGAAACATCTTCAGGTTCCTGTTTAATAGAAACGTCCCTGGCTGAGTCTGGATAATTCATCTTATCTTGGGAGTGATGCATCATGGGTATTGTAGTTCTTATGAGTCTGGAGAGTTCATCTTCACCTGCAGTCTGGACTCCGGTCTGAAATCAAGTGAATAAGGAAGGACTTTAATAACTTTCCGGCAGCCGGGGTGTGGAGTGGGAAATTAGTTATATATCTTCTTTTTTTTTATTGGCCTACAATATTTAGTCCATGGGCCAGACCAGAAGTGACTAGTGAGGGACATTTTTGGAGGCAAAATATCTTTGCTACCATTTTGTTTGTTGGGTCCATATAAGTGCATTGAGACATGATAGCATTTTCAAATGAGTAGGTTTAATACTTTTTGGGATAATCATTGTTTCCTCATTAACTCCCATTATATGCAGAGTAGGATTTTGTGCAGTTTACTGTAGATGGTATATGTTACTATTAAGTTTGATTCACACTTATAATTACACACACACACACAAATGCTATGACATATAAAAGTATGTTATAAAAGTATATAAACATGTAGGCCTATAATTTTAATAAATTAGCATAATTAGTTAATTATTCTCCAAAACAAGAAATTGCTATAACTTTGCTTTAACTTAACTTAGAAAGGTATAACTAAGAAAGGTGATCTAAGAGTCTAAGGTCACATTCCCACCTAATACTTCGGTAGACGCGATGCGAATGCGGAGAAGTTGGATTCTTGCGGTTTGCCTTCACACATCCGCAGCAATTGGAAACACAGCAGGGGGGCCCTTTATCAATGTGTTCCATTCATAAACTAGCCTACACAGTGAAATATTTGGTGATAAAATTATACTCATAACGAGCATGTGTTGTGCCGTCTGGAACTACCCCCCCCCCTCCCCCTCTCTATCTCTCTCTCACTATACGCACGCAGCAACGCACTGTTCTTTTGGGCATGGAGGCACAGCGCTGAGCGCACTGATAACAGACAGCAGCGCAAAATGTTTACAAGTTTATCGAGATGAAAGTCCCCACTCCCCAGTCCCCACACAGTTACAGCACTCCATGTTTACGGCACGCACAGACAGACAGAATATTCTGTAGGCTATAATACACTGCAGTGTTTTTATGTGTTTTCTTAAGCAATTGATTAATGTACTCGTCCTCTTTTCGGTCAGGGCTTCAGTCTCCTCATTCGACCACGTCTATCCACGGTAATCTTTGCGCTGCGTAAAATATGCCTCCTCTGTCTCAAACTGTGTTCAGCTCCTCACCCGCCACATTGTTTGCTTAATTTCCTTTATTTACTGCGGATTGCATTCACACCTGCACCGAATCGTAATCAAGTGCGATTGGAAGCGAAGCAAAACCCCCGTTTTTGCTCGGAGTAGAATGCGGTTCTTTGATACGCATTAGTATTCAAATGAGCCTTCACACCTGCCAAACGAAGTGCACTTTATGAAAATGCACAGCAGGATTAATTTTAATCACAGCAAAGCTCTCTGGTGTGAATGTCACCTTTGTCTATGTTTGTGATGTTTAGAAATGCATCTGTAAAATGCATCTGTAAATTATGAAATAATTAGGCTGAAACCCATAAATAGCAATTATATGTTTTGCTTTACATTTATTGAGAATTATCTTACAGTCTAAGTATGTTTTGATGTCCATAAAATAATGTCTTGTCATAATTAAGTTAATGACTTTAATCCTGGGGCAAGCCTTGAAGGAATCAAGCATGTCTGGTCTGGCTACTTTCAAGTATTCATGCGCACAACTGAAGCTGAAGATGTCCCGGTCGTGCAGGACACCATGTCAACAGATGACCTGTCACCCTCTTGGGGTTCCTAGCAAGATGTCCCTGAGGTCTTCGTGCTTTGCATTTTATTGCAGCTCTAACTCATGAATGGCAAACACTGATAACAGTTTTAAAGCAAACACAACAGATCAACTGCATGATCACTGGAAGACTGATAAGCTTGGACTCAACACCATAGATAGAAGATAGTTGGCTTGATGGAGCCTGGAAATAGGCACATATAGAGTATATGGCCCTACCACAACAAGGCATAGAAGCAAAGAACAATAATTGGGCTGTAGAAGCACACATGAAAATAGTCCTATTTCCCAACCAGAACGGTTCATGTGCAGAGTCATCGCAGCTGGTTGAGAGCATGAGCAGCAGGCCATGCTACTACAATAAAATCCTGGAGGAAGATAAAAGCCAGTAATCCTAAATTCCCTCAATGCCTTGGGAAACTTCACCTTTCTTTTCTCAATGTGCTATGCAAGTATATGTCCCCTCTGATTCCCCTCTAAAAGACAATAATGCATCAATGTACATTTCATGTTCAGTAAGAATCAGATCCCTGTGCCATTGGATGGATAATGCACTTCACATCACGAACGTCACTGGAGGCCTTGTGGACATTATTCGGAGGAGAGAGCAAGGTCATACTCAAAATACTGTCCAACCAGAAGCCTTTGGTTATGTTGATCAGCAACCAGAATGCTACCACTGAATGTTTTCACCTGCCAACAAAGGCCAAAGATTATAGTGTAATCTAATGTTTTGACCGCCATGATCTCCCATCTTCCATGAAGGAGGCCAAATGGAAGAAATGCCAGGGTAGCCCTCAAAAAAGGTTCCTGTCAAGTATACCAGCACCAAATATGAGCTGAAAGTTTATCAGCAAACCCTCCAACACTTTCAGGGGAAAACCCAGGTTTTTATGGTAACAGCAAGGCAAGATATCCACTGAAATTGTATCTCAACAGCTTGCAAGAGACTAACATGGATATTACTGCACAGCCTGGATGCTGTCGGAAGTGGTACACAACTCTAGCTCAAGTCCACTGATTGCGACTGTAGGTCGCAGATTACTTGTGACACGATCCATATATGGCCGTCTCCATACATGAAGATCATGACACTGACCTCATCAAACCCTGGATAGCCATACATGTCTTTGAAGGCTGATAACTGCAACTAAGCTACCACTTGGGCAATGCTATCATGTTGAAATTGTATATAGGGATATAGACCATTGAAAAAAAACATGATAGCATTTGCCACCTTGAATGTCCCTCACTAGTGGAAATTCTGGTCTGGGCCCATGGACTAATTGCCTATATACATAAATTAATGAATCCACTTGCTGACCGGCTGTCACTATTGAGCAGTTTATTTTATAGGGGTTTATATGTGATGCCATTACCTATATAAGGCAATAATGTCACATTTCATTATGCTTTAAGTGGCATGTGACGGGGCAGATAAAGTGCAAATTACAGGAGAATCGTTCACTTGCGGATACAAGCACCAAAATTGGCACACATACTCCTTAGGGATTGCCCTTTTCAAAAAACCATCTGGCCAAATCAAATTTCAAGATGGTGGCCATTTTTCAAGATGGCCGCCATTGAATATACAGTAATCCCGTAAACTTGTCCTATTTGAATGTCAAATCATATTTTTTTCACTATGTAGCATCCAAATTTGTACCCATAAACGTACTCACTGGCTTCCTTATACCATATATCAGTCCCGGAATCCTAATATTCTGTTTTGTGTTATGTCTGACTTGGATAAAATGGATGGTAGTGTATATCTTAATCTTAGTATTGTTAGAGGTTTAGTATGTGTGTGTATGTGTGGGGGGGGGGGGGGGGGGGGGGGGTATTAATGTATAGTAGCTCAACAGAGCGGATGCCAATGTAAAGCCAGGGCACACTGGTGGCACCACTGCTGTGAAACTCAGCAGGGCCGGGTTCAGTATCAGCTGAGTAATTCGTTTGGTGTAACTAAATAATGACTCAATGACTTAATGTAACTAAATAATGACTTAGTAATTAGTTTGGTGTAACTAAATAATGACTCTAAAATGTTGTCTAATAAGCCAGTTAACAGTTTACTATGTATGATGTTCAGTTAGACAGCCGTGCCTGAATTGACAGGGTGTGCCAGCAAGGGAGAGCCGAGCCAAGGTTAAGGGGGCTTATTCATGGACTTACCAAGATGGTGTACAGATCACACAGGACTTAAATGATACTGGATGAAGATCGGGCGAGGTGTAGATCATATATTGTATTGTCGAACCTAGTCGTATCCCATACCTTATTGTGCATGATGGCGGTAAAAGGATAACCCCTCTGCTATGATTCACTGAATACAGATAATAATAATAATGATCATACTGTGATACCTTTATTACCATTCACCAAGATGGCAAATAAAGATCCAGGAGTGCCTAAATTCAAGACTGACTGGAGCAAGTGTTGTCTTTGCCAAGAGAAGAATACTAAAGAGCTCTCATCACCATATGCACGACAATCACAACAACATGATGGCTACACTATGATTGCAACTAATATTAACCTCTGTCACACAATGAATGAGATGCCTATTAAACTGGATCCATACAGACTTGATGATGGTGGTGGCATTGAAGAAAATCTGAGGAGGAACAAGTCGCAATATCACGAAAGTTGTCACATTGTGTTCAACAACAGAGCGAGAACCACAAAACGAAAAGCAGAGAGCGCTCAGCCAGTGGAATGCCAGAACAAGCTGAGTAGAACATGTTTCATAATTATGTGACAAAGAAGCCACAGGGAAGGGATGTTTTTCTGGATTCACAGTTCACAGTTAATGACACTGAATCTATTCCAAGCATTAGTTTTGAAAAGAAAAAAAAAAAAAACTGGCTAAAAACGGCCATAGCCCGATAGCCGTCATCACAACTGTGATGAAGTCAGCACAGAAGGGCTTTTAAGAGTAAAATCTCTCCTATACAGGCTGGCAATGGTGTAAAGTGAATAAGGTGAAAGTAACCAGTGTGTTTTTAATATTCTGCCTCTATTCAAGCAGCAGGGAGCGTACAGTGCAACCATTTCTGTGAGCATAAATTGTAACAAGAAGGGATGGGAGATCATTTGATCACATAGCCAGCATTTACTTGACATCGGCGAGGAGAGTGATCTAAGTAGGGCTGCTCAATTAATTAATGTTTTAATTCAGGATTCCAACACACACACACACACACACACACACACACACACACACACACACAGTGTATATAGTAAGTAAGTATATAGTATATATAGCATTCCATTTAACAATTATGTTAAATTGTTTTGTCTTGTGTTTTTGAGGGGCGCTAGCACCCCCTATATTTAGCTATTATTGTAAATTTCCGTCCTACACAAACATTAAATTCCTATTGACAATGAATGGATAATTTATAGTGTCTGAGCAAATAGGCATAGTATCTATTTTATGTCATGATGATGTACGATGATAAGAGCGCCCCTCACTTCACACTAGTTATTGGAGATTAATCGGCAAACACATCGTTATAGGCCGATATTGGCCTTACAACCAATTAATCGATAATCGGTATCGGTAAAATAATATAACTATAATTTTACTATAATTATGTTGAAAAATAAATTAAGAAAAAGCCTGAAAAAGTATTTTGTGATGATGAAGGCTGCAAATCATATCAGTGTTTTCTGGGGAAGCTTTCGATTGAGTCAATAGTTGGAACATTTAAAAACAAATACTACATACAAGCTGTTTATGTTGGGATATTAGCCAACATTTCAATAACGGTGCATCCCTAGTTTTGGAATAAAGAGGCATTGCTTTTTTCAGAATGGTCAAAATGATAATACTTTTTAAATACAGAATGAGATCATATCATCGGTTAGATCAGTTATCGGCCATAATAGCAATTTATTATATCGGATATCGGTATCGGCCAAATTGTCTTATCAGTGCATCCCTACTTCACACAGGTGTACTTCACACATTAACCGTTGTTACAATGGTGTGTGCACCACAACACAATAGGACATTAACTGTAGGAGCCATTATGATAGTGGTGTATATTTATTTTGTTTGTGTTGTTATTTTTTGACACTTGGTGGCAGGCTTTAGATTTGACAGCACTGCAGTGTATGTGTATGTGTATGTAGAGGGCACACAGGTGCCCTCTATGGATGGGACCACACCGTTCCTACCAGCACTCAGAAGGGAAGAACTACAGAATTGCAACAGAATATCACATGGTAAATGAATGTCAACTGCTACAAACTATATCCAATAAATACCCTCAAACTGGAATCTTTGATTGGACATACAACTGTTCTCTGTTCTGTGTACTGTGTATAGGATCACTCCCACCATGCCTGTGACAGTAACGTGCCAAAATGTATAGACATTGGAAAGTGGAGGATGGCCGTTACAGTAACCATTGTTAACAATGGTGTGTGCACCAAAACACAATAGGACATTAACCATTGTTACAATGGTGTGTGCACCACAACACAATAGAACAAAACCGCTCTAAAGAGCACCTACGGGCGGCTGCAATTCGAAACTGGCCTCCGTAATAAAGGTTTTTCCCTTTTTTAACTTAACTGTATATTATGATTTCCTTTTTTTGTACGTAAATGTTCTGATGAATTGAAAATGGAAATGTAAACATGGAAATGTAAACAAGTCTTAGTGCTTTTCATGGTTTCTTCCTCAAATAAGCAGTTTTTGTATTATTGACCTGTGCATTCGTTTAAAATGTAGGCCTACTGTGAATACAATGTTCAATCAATCAATCTCTCTCTCTCTCTCTCTCTCTCTCTCTCTCTCTCTCTCTCTCTCTCCTCCAACTCAGCAGAGCAGGCAGGAAACAAGCCTGTTCTCCGGATACCGCTAGTTTGATTGATTGATTGATTGAAATATGTATTAACAGTTTGCAGAATTACAGTACATTTCAAGCACAAACTCAATACAAAGACTGTTAACTGTGAGTGGACGACCCAATTAAGCATTACACTTGTTTCCAACAGGGTCCACCATGTTCAATTCATCAAAACATTTAGAGACGTACAAATAGACACTTCTATATAGTTAAAGAACAGAACAGGAATTCATCACAAAGGAAGCAAAAAGGGAAAAGAAACATATACAGTGAGGGGAAAAAAGGGGGGGGGGTGGGATCAGATTTTACGGGGGCCAGTTTCGAATTGCAGCCGTCCGTAGGTGCCCTTTGAGAGCGGTTTTGAAGGAGTCAAGGGATTCACATGTCTTAATGACTGTTGGTAGGGCGTTCCACATTTGGTGGCATAGGAGCGAAAATAATTTAGTCCCTTGTTTGTGCCGAATCTTGGTTGTATATGGTTTGTTGCACTCCCTCTGGTGTTGTGGGTGTGGACTTCGTTTACATTAAGGACGTATTTAGACAGGTACATGGGTATCTTGGTGGTGTATCGAATCTTGTGGACCAGACCCATTGCAAGATGCTGTACTCTGTCGTCGACCCTAAGCCATCCCAGCCTGTCAAAGTGGGCAGGGGTGAGGGGGGTGAGGCCAAGTAGGAGCCTGACCAGTTTGTTTTGGGAGGTCTGGAGCCTTGTTTTAAGGGCCTTTGAGGTGCTGTGGTACCAAGAGGTGCATGCATAGTCAAAGAAACCTTGTACGAGGGCTCCTGTTAAGGTCTTCAAGGTTTTTGTTGACCAGTGAGGAGATCCTGTAAAGGAATCTTGTTCTTTGATTGACCTTTTTGATTACGTTGGTGGCCATTTTATCACCGGAAAGATTGGCCTCCAGGATGGAACCTAGGTAGGTAATTTCATCTTTTCGTGTGATAATATTGTCACCCACTCTAACCAAGAAGCCATCTGCCTTGCTGAGATTACTATTTGATCCGAAGAGAATGGATTCAGTTTTTCCCAGGTGTAAGGATAGTTTGTTACCAGCGAGCCAGGTGCAGTAACTGCTGCTTGTTTTTTTTTTAAATCTTTTACATTTTTATCCCACGATTTTTGTAACCCAGTTTTCTTTTCATCAAGTGCCAATTATCTAATGTAATCCTGGGCGCTACACTTCCTCTGCCAACCTGGGGGGGGGGGGGGGGGGGGGGGCAGCGGACTGACCTCATGCCTCCTTCTATGCATGAGGAGTCCAAGCTGCTTCTTTTCACCTGACAGAGGGGAATTTCCCCGGCCGGACGTAGCGCGTGGAAGGGACACGTTATTCCGACCAGTTCCTTTCCCCTCCATCAGGCGCCCCGGCTGGCCAGGGGGAGGTAGTTTTAGAGACCAGTATTACGGCATGTTTTTGTGAGGGTATCTACCCTAGGGGACACGGGGAGAAAACATGCAAACTCCACACAGAAAGGCCCTATCGCCAACCCCCGCCTCGGGTATGGGCACTGATGACGCGGAGGAGGGAACACGCCGCCAGTGCCCACAGCATCCCCAGCGGGAATCGAACCCAGGACCTTCTAGCTGTGATGCGACAGCACTACCAACTGCCACCGTGCCCAAAACTGCTGCTTGTTTATAACAAACAAGTTACAATATTATTACTGTTTATTACTGCTGGTAATATTATAGGCTACTGCTTGTTTATAACAAACAAGTTACAATATTATTGCTGCTGCTAGTATTATACTACTGCTTGTTTAGAATCATTCATAACAAACAAGCTGATATGAGAGAAATACTCGTCGTGTTGTTCCATGTAAATAATATAAAAGATAAATGTAGTAAAAACAAGGTGAATCAGTCCATCTTACCTGCTGTGTTTCAGGGTTGAGCTGCTTAACACGACACTGTTATCAAACGTTTTACTTGTATTAAACTGTTTTCTATGTCGGCTACACGACACCGTTTTACTTTTATTAATAAAGTATTTTCACACGACACTGATAACAGCTAGCTAGCTGTGTGTGTGTGTGTGTGTGTGTGTGTGTGTGTGTGCGCGCGCGCACGCGCCTATATCTAAGGGTTGAGCGCATGCGCACTAGCCTTGATGGAGCCTGGAGTGTGGACGGTGCACATACCATAAACGATCACTAGGGGGAGCCATGGTACAGTGTAATACAGTGGGGAGCAGCTATGGAACAGCTAGAGTTGAAAACTCTCCCATAGAGATTTACTAAAATATAGACATAAATTATTCTACGGCTAGAATCAATCCATCCAGGAGTCATGACCATAACACCTCTGATTCTGTGAGAAAACAAACCAACAACAAGATTGCATATTTAATTATATGATATACTATAATACTACACTTAATAAATGCTCTTTGTTTAGCGTTTTTCATTTTCATTTATTCACAGAATCAAAGGTTTTATGGTAATGATTCACCAGGATCCTGGATGGCTTGATTCTAGGCTTAAAATAAATGATAATTAATACATTTAAATATAGGCCTACACAGGTTTAATGTTTGTCTTTAGTTCAATGTTTGTTTTGTAAACGCCATTGACAATGGATGAAAAATGTATGTCATAATGTACCTCATATTGTCTTATTATTGTTAATGGCGTTTAATGTTTGTGTTGGCACCGTTTGTTTTGTATCACTATTACATCACCTATCAACATGAGTTAGACTTATATTAGCACCCCTCACTTCCAGTGTTGGCAAAATATTACTTTAACACTAATATACTACTTATTACTTATTACTTTTAAAAAAAGGAATAAAGTTACACTACTTATTACTCCCTGAGAAAAGTAACTAGTTACTTATTACTTATTACTTTACTTATTACTTTTTTCTCTCGCCCCCAGTAATTTTGTCCCCAAAAGTCTTACTTTGCATTTTCAACATTAGCAGGCCCCCCTTTAACATTAGCAGGCCCCCTTCCACCATCCTTGATCGCGGCCATACTCAAAATGATGCGAATACTTCCAAGTATTGAATGTTATAACGCTTTGTTGTGCCGGTGTCTCTGTCTCCTCCACCTCCTCCATGCTTAGTATGTTTACGTCTCTTCTCTCTAACAGTGCAGTCTAACGAGTTACACACACTAGTTTAGGTTGTTGTTCCGTGTTCCGGACGGTTTAAGGCCCTCCCTTCTGCATCCGATACTTCACACATACGTACCGACGAGTGTGCATCGTTTCCGTATCCGCTCTAGAGTCTAGATCTAGAGCAGATCAGCAGTCTGCAAAGCAACTTGACCCCTATCCAGTCTACCATTATAAATAAACACTCAAACCCACAGTTCCACCAAGGCTCGTGAAAATAGTAATAATATTACTTTTGGAAAAAAGTAAATGTAATATTATTACTCAAAATGTGAAAGTAACTAGTTAAGTTACATATTACTGGAAAAAAGTAATAATATTACTGAAAGTAGTATATTACTTAAGTTACTTGCCAACACTGTCACTTCACACGGGTGTGATTTTTAAATACATTTATAAATGGTTTTTTTTGTAAATCTCTACGGAAAAAAAATAATGGACGATGTTTTCAGTGGGTTCAGAAAACCACGCCCACTACTATTATCTATACTCTAGCATGCCACTTGGACACAGTCCAGGGTCTGATCAGCTCATCAGCCATAGTTGGGTCGCCTGGAGGAGGGTGTCTGTTGTAAGACCCAGAAACACCCAATGATCCCAGGTTTACAGCACTGATGATGTGTCCAGGTTCATGCATCAGGAGATGTTTAATTAACTGTATCTACTGCATGCTTTGTGTATCCTGACTCAATCTGTATGCCAACTGCAACATGGAGAGACGTCAAAAGGTGTCTAAGTTATTTCAATACACATCATGCACCATAGATTTACTTTATTCTTTAAATCCTATTGATCAAAAAGGGCAAATGTACTCTTGAATAAATATACGGATTGATTCATTGTCTAATTATCAGTGTTGGGTATATTACTTTATATTTTAAACATATTACTTATTAATTATTACCTTCATTTTAAAGTAATATATTATATTACATATTACTGTCTGAGCAAGAGTAATATATTAATATTAGTTACATATTACATTTGTTTAATGCTTAAATTGAACAATTAAATCTTTTGTATTATTGGACAGAATGGACACAGATGTGCACTGTGCAGGTAGATGAATTATAAGATTTTGAATTACATTAATTTATTTATTTAACAAAATTGTAGGCGTTTTCATATGACACACAATAGACCTACTGTATACCTTCTAGCCTATAATGACATCACAAGACACAAACCACTTTCTATGCCTTTTATTAAAGTCCACATACAGAACAGGGGCTGCCTATATCGGGCCTGAAAATGAAGGCCCGGACCTACCCTACCCTAACTCAGGAAAAATAATTCACAATAGGGCTGTCATGATTTGCCTAATCCATGATTCAATTCAACTTTCGATGTTAAGGTCATGATTCGATTCGATTCAAGAGATATTTTTTAAAACCTCCTATTTATAAAACTTTGGGTTTCATGTCCTCACAACATTTTGAGATGTTTCTTTAAGATGATGAGATTAGATTACATTATTAAGCTCTACTCTAAGCAACTAAATCAAATACAAAAGTTAATATATGGCTGGGACTTGATAAAAAAATGTTAATCTAATTAGAGGCCTCATAATTAATTAATCTCAATTAATGACATTTTAATCACATATTCAATATAGCAGTGAGATTTATTTTTCAAAGGTATGCCAGTGAATAGTAACTACAAAAGCAATAAAACATTGTTTTTGAGGGGCGGCTGGGCGCTAGCCACTAGATTTTGTTTATGCCTCTAGTTGTTTTTGAGGGGCGCTAGCTGGTAACCCCTATACTAGCCATGGTTCACATGGCTTGAAGTTGTTCACAGTCATGTTTCAGGGCTACTCCTAGTTGGGACTCAGGACTAGCTATCTGCCTCATGTCTCGCACTGAACACAGCTTTGCGCTGCGGTCCTCGTCGCGATGCGATACATGCTGAAGCAGCCATAGCGTGGAGCCCAGCGCCAGTCCAGACTCCAGGCAGTCCCATATGGAACCTTTCACTCCGCTATTGTACACAACCATACTATTCACACTTTTCATACAGACCATAATGCATTGCGATTGTGTGTGTGCGGCAGTTCCGGTTGCACACGGGGAGTGGTCGCGGGAGGTGACGATGAGGGAAGCCTCGCCCCCACATTGCTTTTAATTGATCTTTAATTTTTTTGTTATTCATGTCCTCACAGGTATTGCATTACTGCTTGTTTTTTAATGTCGTTGCCTTGCTTTTCTTTTATTCTCCATTCTGTAAAGCACTTTGAGCTGCATTTCATGTCATGAAAGGTGCTATACAAACAAGTTTTATTATTATTATCCTTCTGCGTTCAGGTTGTAATTGAGCCAGTCAAGCAGCCGTGTCAATAAGCAGCGTCAGCCGAATGTGGGTGTTCTACTTATAAATAAAGAGTTGTATTGTTTAAAAAAAAAAAAAAAAAAAAAGAAGATGAATAAGATAATGTGGGATCACAATCTTAACGAATTGAGAAAGGGTGATATTAGCCTATTGTTGCCAGCTGATATTGACACTTGGGAGGATGACATGAGAAAGTGGCCTCGTATCACGTACAGCAGCATTTTTGAGTATTTTGTTGCGTCCATGGCTTGTGATGGTCAAGCTATGAATAACTTGAAAGGTTCCGAGGCTTATCAATATCTGCACAGCAACAAGGTCGGTACAGTGTTTGTGAAAGAACTTGAACACGACCTCATCTACCTAAAAGCAGACATAGAACCCAGTCAGAGTCTGCATGTAAGACACCACAGCGCATGGGTTCTGTCAACAAGGACAGGTGTACTTCAAACAGCAGGTTGTTCCTGCATTGCAGGCCCAGGTCGCTCATGCAGTCATGCTGCTGCAATTCTGTGGAAGGTAAGTCCTAAACTCAAATACCCTACCCTAAACATACTTACATAAATTCTAACTCCCCTATCACTACGCATTGAGGATTAAGACCTGTCCTAAATGTTTTGGATCTCTGGATGTGATTAAAATAATCAAAACGTAATTTTATATTCAACCATTTAGTAGGCCTAGTCTTTTTATTTGGTCATTTATTTTGAGAGCAGTCGGCGAGGAAGCTACGAGGAAGCACGTGCTGTTTTTGATATTCTAAGGGCACGTGGCTAATTTGCATCCCATGTTCATGAAATGCGACAAGCACGCGTCCTTCTTCTGTTCGTGGAGATCAAACTAGTTAACTAGGCCTATGAAAAAAAAATGTTTTATTTATTGTGTGCTGGCTATCCTCACCTTCTAAATGTAACTATGACTGTACAAATGAAAGCATGGTTCTATTTTTGTACATAAATTGCAAATGATCTGGTCGTGTGGATAAACTTTCTGGACTACACCATGCAGGATTTAAAGCGTGCATATGCATGTTATTTACTGCGCGCGTGCAGTGCGTTTGGAACGATCCAATTCATATCCTTACGCACGGCACACGCCGCGCGCCTGCATGGTGTTGCGTAGCACTGTAGGCAGTATCATGATTCATTGATATGAAATTATCAATTGGATATTTCCAAACGCCACTCCATGTACAAACGTGCCTGATCATTATTTCCATATTGTAGGTCGAAAATGCAGGCAGGCAGTCAGCCAGTCAGGCCTGTACTGATGTCCAGCGGACGTGGAACTCTGGTGTGAAGAGGAACAAGTGGCTGCAGAAACTAAAACACATTAATTTAAAACGCCACAAACCCCAACACGTCAATGCAGGCCCATCAACACCACAGCCAGATGCCACTCCATCTCCACCACCCTGACTGTTTGAGAACCATGCAGAATACACAGCCCACATCAGTAATGGCCCCTGTTTCAGCTCCAGACAAATGGTCTCCTGCAGCTCAGTTACAGAGCAGATGTCAACAGGCAGGGCCAGGCAAGCCCAACTCTACACGACTCATTAAACACCCTTTCTCACACTGAACACAATGACAGCAGCACCACACTCACCTGTACAAAATGCATTACTTTCTATGACGCCTACATCAAATTAACTCCCATCCAAGCAGCAACACTCATGGAAGAAACCAGAACACAAAGTGCTTCACAGGTCTGGCATGATGCTAGGAAGCTGCGTCTAACAGCCAGCACAGCTAAACGGGTCCCCAAAAGACACACCACAGAATACAGATCCAACAATCTTTTTAAATGAGCACCTTTACCCAACATTCACTGGCAATGCTGCAACACAACACGGCAAAGATAACGAGGCCAATGTAATTGAACTTTTGGAGAGCAGAGGGCAAGTTATTGAGAGGAGAGGCCTGGTTGTTCACCCTGATCATCCTTAGTTGGGAGCCAGCCCAGATGGGATTATTGATGCTACAAAGCTCCTTGAAATAAAGTGCCCTTTCAAAAGTTCCACATCCCTCGCAGACTTCCTCAGCCGGCCAAATGGTGACATCAAGCCCTTGGATGAGGGACAGTTTCATATGCGTACCAATGGAAAAGATGGGTACTACCTCCAGGTTGGTCAAATAAAATACATTTGCATTATTATTACAATTAACATTGTGTAACACTAATACTAATGACACTATTTTTATTTCAGTCGCAGTTGGCCATGATGTGCCTAGGCCTACAGTGCTGCCAGCTGGTTGTCTGGACACCAACTGAGCACATCGAGGTGGACATCCCATTTGATAAACAATACACAGATGGACATCTGGAACACCTGGAGAAGTTCTTTTTTAATCACATGCTGCCCAAGTTGGCTGATGATTTTGCAGACAAAAAAAATTATCTCTGCCAAAAATACCTTGACCTCTTCAAGGGAAATAAATAAACATGCAGTACACAAAACAAAGTATTTCGTCAAGGTTTGTTCTAGGACAAAAATCCATTCATTTTAGAAAATAAATACCTGGTTTATCTGTTTCTAATTCATAGGCATTTCTTCAGGTCTGTCAAAACGGAAATACATAAAATAAAAATACAAATGAGAAATGAAAATAGAAATGACATGTGATAGACATTTGTGTCTATTTGCTTGAAATAAGCTCTCCTCTTAGATTTACAAGTGCTGCACAATTTTTTTGTATTTGGTCAATTTTAGGGGCCATACAAATGGGCACAGTGTGTGAGAGAATTATAAACACCTTAAGACGCCTTATTGCTCGTTCTACATGAATGCGGACATTAGCAATGCGTCGTGTGCGTGTGACCTGCTCATTCGTTAACTGTGCTTTCTTTCGTGTAAATGCTGGTATGACCAAGCGTACTTTACGCTCATCTAGCAAGTCTTGAACTGTGAAGCCACGGTCTGCCATCACCTCATCTCCAGCACGCAAAACATTTAGGGGTGCGTACCGTTCCCGGGAGTGGATCGCCCAACCGTCCCCGGGACCGCATGGGGGGAGGGTCTCTGGACCGTTGAAGTGTATTCAGATACGGATCGTTCCAATGTGAATGCATGCAGTCGACGAGCCAAGCGTCAACAAAAACAAACACAGCCTCTGCACGATGCGTAACACCAGCGCATTTCTCAACGCCGCCCTTCTCCTGTTGAATCTGCTTATACGCGCAGCACCGCGCTGATCTTATTCTGCGGACTACACGTGGACCTTGGGCTTTGCTTGGCACAGTTTCCAAAGTAAAACAAAATAATAATAATAATGCTAAAGTAGAATCCATAGCAAACTAATACACTGGAGCACAGAACTGACTGACACAGTGAATAGCAGGCAGGCTGACAAGTAGTATAACGGCAAAAAGCCAAAGAGGCAATGCAATTCAGTGTGTCTGGATTCATTTGAGACAATGTCGCACAGTTGATGGTCAGTGTCCGTGCGCGCCAGCCATCAAGCACACCGTCATCAGGAGGATTAAAGTGTGTTATGCAAGTGTACCCGGGTGCGCTGTTGAATCTCGGGCAATGTGAATCATGGCCATCGGGGACCAGGCAACCGTATTCGAAAACGGTTCCAATGAAACGGATTCAGTCCGTCTCAGTGTGAATCCCCTATCAGAAAGCCTGAGTCTTCTGTGATGTATCTGTCACTACATTTCCCACCATAAGCATCTGAAATGAACATGATGAGTCCAGATGGAGCCGTTGCAACCATATATTTGATGGTATTACAGGCATAGTAGTGACTGTAAGATTCAGTTCTTGAGTCCAGATTTTTGGCTTTTTGCAAGACACTTTCTGTGCAGTCAATTACACAAGTAGTGTTTGGAAAATGTCTCTTAAAAACCTGTGGCATAGTAGCTCTTATTGTTTCATGAGGCAGCCATGGAATTAGATCCTTATAGTGTGTTCAGCCACCTATCCAGAATTTTATTGTTTTACTAACCTGACTACGTGACCTTTTGAAGCGTTTTGCTAAATCTAATATTACAAAATGTTGCCTGAGTTTCATTAATGTCATAAAGATTTGATCTACAACTGGCATTGCTGATGTGCGGACAAACTTTGTAAGCAAGACACAAGAGTGTTGAATTCAAGTAGAGGAATCCCTGTGTACAGAAGACAGTCATCATCATCTTTTAGGAGATTGTCTGCAACAGAATGTGGGCTCTCAGGTGATGGTTCAGTCAACACAGTCTTCCTAGATGGAGCTTTGGCATAACTATGGTCCTCCATTCCTGGGTTTGACCACTGTGTGCCGACATCGTGGGAGGTCTTGCGAGCTTGACAGTGCCTTTTAATCATGGTGGTGTGTTAAATTTTAACACACCACCATGATTAAAAGGCACTGTCAATTCAGCTTTAAGCACCAGGAAAGATGAATAGACTAATAAGGGCTTAAAACATTTTAAACTACTTTCTACTGCACATGAATACAGTGGAATACAGGTTTAACCAACAGAGAGAGAGAGAGAGAGAGATAGAACCTCTCTGTAGCCCATGTTGTCTCATCTCAATTTTTATGGTTCAGATTATTGGGAATGGGGATTGGTGAAATTGCGTTTCGCGTGCGTGTGTGTGTGTGTGTGTGTGGGCGCGCAATGCCTTTTACAATAATCTTACCCGTGTTTCTCCCTAAAATACGCTGTCTCATCTCTGGTGGTCTCAGTCTCTCTGAGGCTGGGTCTGGTGGTCTCTCGTTTACCAAACGTAGCGTTGGGTACGGGTTTTCCCGAGTAGGTTTCTTGTCCAAGAAATGAAATGAACATACATGCACAACTTTAGGCATTTTTATTATGTTCAAGTTCCTTAACCACATTCTTTTTTGGTCCTTGTCTTTCGGGATGCGATAGAAATGATACCACTGCTGACAAGAACATTCTGATTTGGTTTGTGGTTTGTGGATAAAACACTCTTCTTTTAGCCAATTATTTAGTTTGGTCCGGTTGTAAAGACATCCACGCGCAGCACACACTGTACCTGAGCTCTTAACCATTACTAAAGCAAACAAACGTACTCTAATGGGTCTTCCGAGTTGTGGTTTCATGTGAAATGTACCCATTCTGCAAACTGTTAAATACTGAAATCAATCACGTCAGTGTTGTTTACTATTCGTTATTGTGAATGTGGGTGGGACAGTGGGAGGCGACAGTCTGGCCATGCAAGCGTGTAAAGTGTAAACAGTGTGACGCTACATCCGTGGTAGCATCCCACCGGATGGGCCGCACACACGACTCTGTCCCCAGTGCGTTGGCGGGGAAAAGTGTGGATATAAACAGCGATATAAACGGCTTCTTCCTTTGGGTGAATTTGGGTGTGTTGTCTGCTCTGATGATGCCACCGCAATGAGCTAGTACTGGCTGGGCTGTGCACCGGCATATAAGTCCGACAGGCTGAAACTCGTCCTGTGAGAAACGTTCCGGGGGGAATAAACGGACGGCCATGCACATGCAATAAAATATAGCGAGTCGGCTGGTGATTTCGATACTGTATCGAACGTCAATTTCGATTCGATTTCGATACGAATTGAGAATCATTACAGCCTTAATTCACAATAAAAGGACATTTAAATACAATCAAAACTATTGGTTTAATGTATTCACAATAAAAGGACATTTGAATACAAACTATTGGTTTAGAATAGAAAAATAAGAATACAATAAATATAGCTGCAAGCAGCGATACGGCGGGACCAAGAAAGAACTAGAGACCGACCGATATGGAATTGTGTGACCGATACGATAACCGATACGATAGAGGGTATACAATCACAGATAACCGATATGCAACTGATATAGTTTTAAACTGGAATAACAGACCTTTTCTGTGAGGATTGTGCAAATATTTCGCACCAATATGATTGTACTACTGTATGTTTGCATAGACAGCCTTGCTTTCTTAAACCATTAATTTTCAAGGCTTAGAATATCTTTTTTACTTCTCACTCAAAGAGTAAATAAATTCTGTAGCAGCTAAATAAGAGGGGCCTATAGCATACAACACAGTTTACACACTAGTAAACTGTAAACTAATACAATTAACGGGGAATCATTTCCTGGTCCCTGGTAGGGGGCAGGACTGCGACGCTCTATACTGGGCCGGTGTTCCGACGGTCCATTTATCCGAAGGGTCGGTGTTCCAACGACACCCCGTTCTGTGTGGCCGCTGTTCCTCATCACGCATCACTGTCCGTGTGCCACTGTAACTATTGGGCAACATTCAGTTTCGAGTAGGCCTAGACCTAGATGATCATTAAAATAATTCTGATTCTGATTGATTGAGAGTCCTAAACGTAGCCAGTAAGTAGCTCCAGCAAACGTATGCACCCCCCCCCCCAGCATGCATGTGTGCGCTGCTGCGCAATGTCTGTGACTGTGAGACTGTGACACAATAATAATAGGCTATATATATATATATATATCAAAAATAATAGGCCTAATATAACACTTTCCCTCTATCTGTGACCAGCTCCTCACACACATCCTCTCTCGTGCATGCACGCCTGCTCAATCTCAGCAACTGTTTGGGTAAATGTATTGTAACAATCGCCCTCTTCACAGCAAGGCAAATTATTACTTAAGGAATAAATCAGCGGGATCGTGGGGTTTACTTTGAACACTTTATAGGAAGTTGTAATTGCAGGCAAACAGTACACTTCACAATTACGTCTCTCCCTGTCTTTCCCTACTAAATGATATAAACAAACAAGAAAACAAACTCAAAACAACAATCAATAATTACATTCAACCCGCCCCAAACCAGTCCCAAAGTCAGCGGAACGCAACTGCGAATTAAACAAAGACCGCGTCCGTCCGTCCTCCTCTTCTTACGAGGCGCGCGCATGTGAAAGTCTGCAGTAGTTTAATCCAGCGCAATAAACGAAACGCTTAGTATTGACAATCCTCCAGGAACACTTTGGAAAGATCTCACCGATCGCAGCAGCTCCGTTAGCCTCCAACCACCGGCAGATATAATCCTGTTTCCAACGCCGAGTCCCCGACGGCAACTCCAAGTGCGATGCTTTACCCGAGGGGCACGACTGTCCTGGTATTGTCACGGCTGCAGATCACTGCGTTTAAACGTAAAGAAAGGTTTTAACGCGACCTGGCGCCTGGAGCTCCTGTTCTCCGCCGTGTAGGCCTACACACACTGTTTGTTTGGCAGCCCCTCCCGTGTGTCACTTCCTCCCATTAGTAAACTTGGGTGGTGGCATCAATCAGTCATTGACACCTACCAATCACCCTAGTACCAGACCCGTTACCTTTCACATAGAAATAGGAAAGAATAAGACTCACACAAAGCTCATGTTACATATCACACGTATACAAATAACATGCACAGAAAATAAAGCAGAATGAAATTAATAATGTGCTTTTGTCACAGTCCCCCCCCCCCCCCCCAGCTGGAAGCTAATTCTCCAAGTCCTCCCAAAGGAGGGGTTGAGGTTGACCACATTAACACATCTGAACCTGACCTGATTTTGGGGGCACTAGCTTTGACGAGTGTGCTCCAAATGTTTTTGAGAGTGGAGAGGTTCTCGCCCAGACCAAAGCGTCTGGCTGGAACTGTACATTGTTCCGCCAGGTTTCCTCATACTTGGCTTTTCTGGCCTGAGAGCCTCCCACCCCTCGTTGAACTTCTCTCACCATGGCCCACCTGGTGCTGTAGTCAATGGTGACCTGCAGCATCGTGTTTCTTCTCCCGCATCTCGAGACCGGCCCCGTCGGGTCGATCACAAGGGCAGGTGGCGCCTGGTCCCCTTGAGAGGGCTGCAACCTACTGGTCGGCTCGCTTTTCTTTGGCCTGCTCCGCTGACACACGTGACATTGGGAAATGTACTCCCACACGTCTCTGCGGATCGTAGGCCACCAGGACACATCAAGGATCCGGAGGAGAGTCCTCAGCCGACCAAGATGACCACTCGTCCGGCGGTCATGGAACTGCTCCAGGAAAGGGTGGGTCAGGTTTTCAGGCACCACGACCTGATACTTCCATCCAGAGCCGTTGTTCGACCGTCTACGATACAGGATACCCTGGATTTCCTCATAGCTCATGCGGCCCGCTCGTTGGTCGGACGGGTCCAGATCTTCCCGTAGACGGATGACTTTGGGATCAGCACGTTGGGCCTCCTTTAGGCCATCCAGGGTTAACCCTGACGGCCACTTCTGGATCAGGCAATCCACCTCAGGTGGGACATCTCGACCCCGGAGTCCTGGAGTGGCACCACCACCGCCTCTCGACGGCGGAAATCCACCCTTGACCTGCTGCACCAGTTTGACGTCCGCGTGTGCAAAATGAGCCACTTTCCCCGTCTCCTTTTTGTGTCCATTGTTACCGCCCTGTCGACTAGCCTTCTTGGCGCTGGAGGGCCGGCCATGGGAGACCAGATGGTAGGGAGCGCTGGTGGGACAACCGTGAGGGTTGGGCAGAGTGTTGGACCCTAGGTGTGATGCACTGGCTCTTTTTATTTTCGACATATCACTGTTCCATTTCTCGTCAATCCTCATAAAACAGTTTTTCTGTACTTGCTCTACTGAGTTCTTGACGAGAATCTCCATTTCTGCCCTTACGCAATCCACGTACCCTCTTAGGCTCACTTCCCTGTTCACAATGCTCTCCATGGACATCTCAAACTTCCCCTGCACATACTGCACCTGGTTTTTGAGAATTTGCAGCTCCTTCCTAATTAAGGCCAGTTCCACGGTAATAGTAGTGCCCTCACTTCTCTCCATATTTTTTTTTGCAGTGTATATTTCTCGTATAATCTTGGCTTTTTTTTACAGTGTATATTTCTTGTCTGCTCCTGGCTTTTGTTTTACAGTGTACCCATTTTACCCTTTTTACAACAATTAGCAAATCACGCTATCCCCATATTGTTTTAAACCCCAGATCCCCGTATGGGCCACCACCTGTAACAATCGCCCTCTTCACAGCAAGGCAAATTATTACTTAAGGAATAAATCAGCGGGATCGTGGGGTTTACTTTGAACACTTTATAGGAAGTTGTAATTGCAGGCAAACAGTACACTTCACAATTACGTCTCTCCCTGTCTTTCCCTACTAAATGATATAAACAAACAAGAAAACAAACTCAAAACAACAATCAATAATTACATTCAACCCGCCCCAAACCAGTCCCAAAGTCAGCGGAACGCAACTGCGAATTAAACAAAGACCGCGTCCGTCCGTCCTCCTCTTCTTACGAGGCGCGCGCATGTGAAAGTCTGCAGTAGTTTAATCCAGCGCAATAAACGAAACGCTTAGTATTGACAATCCTCCAGGAACACTTTGGAAAGATCTCACCGATCGCAGCAGCTCCGTTAGCCTCCAACCACCGGCAGATATAATCCTGTTTCCAACGCCGAGTCCCCGACGGCAACTCCAAGTGCGATGCTTTACCCGAGGGGCACGACTGTCCTGGTATTGTCACGGCTGCAGATCACTGCGTTTAAACGTAAAGAAAGGTTTTAACGCGACCTGGCGCCTGGAGCTCCTGTTCTCCGCCGTGTAGGCCTACACACACTGTTTGTTTGGCAGCCCCTCCCGTGTGTCACTTCCTCCCATTAGTAAACTTGGGTGGTGGCATCAATCAGTCATTGACACCTACCAATCACCCTAGTACCAGACCCGTTACCTTTCACATAGAAATAGGAAAGAATAAGACTCTCACAAAGCTCATGTTACATATCACACGTATACAAATAACATGCACAGAAAATAAAGCAGAATGAAATTAATAATGTGCTTTTGTCACAGTATTTTTTTCCCGATCCCAATGGAAATATTGCTGGTTTAGCGGGACGGAACGATACAATTGCGGGATGGTGCGGGAATAAATGCGACTTCTTTTTTTTGTTGCGGGCGGGAGCGGCGGACAGGCGGTAACCGCGGGCAGTCAAAAATGAAATAATTGCGGGCGTGGGCGGAATTGGTCTGAAATTCAACGGGAGCGGGATCAATAAATCACTCCCGTGCAGGGCTCTAGGGGCATGGCATCTGGCACAGTGTTTTGTCACCCAAACCAACCTACAACATAACATAGCTCGAGCGAATTTCCATGCACCGACCTTGTAGCCAATAGATGATATGCCGCTCATGTTTGTCTATCTATCTATCTATCTATTGATCGTTTGAGGCACATCTTTTCACTCACACCAGCACCGCTTCCACTTTGCAATGGCAGGCTATAATCCGATAACGAAAACCATTCATCTATTAGTCCTACTCCACAGCATGGGACTAGGACAATAACGCACGCGCGCACACACACACACACACACACACACACACACACACACACACACACACACACACACACACACACACACACACACACACACACACACACACACGCACACACGCAATGGTCACACATTGTCAAGGGCACAAATATTTTTGAGTTGCTTCTGCTATCCCACACACACGATGTAAACATGCACGTGACTGTCTGATTAATGTAACACTTGAATAATAAAATAGTGATTATATATAAAATGATCAGACATTGTTGAGAATTAAGAGTGAGGACGCATCCCGACAAGGAGGAAGATATTTCATGTATGCACACACTCTTCATTTTGTTTCCATGGAAAAACAGCTGTAAAAAACGTTTATTACTTGCGCAAGCAGAGTGCGCAAGTAATAATTTCGCCCGGTCTTCGTTCACCGTGACAGCCAACCCGCCATTTGATGTGTATGCAAAAAAAACAGCAAATCTGTGCCTGGTTTGCTGGGACCAGATCACATAAATGACCATGTCTTACGTCATCATTTAGAGCTAGTCATACGTATACTATATACATAATCAGTCAAATAAAATAGCAAATTGTGCCTGATCTGCTGGGACCAGAGTACGTGGTGTGTATATGTATGACTAGCTCTCAATGATGACGTAAGAAATATGGTAATTTATGTAATCTGGTCCCAGCAAACCAGACACAAATCTGCTGTTTTATTTGCATACGCATCAAATGGCAGGTTGGCTGTCACGGTTTTTGGCGCAAAGTAACCACAGTATACCGCTAATCAACTTACAACTACATACTCTATATAGTATATGTATATGTATACGTATGTCTTACGTCATCATTTTTAGAGCTAGTCATACGTATACTATAATTATACATAATCAGTAAAATAAAATAGAAAATTGTGCCTGATCTGCTGGGACCAGAGTTCGTGGTGTGTATATGTATGACTAGCTCTCAATGATGACGCAAGAAATATGGTCATTTATGTAATCTGGTCCCAGCAAACCAGGCACAAATCTGCTGAGATACTGATATTCCACAGTTTACAGAATAATTATACTGTATAACATTTTAATTCAGTTTATATACCTTTTTTTTCATCACATATCAATGATTTATTTTTCTTTAAAAAACTAAAAAGGGATCCAGAATATATCTACATCAATACAACTGTATTTCTTATATAGATAGAAACTTGAACCATACTTAATAATACTAGGTGTTTATATGCATAAAGTACGTAGGTAGCAAATAGTTACATCTAATAATTATACATTTCAAACGTTCCTTCACAGAGATTTGACAGTTTACAGCGGTCGAAAGTACTTGCGCGCTCTGCTTGCGCACTAGTTGGCCATTTATGGCCTACTAGTGTGCAACAAGCAAGTATGCACTCAACAGAGTGCAGTTCTAGTTTAATTTCAGTTCATTCCAGAGTGCGGTAGCTTGCGTAATGGCATGCGTAATGGCCATCATACGGATCATGTAGGCCTATTATCTTAACTTGATAGCGTTTCATGGTGAGAAAATGGAAGCATGGCTGATATTGCAAAAGCACCCTTCCCAAGGAATATGGATCAGTTTTAACTTTAAAAAAGGTTATACAATGACCGAGATATGTCCGGCCTCAAACTTGAACTTTTTATTTGGACAGACAAACAGCATTGAGGAGGAACAGTGTTGCCAGTTTCAGTTTGTGTCAGAGAAATAAGTAACCAGCCTAAACCAGGTCTATGAAAATAATCCCAAACGAAGCGGCTATACCGGGCTCTGCAACCTTTTTAAATGAAGTGCCATTTATTTTCTAGACAGTAAGTGTGCATATCAAGCCTCATTTTAACACCACATAAAACCATTCAACATACAGTATGTTTGATATGTAACGATATATAATAAATACATCGTGTTTCACATTGAATACTTTGTGTGTATTATTCTTTCAAATTGTTATATTGAATACTTAAATTAATGTAGGCAATGCTGTGCAGGATGTAATTTACATACAAATGTGAGGGACTTCATATGCCATCTGAAAATAGCCAATTTACAAGCTCACAATGCGTCGCAATGTGATGCATTGTGAGCTTGTAGATCTGCTCTTTTCAAATATAGAATGGGGGGGGTCCCTGACACAAAATATTTTTACATGGGGTCCATAGTACAATGTATTCGTCTGAGGGTCCTTGCATGGAAATGTCACTGTGTGAGAATCACTAGTTTAAACAACACTAGGAAACAAGCCCAAAACCCATACCACTATTTACAGGCGGTGCCGTGTCATTAGTCAGAAGGTTCATTTTCAAATTACTATCCCTATCTCTAACCCTAACCTAAACCTAACCGCAAGCACGGGAGCAGTGCATGTTCGGACTAACGGGACTTCGGATCTATGGGCAGTTCCCTTTACAGGCAACCAATACAAAAACTGCACAAAGTCGCTTATAATAAGCAGACATGGCAACACTGCTGAGCAGGCACGCATGACCTCGGTCAAAGTGTGCTTCTGAAGTTCTGTGGAATACCATGCCGTCGGAACACCGGCCCGTCGGAAAAATGGACCGTCGGAACAATGGACCGTCGGAACACCGGCCCGTCGGAATTATGGGTGGACCCCATTTAGGGATGCGGAGACAGGATGGGTCCCTATAGAAGAAAAAAGGAATAGCAGTATCTACCCTTCCATTTCTCAGCCAAAAGTCTCGGAAGAAGATCAAAATAAATAATATATGGGTTAAACATACATTGAAAATTTGGGTTTCATCGCAAAAACAGCTAAAGATAGCCACGGCCCTATCAAGAGCCATGACTATTGTAAGGAACATAGAATTTATTCCATCTATATGGGACAGAGCATGAGAGGTAAGAGAGAGGTATGCCCTGCCGCCAACCGATTTATATATGTAGATATTTACAAATTATAGAAACTATATTACAAGAAATAAAGATTGGAATGCAATTATAAGAATACCGAACAATATGGAGCAACATTTTATTGAAATCCACACCCAACACCAACAAAGAAACAAGTGTCCCTTATACATAAAAGAATAAGGTTGGATATGTCAGATAATACTCTTCATATCAAGGGACAATGGGAAAAGGAGTTGTGATAGATAGAGGATGATATATTGGAAGATACATGTTCTGGCTGTCATAGAGGACTACTGAGCCAAATATGGAAATAATTTGACTGGAAAGCTAAAATTATGTATTTTAGGACCCCTTTGACAGCCAGTCCATTTAAACCCAACTCCACTGATAAATGTTGGAGAAACTGTGATATGATTGGTGACCATACCCATATATTTTGGGACTGCCCAAAAATACAGACCTATTGGAAAAAGGTAAACACAGAATTAGACAAAATCTTTGAAAGAGATAGTGAACTCAAGGTCATCTTTATTAGACATAATTTATGAACAAATGTTAACGAATAACCAGTGCTATATAATGCATATTCTGTTGATAATTGCAAGAAAGATTGTGACACTTAATTTGATGAAACCCAATCCCCCTACTATTGATCAGTGGCTACAAAAAGTTAAACAGATATATACAATGGAATATATGACAGCCCAGTTTCAAATTAAGCTCCCTAACTTCAAAAGGAGATGGGAGTTAGTGACAGAATATCTGGAAGCAGATTCTACAAATGGGTAGAGACGCTGCCTAACCTAAAACCTCCCATACAGTGAAAAGTTAAAGTTCACCCCCAAGGCAAATAATATTATTACTATGTATCTTTGTGTTTTCTTTTCTTAGTTTTTTTGTAATGTCACTTATTTTGCTTTCACACTTTAAAAAAATTAACTGAGAGAAAATGAACATGTCTTATAATATGGCCTGTAAATGATCTTATAATGGCAATAAACAAGTAAAAATTAAAATCAGCCATACAAATGCCATATCGGTAGGCTATCTGATCTGTCTTAAAATAATCCCGATTATTTGAAGCAATAATACAGTCAATGGCTGTCGGTTTTGTTCTGTGAATTTTAATGTTTGAAGGCAGCATAATCTGTATTAAATCAAGTTTTATTCATTCTCGAAATCACACCGAGTAATTAAACAAATTTTCAGTGTCGTCGAGTAATACAATATCATATAGGTAAGGAAAAAAAAACATCACAATACATCAGAAGATCAGGGAAAGAAAAAACAAAAGGTATACATGTGAAATACATAGGTTTACAAAAAAAAAGCTAACGCAAATTTCTAAAAAATTCTAAAAACAGTTACATAATGTGGGGGTTTGTATGCTCACCAAGGTTTTAAAATGACTGAAGGGTCCCAATGTGGTCAATTTTTAAGTCGTTTGCAGGTCATTCCATGTATTAGTGCGTTATGGTGATGTATGATGATAGCTGTGGCCCACAGCTATCATCGTACATCACCATAACGTAAAATAGACACTATAACAATTTGCTCAGACACTATGACGTAAAATGCTCCATTCATTTTCATTTAACGTTTGTGTAAGACGGAAATCTACACCAATAGCTAATAGGAGGGGCTATAGCGCCCCTCAAAACAGAGTACAGTCAAACACTTATTCCAAAAGGGATAGCACAGGGTTGCGTGGTGCGTCATTGTTTTGCCGTGGAAGTATGGTGGAACGGGTGAAAAGGTTTGCCAACATAACTGAGTGGTGCAATTCCCCCCCCCCCCCCCCCCTCTCTCCCTCTCTCTCTCTCATTAGAGACACTACCCCTCTCACTGTTTCTGGCGCCCCCTACTGCTATTATTAAGTCACATACTCGTGCTCACACAGACACACACACAAACAGGTACGAGGACATTGCAAGCTGGTTGTAGGAGTGGTTGCACCACTCAAAAAAGACGAGGGGAGCTAAATGCAATAATGTAGCCTACCACAGTTGTTGCATGCACAAAAGGGAGCATTTCGACAATGCATAGACATCTGTCCATAATGCATTGCATTAAACCCAAATGCGATACCTTTGCATCATGTCTGCACCGAGTCGAAACAACACGGGTCAGCTGCTAGCCTGGCGCGGCCAGACTCATAGCGAGGATTCACCGATGCTTCCTCCCCGCATATGATATATATTTGCGGAGAGGAAGCGTAGTTATAATATCTCCCGCGGATCGATTGAATAGTCTCACATAATACGTGAAGTATTCCAATGTGCATGCAACTTCTCAGTCTATCGTTGCTGAAAAGGCAGAGCTACAAGCTCATAACGCGGTGCAACCAGTCCAGGTGTGAGCTTGGACTTTTTTGGTGGATGACAGCGCCGTAAGATGATGTATACATTACGCATTTAAAGTGACGGTACACAATTAACAGTTCCCTCTGTCTGTTAGAAAGGTGAGAGATTAATAAAATATAAGATAAGAAATATGCATATTCTGTTTTCTGCCCTCACTTTTTATCCTCAATATGAACATTAGCCAATCAACTCATCGTATTTGTGTTCACACAAAGACGGAGCCCTATAGGAGAGGCTGGCGCCCCTCAATAAAACTTCAATATCATCAAAAACGATTAACAACAACAACAAAATATATCATTACAGGGAAATATATAATATATACATATGTGGGATAAAAGTTAGGGGAGGGGGATCACCTGTTTGAAGGAGAAGTGATCATTTCCTCTTCATTGGGCCTGCTGAAAGGTGGACTTTCAGGCCTGTGTTAAAATGTAAGTGATTGCATTTTTCGAGGTTAGGGGTCAGGTCATTCCACGCCTGGGTGGCCGTGCTGTAGAAGCAGAATTTACCCATATTTGTTTTGAAATATAGGAGCAGTATAATAATCCATAATATTGCCCTTGTCTATCGACATCCATAGGAACATACAGCTGTTTAATTTGATCCTCCCAGTGAGCTCATTTATAGTGGAAACCTTTTTTACCCCATGGTGTGAATGCAATGGTGTCTTAGCTGAGTTATTTTAAACTTTGGTCACACCGTTTAAAGTGGACATCTTTGTTATTGTCCTGTGAGAACTGTGGACACGAAGGTGTCTCTTCAGACCACTTGAATCGATGAAACTTTTGTCACAATGTTTACATTGGAAAGGTTTTTCTCCAGTGTGGACACGCTGGTGTATTTTCAGGGAAGATGATTGAGTAAAACTCTTGGTACAATCTTTACATTTGAAAGGTTTTTCTCCAGTGTGGACACACTGGTGTTTCTTCAGGTCACCGGAGTAACTGAAACTCTTGTCACAATGTTTACATTGGAAAGGTTTTTCTCCAGTGTGGACACGCTGGTGTTTCTTCAGGTCACCGGGGTATCTGAAACTCTTGTCACAATGTTTACATTTGAAAGGTTTTTCTCTAGTGTGGACACGCTGGTGTGTCTTCAAATTACTTGGATCCCTGAAACTCTTGTCACAATGTTTACATTGGAAAGGTTTTTCTCTAGTGTGGACACGCTGGTGTGACTTCAAATTACTTGGATCCCTGAAACTCTTGTCACAATGTTTACATTGGAAAGGTTTTTCTCCAGTGTGGACACGAAAGTGTGTTTTCAGGGAGGATAAACGACTGAAACTGCTGTTACAATGTGTACAGTGAAATGGGTTTTCTCCAGTGTGGTCACTACGGTGTGTTTTCAGGGAGGATAAATGACTGAAACTCTTGTCACAATGTTTACAGTTAAAAGGTGTTTCACTAGTGTGGACAAGAAGGTGTCTCTTCAGATACCTTGAATCACTGTACCTCTTGTTACAATGTTTACATTGGAAAGGTTTTTCTCCAGTATGGACTCTAAGGTGTCGCTGCAGGCGAGATGTGTAACTGAAACTCTTGTCACAATGTTTACAGTGGAAAGGTTTTTCTCCAGTGTGGACACGCTGGTGTGTCTTCAAATTACTTGGATCCCTGAAACTCTTGTCACAATGTTTACATTGGAAAGGTTGTTCTCCAGTGTGGACACGAAGGTGTTTTTTCAGGGAGTTTAACTGACTGAAACTCTTGTCACAATGTTTACATTGGAAAGGTTTTTCTCCAGTGTTGACACGCTGGTGCTTCTTCAGGGAACCTGAGTCACTGAAACTCTTGTCACGCTGTTCGTCATCATCGTCTTCACTGGTCTCCTCCCAATCATCACTGTCAGATTCAAGTTCAACTTCAACCTCAGAGCAGGGGGAAGCTATATCTTCTTCTTCATCATCATAATTTTCTTCTTCACCAGAGGAACCCACAGGTTCCTCTGGTCTTTGAAGTAGTTCCTCCCGTTCCTCTTTAATGTGTGGAGGCTCTGGTTCTTCCTGGAGCAGACTGGGGCTCCTCTCCTGTTCAGGAGAAACCTCTTTACACACAACCATGTGCAGGATGTCTAGGAGCAGAAACATAACATGATGGTCAACACTGGATTCTTACAAAAACTATTAGAATATGCTCATCATTTGGTGCTGGGTCAAAAGTAGCACCAGAAAAAGAGGAAAAACCCACACACTCATCTGCTCCAAAGGTTAAACTTTATTGACGACATTTCGAGCCAAGGCTCTTAATCTGGTCAAACTCGAGATGTGAGTGATCCCCCCCATGTACATAGTGGGTGGAACCAACACAACATGGTCATCAAATCAATTAATCAAATTTTCAGATCCACAACAGTGGAATAAGCATAAATGGACATCATGATTAATTTAATCTGTGTGTCTGTGTGTGTGTGCGACGGCGACCGCATCGCTTGCTAGTCGTTCTCAATCATGAAACTAATGTAGAATCCTTGCTTCTTCGTCAAATGGGGCGAATGTGTGTGAGAGTGTGTGTGTGTGTGTGTGTGTGTGTGTGTGTGTCTGTGAACTCACTGTGTGTAAATTGAAACAGCTGCTGTTTCTTCCCAATACAACCCAGTAGGCTACTGCCAGCAGTCAATGGAAATTATACCAAACTAAATTAGACAGAGGGCTGTGGACAGGGGAAGAGGTATATTTGTAGTTGGGTTTTTGTATGCTTGATTTCAGCCTGTTCTTCTGTGACAGGGAAGACACACACACACACACACACACACACACACACACAGACACCCCGCGGTATGTGCACAGTGCATCCCAGACCGTTTCCAACGAGATTCCCCCTGTCCGAAATGGACCAGAGACGGCCGACATATGCCCGGGGACCCCCACCCGGGCACGAGACCCCCGTGTCCGCGTCCAGGGCGGCACAGTAATCTCGATCTAAACTCAAGCAGAAACAAACAAAGCAAGTCTTCTCCCCCGCGAGGGGACGAAAACAAAACACCATCCATCAAACAAGATACACACACGTAGTTCACACCACTTCACCAGTTCACCTACCTGAAGTTTTCCATGAATTAGTCAAAAACAATAAAGAAAAGTATATGATCCAACATTGTGCCTCCGATCCCATTCGTTCCCAACTCCCACACGTGTCGTTTGTGCGCACGTGTGTGTGCGCACGTGCATGTGTGTGCGTGCATGCGTATGTGTGTGTGTCCAGCCCCCCCCCCCTATCTCTCTCTCTCTCTCAAAACGATATTTTTTTCCAGGGCCAGATTGGGCACTTGGCCCCCATATGCATGGGCCTGGGCCCAGGGGGCCCCTGTATTTTCCAGGGCCGGATTGGGCAAAGGCCCCGATTTTCTTTTTATTCTTTTTTTTTTTTGTCTCATTTGTTTGAGAACAAACTACTGTCTGATATCACTGAAATAAAAAATAAATGTCTTGAGTGAGAATTCTGAGTGAGAAAGTATCTCACACTAAAACCCAGTTTTCTCAGCTGTTTGTTTCCAAGATGGCCGTTTTTCTGAAACCAAGCTTTATTCAACGGCAAATAACTTCCGAACGAACAAAGATTTCTAAATCAGTATGAAAAACTGGCACCTGTGAGAAATAATTCTGACTAACTGTGGCACTGAAAGAGTTTTAATGGCAATTGCGCTTTTATAGGGCATTCGATCGATCGAGCCATAATGCTACTTAGGTTAGCCGGTTAGGTAGCTATGTTGTTAGCACAACACTGGATCGCCCATCTTAGATCGTCGTCGCCATAATAATCCATTCTATCTGTTTCTTTCAATTGCCTGTATCTCCTATTCCTTTTGGTCAAAACAGTGTTTCTTTGACGGCACAGAGCAGGCGATGTGGAGCTCTCCAGTGGCCCGGTTTGGATTCGTATTGTAAACAAGGCCTCCCCAGGTTCCGTTCAGCGTCCTAGGTTAATACTACTTCTGGTTGACTGGAGATGTGGCTTTTCAAAATAAGAGCTCGACTGGAAAAAATGCTGGCATGAATTAGATCCTACTTTTTCAATAAATGCTAGCGCTGTAAGGGTAATTAAAACATAGGACGTGTGAGAACGTCATAAGGATCCCGAAATATTGGTGCCTACGACGTCTGTGGACGTCCTAGCGACATCCCAGCGACGCGGGGCGAGATACGAATATTCAGAGTTTTTCTTTCTTTTTTTTTTGGCATTTCGCTTTTCGCTTGCCGTATGCTAACGCTCAGTGCAACTATTAGCTTGTCATTGACTCCCATGTTAGCACGGCGGAAAGAATGACTTGTATCTCCTAATCCAAGGCACTCTCCGTGGTGATGAATGGATCGATATGCTGGCGCTTCATTTCTGCTCCTCATCCGTCTCTCCCGCAAAATATGAACGCTTTTTGGAGCGTAAAAAAATATATTAAGATGATCGGGGATCTGAGGTCTCTTTGTAAAGTCAACTTTTTTAGGAAAGTGTTTCCGGTTCATGGCTTTCAAAGTAAAAGCGATCAGACAACTCTGGCACCCCGGAGCTTCTATTTTGATGCACTTCCGGCACTAAATGTGTTAAAGGTTTGAATCATAAAACCCCCTACAAAGGTCACTGTGTAAAAAACAGCAACCTACCTGGTTATACTTCAAAACACTGTAGATGGTTTGAACCCAACACAAAGTCACTCAGTCAATAAAGGCAATATTTATATTCCACACACAAAGTCAGTTTAAGGTTTTGTGTTGAAAATTAAATGCAGTCCAAACCTTTGGGATTAATAAAGTGACAATTTGTACAATATCCCATTACCATTATCCAAATTAATTCCTTATTATAATATTTTTATATTTTGGAAAAAAATCTTTTGCAATGTGAAATGCCACCAAATTCTTAATCCTTTTCCTTGTCTTCATGGGCCAAGTTGGCCAACTTGTGAAAGCTGCATACTTTTATTGTGAAGGCAAAAGTTTCTAAATGCTCTCAGAGCCTGCATATCTCCGCGTGCTGAAAATAGCTGATCTACAAGCTCACAACATGTCGCGGACGCGACGCGTTGTGAGCTTGTAGATCAGCCATTTTCAGCAAACACTTTGTACGACGAAGAATAAATCATATGTTTAATCAAACAACAAGTTTACCTCCTCACTTATTGTTTGGGTCGGGAGCTTACAGTCTATGGTCGGGAGTCGGCTGTCTGTGTAGATCATGACTGATCATCATGCAGTTAGATATGGGCGCTGCGCTCCAGTCAAATTGTACAGCTGAGAAAGATTAGTTAATTTGCGTCGGATAAACTGCGTTCAGACCTGAATATATATTCTCCTCGGTTCGTCCAGTTTGTACCGTGGCAGGTCGCGCTGCGCCTGTTTGCGCAATTATCGTCTTTGCATTGACTTTGCAGGCAGGCAGAGAGAGAGAGAGAGAGAGGGAGAGAGAGAGAAAGAGAGGGGATTCGATTGAGCCAAAAGAAAGTAATACTTTATTATCGCACTACTAATAGCCGCCCGGCGCCCGTGCCTCAGTGTTGAGACGGAGTAAAAATAAATAAATAAACCGTTTTTCTTTCTTTTTTTCCGCACATTTCCAAGTATCACCGGTGCGACCTCATTACATTTTAAGTATCACCATAAGAAATTAAGTCGCATATGCGACCTAATAGGTCGCACGCTGGAGCCCTGGCCCCAAGGAAGCATACTAGGGCCGCTATTATTTCTATTATATATTAACGACATGAGTGCTGCCTGTAATTGTAAATTGTTCCTGTTTGCAGACGACTCAGCACTCCTGATTTCGGGAGAACACAAAACACAGGTTGAGGAGGCACTCAGCTCAGAACTCACCAATATCTGAACTTGGCTTACAGATAAACTCTCATTGCATCTAGGTAAAACAGATTCCATCCTTTTTGGGTCCAACCATTCCCTTAATAGGGTAAATGTAAAGGATTTTAAGGTCAGTATTGATGACATAGTAATCACTAGCAAAGAAGAGGTTACATATCTGGGCTGTATCCTGGACAATAAACTGACGGGTGAAGGCATGGCAACCAGAGTGATCAAAAAAGTAAATCAACGAACAAGATTCTTGGGCAGAATCTCCTCATTTGTTAACAAGACGGCTCTCAAGACACTAGCTGGAGCTCTCATTCAGCCCTTATTTGTCTATGCATGCACCTCCTGGTATTCCAACATCTCGATGTCACGAAAGAATAAGCTCCAGACCTCCCAAAACAAACTAATCAGACTTTTACTAGGATTAGGGCCCATGATAACCTGACGCTGCCAGATCCAAGAAGCTTGCTACACTTTGTTTCACAGCTTATTGGGATCTGGGATCTCGGGAGCCAATTCGATGACGGGGCTGTTCCTTTTTTTCAAGATACTTGGTAGATGATTGGATGGGACCGTCTGTCTATCACCGTGTGGACGTGCAAACACAACCAGTCATATTGAGTAACCATGTTCCCCAGACATCCGGTTTCGCACATATCCCGCCCTTAGCTCACCCTGATTGGTTCGAACCGGGAGCGGTTTGGTGTTAGCTCAATCCCCTGAGCGATCTCAGATGGATGCTGTGTTGGGGAACATGGTTACCCGATACCGCCCCCAACTGGCAGAATCAGGTTAGGCCCATGACCCACCTCTGTGCAACACAATTTGATAGCATAGGTTGGCTCAGTGTTGAGGACAGAGTTAAACAACTGAAAATGGGACTAGCATTCAAGATTGTAAATGCAGCTCTGCCGTCCACGCCCACAGTGCCCATTTACTTGACTGATTACCTCAAAAAGGTGAGCAACTCCCACAGCCATAATACTAGAGTGAGTGTAAATAATGATCTGGTGCCACCCATTTTCAGAACAAATATGGGTAAATTCACATTTCACAGCACTGCCACTCAAGTGTGGAATGCCCTGCCCCTTCCCTCAAAACAAGCAGATCACTGGTTTCCTTTAAAAAGGGTCTGAAAACTCACCTGTCACTGTCATCAGGTCAAAGGGAGAGAAGGTGATTGGCTTTATTATTAATGTATTTCTATTCCAACCTGTACATATAGATTTAGTGTGTTTGAGAAACGTATTGTTTGTTGTCACTGTTGTCATTGTGAATGAATGCATGGGACCCGAATGGAAACAAGACCGCAAGGTCTTTCTTCGGTGCTGTCCTTTTGGACCAATGCTGTGCTTGACTGTACCCTGTACTGTTTGCATCTTATTGTCTAATAAAATTATCAATCAATCAATCAATTATAAGGAAGAGCTCCCTTTAGGTTAGAGAATAATACAATTAAGATCTTAAATCGACACAAACCATCTAAGCCTCAGCCTCTCTCTTTGTGAGACAAATCCTTTTCCTTTTTTTCTTTCTCTCTGTCCCTCTTATTCCTGCATCGTGTTTTGATTTGAACGGAGCTATAGTTGAGATTTATGTTTGATTAAGACTGGACTATAGCGTATTGCCCTTGACTATTGGCACAGCCTTATGGGAATGAACAACGGCAAGACGTCCCAGTCTACAATGCGCACAAATTAATTATTTTGGCTCATGTCCAATTGAAGTAATTCCATGACGCGCCCGTTCTGCTATGTGTTTATATCGTTTGTAACCAGTTTTGATACAATACATATTCCATTTTGCTAGCACAATCAAAACAAGTTTGGAAAAAAAAGTATTTCAATTTGTGTACATTTTATTCTTTATGCAAGTGGGGAATTTTTGCACATAATTTAATCAAAGCGTTCAACAACTCACGTCCATCAGAAGCGACGTTTATATGATACGAGGAGATAGCATTGTATATCCTTGATGCATTTCATCTTCAGTTAAGAATGTTATATTGCCGACTAATTAGTCAATCAATTAGTCTTACTTTGACTACACTAACAACATAGCTAGCTAACCGGCTTGATCGATCAAATGCACTATAAAAGCGCAATTGTCATTAATTAACGGCAATGGTGGTAAGCGTAGTGTCAAAAAATAGGCTTCAATTGACCTAGATATACGGCAATGGCGCTGAAAGTAGGTTAAAGAAAGGAAGAGCACATGAAACTTACTGAGGTGTGGCTGGTCTTCAGCTTCCTGTTTAATAGAAACGTCTTCAGCTTCCTGTTTAATAGAAACATCCCTGGCTGAGTCTGGATTGTTCATCTTCACCTGCAGTCTTACTCTGGACTCCGGTCTGAAATCAAGTGAATAAGGAAGGACTTTAAAAAACAAAAGAAGCCTGTTGGCTGCCAGACTAACAGTGGTGATAGCCCAACTCTCCAACATGTGAATGTGGAGATTATGGGATTCATGCATTAGGGAATAAATCACACGTAACTTCAGTTTACACAATGAACAATGGTGTAAAGTGAATAAGGCAGTGCTTAATTTCAGCTCTGGTACTTGCTCACTTGAGCTCCCCTACCTGTAGAGGCAGCTCCGGTACCTTTAGGGGGTGCCCCGCCATCCCAAATGCACATTACGTCTCTATTATTATTTTAGTTTAATTTTCAAGTCAACTAGGCTTCTTCCTCATCAGAGCTACTTCTATTTCCAGTACGATTCCAAAATAAAGCATGGGTTGAATGTTCACATGTACAAACAAAAACAACAGTCTTATTTTAAATGTGTGCCTGTTTTGAGAGGAAATTGGTGGCTATGGAACCCCGGTATCGCCTCACTGTTGAGTGTTGACGGTGCCGGGTGCGTAAATAAAAACAACTCTCGTCTCGACTTTTGCAATTTGCATCTGTCGTTCATTGCATATGGAATATAGAACTTTCATACTTGTATGGAGCAATAGTTCAACTGCTACTTGGAGTTTAGCCTTGGAGACAGCATGTGTTTTGTTTTCATTACAAAATGGTGAGTTCTTATGAACAGAACCGACCGGTTAACCGGTTAACATTGCCAAATCTACCAAAGACACCCGGCTTTTACAGCATGGCTCAGAATCGAATATCATATAACGCTTGCTTTGGTGGGCCCGGAATAAAAAAAAGGCTACAGAATTAAGTAGTATTATTGAGTTGTCATCGGAGGAGGACGAGGCGGAGGAGGAACTTGGAAGAGAAGGACAATAACAACGCGCATGCGTAAAAATGCGACCGTGGAGTCTGTTCTCCTCTATGGATGTGAATGCTGGTGTCTGTATGGAGCATTACCAATACCAAGTGTATCAGAGAAGATAGCAGTAAGCAAGAAAGCTTAGAGAAGGAAAAGACACCACCGTCATGGTGTCACGTGACTGGACGCCAGGGCTGCGCCATGACACCCCACCACGCCCCCATGTGCAAGAACTCGCAGCGGAAGTTCGATGAATACATTGGAGTGGATGGGAGCCCGCTGGACATCTTGTAAAGAAACATTATTTATGAACGATAGCGACCTTTGTCATATAATCGGTCCAGGAATATAATAGAAGACATATCACAGATTGTTTTCCGACTGGGTGTTTTTCGACTTGCTAACTGTTTCATTTTATTCAGAAATTTAAAGAGCACAGGGTACGTTTCTGGGCTGCATGGGCTTAGCCTGACTCCGCCAGCTGGTGGCAGTATTGGGTTCACATCACAATCCTGCCTTCAAAAGCCTATATTGTTTTTAATTCATCAACATTACAAACTAAATAACGCTTTAAAAATGTTGAGAATAAAGGATTTTGCAATATTACAAGTCAGTGGTGTTTGATGAAATACTTTTTTTCATATTAACAGTAGCCTTAGGACCAACCCGCCCACCTCCCCCTATTTTCACACCGTGTAAAGTACCGTGCCGAATTCAAATAGCCACTACTTTGCATAACAACAGCTTTAACTGTTTATATACCTGAGCTGACTGTGAGCGCACGTAGCCGGTAAGCATGCCATGCACACTTGACTTAAGTTACAGGAGCTATGGCTCCAGTAGGCTACTGCTGCTGTGTGGTGTTCTCCTCCATCAAATAACAGTTACAGATATATTCGTCCAAAGCAAACCTTTTAGTTTCGCTAGTGTCCAGTAAGGATGTTTGTCTGACCATTTTAAGTCTACTTTTGTGTTTTAGGCTTAGGCTATAGCCTACAGCTGTTCTGTGTGCATGCCGCGATGCGTGCGTGCGTGCGTGCGCGTCACGTTCCGTGGTACCAGTACAATTTCATTTATCCAGTCATTCATTCATATTTAACTTGAAACTGAATAAGGCAATGTCTGGAGTTGATAGAGCAAGCATTAACTTCTTTAAGGTATGCCTATGCCTACTATATTTTGAGGGACACATGACTCTTAAATCGTTTAATTACCTCTACATTTCACATGCAAATATTATACTTTCACTAAAATTATTAGTTATTACTGGACTACTATTAAGTTGTATTGTACTACTTAAAACTACTGTTGTATTATACTAGGTGGGTTGGTCCCAAGGCTACTGTTAATTTGCGTATTTATTCTGAAACTTAACCACTTGTAGAGCATATTACATTGTGATACTGCTAGGCAACTTTTACTTTAGTGAAAAAAAGTATTTCATCAAACACCACTGACTTGTAATATTGCAAAATCCTTTATTCTCAACATTTTTAAAGCGTTATTTAGTTTGTAATGTTGATGAATTAAAAACAATATAGGCTTTTGAAGGCAGGATTGTGATGTGAACCCAATACTGCCACCAGCTGGCGGAGTCAGGCTAAGCCCATGCAGCCCAGAAACGTACCCTGTGCTCTTTAAATTTCTGAATAAAATGAAACAGTTAGCAAGTCGAAAAACACCCAGTCGGAAAACAATCTGTGATATGTCTTCTATTATATTCCTGGACCGATTATATGACAAAGGTCGCTATCGTTCATAAATAATGTTTCTTTACAAGATGTCCAGCGGGCTCCCATCCACTCCAATGTATTCATCGAACTTCCGCTGCGAGTTCTTGCACATGGGGGCGTGGTGGGGTGTCATGGCGCAGCCCTGGCGTCCAGTCACGTGACACCATGACGGTGGTGTCTTTTCCTTCTCTAAGTAGCAGTAAGGAGGATGAGACTAGCTGTCCACTGCCACCGACACCAAGAACTCCCGTCCAAAAAGCTTGTACTGTGGGAACCAACACACGGGCATCGATCGAGAGGACGTCCCACACACCTACCTATGTTATGTGGACGTACTAAAGAAAGATGCTGCTGCAGAAAGCACAAATGAGCTGGCCAGATCAGTTATCGGCCATAATTGCAATTTATTATATCGGATATTGGTATATATATATATATATATTGGTACTTCTCCCCCCAGGTGTGATTTTGTTATGAACACCCTCTTTTGCCGCTCCCTAAGCTCAGTGAGATGTTTAGTTTGTGGTGTGTGCACCACAACACAATAGTGCAGTAACCATTGTTACAATAGTGTGTGCACCACAACACAATAGGATATTAACCATTGTTACAATGGTGTGTGCACGACAACACAATAGGACAAAACCGCTCTAAAGAGCACGACATTCGAAACTGCTCTAAAGCACACGAAATTCAAAACTGACCGTCGTAATAAATTAGGTTTTTCCCTTTTTTAACTTTATTTAACTGTAGGCTATACGATTTCCTTTTTTTGTCCGAAAGTGTTCTGATGAATTTAAAATAGAGGACCCTGGTGTAAACAAGTCTTAGTGCTTTTCATGGTTTCGTCCTCAAATAAGCAGTTTTTGTATTATTGACCTGTGCATTCGAAATGTAGGCCTACCCATTCTACATACTGTGAATGTTCAATCAATCGATCTAAAACCTCTTTCTCTCTCCCCAACTCAGCAGAGCAGGCAGGCAACAAGCCACGTAGCCAAGAGACCTAGCTCCCTTTGGAGGAGCGACTTATATTCTTACAATATTATTACTGCTGCTAGTATTAACTACTGCTTGTTTATAACAAACAGGTTACAATACTAGTATTGCTGCTATAACTAGGCTTGTTTATAAAATATTATACAATATTATTACTGCTGCAGTGCTGCTAGTAGGGTATTAACTAGTTTGTTTAGAATCATCTATAACAAACAAGCAGATATGAGAGAAATACTCGTCGTGTTGTTCCATGTAAATAATATAAAAGATAAATGTAGTAAAAACAAGGGTTAATCAGTTAATCTTACCTGCTGTGTTTCAGGGTTGAGCTGCTTAACGACGACACTGTTTTCAAACGTCTTACTTTAATTATTAAGCTGTTTTCAAACGTATTACTTTTATTATTAAAGTGTTTTCACACGACACTGCTAACAGCTAGCTGTGTGTGCGCGCCGATATCTAAGGGTTGTGCGCATGCGCACTAGCCCTGCTGGAGCGTGCACGGTGCACGTACCATAAAGGGTCACTAGGGGGAGCCAAGGTACAGTGTAATACAGTGGGGAGCAGCTATGGAACAGCTCTAGAGCTGAACACTCCCATAGAGATTTACTAGAATATTTATATCAATTATTCTAAGCCTAGAATCAATCCATCCAGGATCCTGGTGAGTCATGACCATAACACCTCTAATTATGTGAGAAAACAAACATTGCATATTTAATATTATGATATACTACATTTAATAAATACTCTTTATTTAGCGTTTTCCATTTTAATTTATTCACAGAATCAAAGGTTTTATGGTCATGATTCACCAGGATCTTGGAAGGCTTGATTCAATGCTTAAAATAATTTATATAAATTTAATACATTTAAATAGGCCTATACATTTTTTTTAATGAATGGCCAATTATTTTCAGTGGGTCCAGAATAATCATCAGCAGAACTAGTGGCCCTCTGGTAATTTTAAATATAAACAAATCTAACAATTCAATGTCAGTCTCTTCCACTACACTACACATACACTTTTCATTTCTACCAATATGTATTTTTACTTTTTCCATGTATAGGGCCTTCTGTGTATCCATTGTTGTATGATTTATGTGAGCGGCTGCGGCTCAGGAGGTAGAGCAGGTCGTCCAATGACCTCAGCGTTGGCGTTTCCAATCCCGGGTCCTCCTGTCCACATGTCGAAGTGTCCTTGGGCAAGACACTACACTACACTGCCTCCAATGAGTCAGGCGGTCGGTGTGAGCTCGCCTCTGTGGCATCTGGTTTCTACCATTGTACACTATCAAAATACTAACTGGGAGAGCAATCGGAGAAAATGTGACACGGCACGACGGCAGCAGATGAGATGTTCCGATGTTGTTGTTTATTTCAGCAAAGTACAGCAGCAAAGCAGAGGCACCTCCGACGGCCTTACGCTGTCGGGTAGAATATGACATATTACATTCAATGTCATGGAATGAAGTGCAGTTTCACAAACAGAGGTGAGAATATAGGCGTGTTCACTGCTTCTCTGAAGACGAGATGCTTACCCATTGATCAACCATTTGCTCCCAGCTATCAACACAAATTATTCTGTTACACAAATTGCCACAGGAACAGACTCAGGAGTATAAACAAACCATCACCCTCCTGTCCCCAGGTGGCCCTTGAATATCAGTGGAACAAAGACAGGCCTTGGAGACAAACTGACTTGCATAACCAGCCAGCTATAGCCAGACCTGTTGAGTACACAAGATCAGGACATGAAATATGAAGAATTATGGAATCCCAGATATCACACCACCATTGGTGTGTGAATGTGGGAAGTGAGGACGCTGGCGTTGACTGTTCGCCACTTCACCTCCCAATGTATGAATGATCCATTGTAAAGCGCTTTGAGCACTTGGAAAAATGCAATTCATTCATTATGTTGCCATAAACAATGTTTTTGTTAAATGAGATTAACTTTACTAAACCCCACAGGGTTTTTCTAAATCTCACCTGCAGTATATATGTTGTTCCAATTTGTGTTGTTTTTAAATCTGCAAATACAAAATAAAAAGAATCCTATGCATCAAAGGATCCCTTTATTCTTACTCCACCTAATCCAGCTCTTTCCGTTCCCTCCTTTATTCTGTATACTTCCTGCAGTACAGAACTATACAGATTTCATGATGAAGTGAAAATGGAGGACCCTGATGTATACAAGTCTTGGTTTACAACACTGAGGTGTTCAAGTTCATGCATCAGCAGATATTTAATTCACTGAAGAACGACTGGGAGTTTTGCAGTACCAGTGACCAGCAACAGACCATTAGAGTAAGCATATTTATTTGTACATTTCAACAAGGAAGGCAGGGTGCTTTACACACAAAACATAAAGAGCAATGTAAAGCATGATGTATTCAAAATAAAATGTACATTTCAACAAGGAAGGCAGTGTGCTTTACACACAAAACAAAGATCAATGTAAAGTGTGATGTATTCACAATAAAATTACATTTGAACACAATCACAACTATTGGTTTAGAATATAAAAATCAGAAGTGTTGTAGATGTGACTGTTGGGTTAATAGATAGAGGTTCAGCCAGACTGTTGAACACTCAAACATTGTTTTACTGTTTTAAATCAAGACATTTTCCCACACAAAGTACTTTATCTAGGGATAGGCAATTAATCGGTCATCAATCAAATCGGTATTAGCCGATATCTTTTAAATTTTTTTAAATACAAATACTACATTTTTACTACTTTTAATACAGACAGATCATTTCAACATTGGTTTATATCGGTTATCGGCCATAACAGCAATTAACAACATTTTTCAATGGAACTTGCCTGATACTGATGTCTTTTATCGTTACGTATAAAGGTTTTTCCACAAAATGTACAAAGGACCTTTCACCTCCATTAGTGGACATTTTGATTTCAAATTGTGTCTAAAGCCCAACCCACACCAAAGGGTCTGGTCGGGACAAAACATATTTTTAAGGTCAACCACACCAATGCAACTCATTGTGACTCAATGAGTTGCATTTGGTACAGTAGTTGTTTTCTGTGTGTCTGAATGAACAACTGACTACTAAGGGACTACAAACTCATATTAAAACAAATTTCCAGTGTCGTCGAGGAATCATGTAGAAAAAACATCACAATACATCAGAAGAACGGGAAAAGAAAAAACTAAATATATACGTGGTTTACAAATAAAAAGCTAAGACATATTTCTAATATTTCTAAAAACAGTTACATATTGTGGTGGTCTGTATGCTCACCAAGGTTTTAAGACGACTCGAGCGTTCCAATGTGGTCAGTTTCAATGCCGTTTGCAGGTCATTCCATGTATTAGGGCCACAGCTATCATCGTACATCACCATAACGTAAAATAGACACAATTTGCTCGGACACAATGACGTAAAATGCTACATTCTCCATTCATTTTCATTTAACGTTTGTGTAAGACGAAAATCTACACTAATAGCTGAATATAGGAGGGACTATAGCGCCCAAAACAGAGTACAGTCAAACACTTATTCCAAAAGGGATAGCACAAAAAAAGTCCTTATGGTCTTATTTCCATTTAGTCCCAATGCAATCAATTCATAGACATGATATGAAGAATAACAAAAGTGAGGGGTGCTAAGCAAAGCAAAGTTACTATGTTTACCCAGGGTAACTGGACTAAGCTCAAGAACTTGTTTATAGCCAGGCCCTGCTCATAGAACATTTCATGGTAGGGGTTCAATGCCTTGCTCAAGGGCACTTCAGCGGTGGTAATTTTAACGTGCCGGTCCGGGGATACGAACTAGCGACCTTCCGGTATCAAGACCGCTCCGCAAACCGTTCGGCCACCGCTGCCCCATCATACATATCATCATACATCATCATGCATCACACATTCCATGCTAAGCCAATCCAGGCCGGTGTTAAAATATGTAAGTGATTGCATTTTTTGAGGGAAGGGGCCCGGGTGGCCGTGCTGTAGAAGGAGAATTTACCCCTATTTGTTTTGAAATATAAGAGCAGTATAATAATCCATAATATTGCCCTTGTCTATCGATATACGAACATACAGCTGTTTAATTTGATCCTCCCAGTGAGCTCATTTAAAGTGGAAACAAAAAGAGCAAAAACACAACAAGAAAGCATCAACTACATAGTAATAACAAACGGAAAGAAAAAAAATAATAATAATAAAAGGAGCGACTAAAAACAGGAAAAGGACATGTAATGATCTAGGAGGTAAAAGCAATGCTAAAAAGGTGTGTTTTAAGATTTTGTTTAAAAATGTCCACAGATTCAGAGAACCGTAGATCCCTTGGCAGGCTGTTCCACAGCACAGGGGCGTAGTAGCTAAAGTCGGCTTCGCCATATTTTTTTGTTTTAGGGGTCTCTGGAATCTCACATATTTTGGAAGCATTTCTGAAAAATAGATAGGTGCATTTCCATTTAATGTTTTAAAAACAAGTAAAAAATATAGCTGCAAGCAGCAATAAGGCGGGACCAAGGATAGGGAGAGAGAGAGAGGTGGGTGGAGAGAGAGACAGAGAGAGAGATAGGGGGGTGGAGAGAGAGAGAGAGAGAGAGAGAGAGAGAGAGAGGAGGAGAGAGAGCGAGAGCGAGAGAACAATATGCACAAATAAGAATCACAGGCTGAATTGTCACTACCCGGATTTGAACACACAACCTTGTGGTCCGAAGGCGAGAGCTCTACCGACTGAGCTAGTTGAGTCAGTTGACTCATTCTAAACAGTAACATCATGCAGTATTCATATAGGTATTAGGGGCAGCAGAAGTTTCACAAAACAGCAATTTTCATTGGCTCATAAAGACTTATTTCTTTCACTTAAAGTGCAAATAACATGCATTTTAAAACTGCTTTTAATATGTAATAATCATATTGTCTATGTCCCTCAAAGTTATTTCTAATGGTTTGAGCCTCAATCACCACTCTGATATAACCAGGCCTTGTCATTTCTTTCTGGACTTTGAAAGCAGTTTTAGCTGCAGTACCACACTGTCCTGAGGTGGAGAGGGTGCTGATATGCAGATTATTTAATATTTGAGTCATTATAATACTCATGCTAGATAAAACCAGGCTTGTTTCCATTCCATGCCAGCTTGGAAAATCAACAATTGTTTACAATTTACAACATTGTAAACAAAGTGGAAATGCAAATTTGCAACTGAAGACTGAAGAAAAGGAGGAATTATACAAAGTAGGGTGACATTGATGACATCACGATGAGGCCAAAATCAGTCGAGCTGTTTCTGAGAGAAATTTCCATTAAAACACCCATATGACATGAAGGCCTGATTGTTCAAAATTGGTTATTTGTGGGGATAGAAAACACACATGGGAGCCCCAAAAACACAAAATAAATTGAAAAAGTTGAATTTTATGTTATAGGTCCTTTAAAATAAATGTGTTACGATTATTTGTCCGTATAAGTCCAAAGTTCAAGTGTAGTCGTTTTTGTGCATTTTGATCAAAGATTCTGGGAGAAGATACATTTGAAATGGTTTTCAAATAATTCAAAATGGTGGGTAATCTAAAGGTCAGAGGTCAAAAGTCAGAATATGGAAGTTGTTCGGCATGAGGAGACAAATATGTGTATCAAAGTTAAATTGTAGACGGTCAAACGGTTCATGAGATATGCACGTTCAAAGTTTGCATTTTCAACTTAATTTTCAGTGCTATAGCGCCAACATTTGGCCAATGGTCATGGGCTTCACATAGTCACCGTTTGGCAATGCCCTCTAACAGAGTACAGAGTTTCGCGAAAACCGACTGCACGGTTCAGTCAGAACTGCTATTTTTGGCGGAAGGAGAAGGAGAAGAAAAAGAAACACAAAAACAACTAGAACTGCACTCTGTCGAGTGCATACTTGCTTGCTTGCAGAGTGCGCAAGTCCTTTCGACCACTGTAAACTGTCAAATCTCAGTATCTCTGTGAAGGAACGTTTGAAATGATTAATGTTTAGATGTAACTATTTGCTACCTACTTTATACATATAAACATCTAGTATTATTAAAGGAGAATTCCATACTAAAAGGCTTTCTTACCTTTCTTTGTAGTTGTTACGTCCCCACCAAAGAGGTCCAGGTGTTATTTTGTGCAAAAGCTCCTTATTGGCTATTTCCCCTACCATAAGCCCTCAATGAATTGCATTGAATTGAATGGGATGTATGGGGTGTTGTGCTAATTCGCTTATTTCCATCGCTCAAATTCTTTTTTTTTTGTATATATCCTCTCTTCATAATGTAAATAATAACCCAAGCGGCACACATTACTACTTCTTTAGATGGAAATAAGCGAATTAGCACAACACCCCATACATCCCATTCAATTCAATGCAATTCATTTAGGGCTTATGGTAGGGGAAATAGCCAATAAGGAGCTTTTGCACAAAATAACACCTGGACCTCTTTGGTGGGGACGTAACAACTACAAAGAAAGGTAAGAAAGCCTTTTAGTATGGAATTCTCCTTTAAGTATGATTCAAGTTTCTATCTATATAAGAAATACTGTTTTATCGTTGTAGATATATTCTGGATCCCTTTTTAGTTTTTCTAGTCATACACACACACACACCACGTACTCTGGTCCCAGCAGATCAGGCACAATTAGCTATTTTATTTTTTTACTGATTATGTATATAGTATACGTATGACTAGCTCTAAATGATGACGTAAGAAATATATATAGTATATATATAGTATATAGGCATATACTATATACGTATACATATATACTCTATACTCTATACTGTATAAAGTGTGTAGTTGTAAGTTGATTAGCGGTATACTGTGGTTACTTTGCGCCAAAAACCGTGACAGCTGTTCCGCCATTTGAGGCTTACGCAGAAAAACATCAAATCTGTGCCTGTGTTGCTGGACCAAATGACCACAAATGACCATATTTCTTACGTCATCATTAAGAGCTAGTCATACACATACACACCACGTACTCTGGTCCCAGCAGATCAGGCACAATTTGCTATTTTATTTTTTACTGATTATGTATATAGTATACGTATGACTAGCTCTAAATGATGACGTAATAAATATATATAGTATATATATAGTATATAGGCATATACTATATACGTATACATATATACTCTATACTCTATACTGTATAAAGTGTGTAGTTGTAAGTTGATTAGCGGTATACTGTGGTTACTTTGCGCCAAAAACCGTGACAGTTGTTCCGCCATTTGAGGCTTACGTAGAAAAACATCAAATCTGTGCCTGTGTTGCTGGACCAAATGACAACAAATTACCATATTTCTTACGTCATTATTAAGAGCTAGTCATACACATACACACCACGTACTCTGGTCCCAGCAGATCAGGCACAATTTGCTATTTTATTTTTTACTGATTATGTATATAGTATACGTATGACTAGCTCTAAATGATGACGTAAGAAATATATATAGTATATATATAGTATATAGGCATATACTATATATGTATACATATATACTCTATACTGTATAAAGTGTGTAGTTGTAAGTTGATTAGCGGTATACTGTGGTTACTTTGCGCCAAAAACCGTGACAGCTGTTCCGGCATTTGAGGCTTACGCAGAAAAACATCAAATCTGTGCCTGTGTTGCTGGACCAATGATGACGAAATTACCATATTTCTTACGTCATCATTTAGAGCTAGTCATACACATACACACCACGTACTCTGGTCCCAGCAGATCAGGCACAATTTGCTATTTTATTTTTTACTGATTATGTATATAGTATACGTATGACTAGCTCTAAATGATGACGTAAGAAATATATATAGTATATATATAGTATATAGGCATATACTATATATGTATACATATATACTCTATACTCTATACTGTATAAAGTGTGTAGTTGTAAGTTGATTAGCGGTATACTGTGGTTACTTTGCGCCAAAAACCGTGACAGCTGTTCCGCCATTTGAGGCTTACGCAGAAAAACATCAAATCTGTGCCTGTGTTGCTGGACCAATGATGACGAAATGACCATATTTCTTACGTCATCATTTAGAGCTAGTCATACACATACACACCACGTACTCTGGTCCCAGCAGATCAGGCACAATTTGCTATTTTATTTTTTACTGATTATGTATATAGTATACGTATGACTAGCTCTAAATGATGACGTAAGAAATATGGTCATTTCGTCATCATTGGTCCAGCAACACAGGCACAGATTTTATGTTTTTCTGCGTAAGCCTCGAATGGCGGAACAGCTGTCACGACGAAGGAGACCGGGCGAAAATATTACTTGCGCGCTCTGCTTGCGCAAGTAATAAGTGACCAAAGTCACTGCGTGTCTTCTTGGTCCCTTAATAATTTTAAAATCTATTCTAAAATGTATAGGCAACCAATGCAGGGACTTTAAAATTGGTGTAATGTGTGCTCTGCGTTTGGTCTTTGTCAGCACGCGGGCAGCTGCATTTTGGACCAGTTGTAACCGACCAATGGACTTTTTGGTTAAGCCAGACAGGAGAGCATTGCAGTAGTCAAGCCTGCTGGTGATGAAACAGTGGATGAGCTTTTCGGTGTCATTTTGGGACAAAAATGGTCGGACTTTGGCAATGTTTCTCAGATGGTAAAATGATATTCATTGAGCCTCCATGTTCAGGTCACTGTCAAAAATAACACCAAGGTTTTTCACCTGGTCCTTGGTGTGAAGTGCTTTTAATTTAAGGTATGCGGATAATTCTTCCCTTTCGGCCTTTGCACAGACAAGGAGGATTTTGGTTTTACCTTCATTTTACAAGTTAGCTGCCACAGGGTATTTCTCTTTATACTGCCGCTTCTGCCATGGGCTTAGTATGGGATGCAAGGTCATCTTTCAACGCCCACAGGTAATGTTGTGCTATATGTTACACCACATACTCAAAAGAAAGCTGTGGTTGTCTACTTCAATTGGGGGGGGAAAGTGAGATTTTCCCATCATCCGTTCTTGAGTTACTGAGGGTTTAATACCGCTTGGTTTTGGCTAAAAAGGCTGTCAAAATACAGAAGCCTAGTTATTTGCATTTCTTTGTAACTACTTATCCAGAGCTATATACAATGATTCAATATAGCTACCTATACATATTATATACAAAATTAAAGAACAGAATCTCTGCTTTCATCAGAAAAATTAATTAGATGTGTCCCGTTTTTCGTTCTATAGTGATTGATCGTTGAATTCAGCTTGGTCCCACCAAGACAGCAGCGATATAGCACATGTATGTAAAAGATTGTCTTAGACCATATATAAAATGTTCTAATATAGCTACATATACATACCATATACCGAATTAAAGAACAGAATCTCTGCTTTGATTAGGAAAATAAATTGTATTCCATATTTAGTTCTTTACTTAGACAGTTCAATTCAGCTTGCTTTTCACCAAAAGAGCAGAAAAGACTTTGACATAAACATACCCGACGGAAAAGTAATTTTAACCCTATAGCTGTAGTGACACTGCATACCTCAAACAATAGAATGGAATCTCTACTATAATAATAAAATAAAATGGTTGTTCCCCCCATCTTTCATTCTGTAGTATGATAGTTGATAGATAGTTGAATAGTATGAATACAGCTTGTTTTTTTTAACCAAACAGCTAAGCAATAAACAGAGTAGAATGAAGCAGAAAGTCATGTTAACCTTTTATTTTTGGGCTTCAGTGAGATGACTGTGCACATTAGTGAGCTTGCAAGGAAAACGAACAAAACAAAAAAATCACACCCTGTGTGAACTGAGCGGCACTCAACGTTTACTGAGACACTATACACTGTCTCTCTGCATTCTATGCTCCGATTGTTTACTGGGACACTACACTGTATGTCTGTGCACATATGTAAGGGAAATAAAACAAAAAAAGATCACACCCTGTGTAAACTGAGCGGCACTCAAAGTTTACTGAGACACTATACATTGTCTCTCTGCATTCTATGCTCCAAATGTTTACTGAAACACTACAATGTATGTCTGTGCAAAAAAAAATCAAACCTGTGAACTGAGCGGTGCTCAAAATCTGTAATAATCATACAAAATTAAAGCTTCCCTGAGCTAAAACAAAAAAACATAATCAAGACAATTACTCAAGAGAATTATTTTTTGTGTGGTACACAGCAAAACACATGTTATGCAGTAGGACACGACACTTTACACAGTAGTCTCTTTACGGGAGGTCTTGTCTTTTTTGTAACAGACCCTGCATCTTTTACTTGGGTGCTTTCTTTTGGTGTTGGAGGAAGGCTAACAAGCTTATGGCCATCAAGTATGACCCTCAGCCTGCTTTGACGGTCAATGTTCCTGGATGCCCTGGGTGCCTTGCGTAACCTGGGTGCGGGTGGACACCGTAAAAAGTGCTTATGAAAGTGCAGGGGACCTTATGGCAGTGTTTGCTGTCCTAGTTTTGGCAATATCCATACGTATGGAAGTGACCTTTTCCCTGAAATAGGCTGAGAACTTGTTAGATTTTTCCTGTGTTGCAAGGTCATCTTTTGTATTGTCCTGTGAGAACTGTGGACACGAAGGTGTCTCTTCAGATATCTTGAATCTATGAAACTCTTGTCACAATGTTTACATTGGAAAGGTTTTTCTCCAGTGTGGACACGCTGGTGTATTTTCAGGTTAAATGATTGAGTAAAACTCTTGGTACAATCTTTACATTTGAAAGCTTTCCAGTCTCCAGTGTGGACACGCTGGTGTTTATTCAGGTCACCGGAGTATCTGAAAATCTTGTCACAATGTTTACATTGGAAAGGTTTTTCTCCAGTGTGGAAAAGCTGGTGATTCTTCAGGTTACTGGAGTATCTGAAACTCTTGTCACAATGTTTACATTGGAAAGGTTTTTCTCCAGTGTGGACACGCTGGTGTTTCTTCAGGTCACGTGACTGACTGAATCTCTTATCACAATGTTTACATTGGAAAGTTTTTTCTCCAGTGTGGACACAAAGGTGTGTTTTCAGGGAAGATGCCACACTGAAACTCTTGTCACAATGTTTACATTTGAAAGGTTTTTCTCCAGTGTGGACACGCTGGTGTTTAATCAGGTCACCGGAGTATCTGAAACTCTTGTCACAATGTTTACATTGGAAAGGTTTTTCTCCAGTGTGGAAAAGCTGGTGTTTATTCAGGTCACCGGAGTATCTGAAACTCTTGTCACAATGTTTACATTGGAAAGTTTTTTCTCCAGTGTGGACACGCTGGTGTATTTTCAGGGAAAATGATTGAGTAAAACTCTTGGTACAATCTTTACATTTTAAAGGTTTTTCACCAGTGTGGACACGCTGGTGTTTATTCAGGTCACCGGAGTAACTGAAACTCTTGTCACAATGTTTACATTGGAAAGGTTTTTCTCCAGTGTGGACACGCTGGTGTCTTTTCAGGTCATCGGAGAATCTGTAACTCTTGTCACAATGTTTACATTGGAAAGGTTTTTCTCCAGTGTCGACACACTGGTGTCTTTTAAGGGAAGATGGCTGACCGAAACTCTTGTCACAATGTTTACATTGGAAAGGTTTTTCTCCAGTGTGGCCACGCTGGTGTATTTTCAGGTCACCGGATAATATGAAACTCTTGTCACAATGATTACATTGGAAAGGTTTTTCTTCAGTATGGACACTTAGGTGTCGCTTCAGGAGAGATGAGAGTCTGAAACTTTTGTCACAATGATTACATTGGAAAGGTTTTTCTTCAGTATGGACACTTAGGTGTCGCTTCAGGAGAGATGAGAGTCTGAAACTTTTGTCACAATGTTTACATTGGAAAGGTTTTTCTCCAGTGTGGACACGAAGGTGTGCTTTCAGGTAAGATGGCTTACCAAAACTCTTGTCACAATGTTTACATTGGAAAGGTTTTTCTCCAGTGTGGACACGCTGGTGTCTTTTCAGGTCATCGGAGAATCTGTAACTCTTGTCACAATGTTTACATTGGAAAGGTTTTTCTCCAGTGTCGACACACTGGTGTCTTTTAAGGGAAGATGGCTGACCGAAACTCTTGTCACAATGTTTACATTGGAAAGGTTTTTCTCCAGTGTGGACACGCTGGTGTATTTTCAGGTCACCGGGTAATCTGAAACTCTTGTCACAATGATTACATTGGAAAGGTTTTTCTTCGGTATGGACACTTAGGTGTCGCTTCAGGAAAGATGAGAGTCTGAAACTTTTGTCACAATGTTTACATTGGAAAGGTTTTTCTCCAGTGTGGACACGAAGGTGTGCTTCCAGGTAAGATGGCTTACCAAAACTCTTGTCACAATGTTTACATTGGAAAGGTTTATCTCCAGTGTGGACACGCTGGTGTATTTTCAGGTCACCGGATATTCTGAAACTCTTGTCACAATGATTACATTGGAAAGGTTTTTCTCCAGTGTGGACACGAAGGTGTGTTTTCAGGGTATTTAAATTACTGAAACTCTTGTCACAATGTTTACATTGGAAAGGTTTTTCTCCAGTGTGGACACGAAGGTGTGTTTTCAGGGAAGATGGATAACTGAAACTCTTGTCACAATGTATACATTGGATAGGTTTTTCTCCAGTGTGGACACACTGGTGCTTCTTCAGGGAACCTGCTTCAATGAAACTCTTGTCACAATGTTTACATTGGAAAGGTCTTTCTCCAGTGTGGACACGAAGGTGTGTTTTCAGGGATTTTAACTGAGTGAAACTCTTGTCACAATGTTTACAATGGAAAGGTTTTTCTCCAGTGTGGACACGAAGGTGTGTTTTCAGGGAAGATGGATAACTGAAACTCTTGTCACAATGTTTACATTGGAAAGGTTTTTCTCCAGTGTGGACACACTGGTGCTTCTTCAGGGAACCTGCTTCAATGAAACTCTTGTCACAATGTTTACATTGGAAAGGTCTTTCTCCAGTGTGGACACGCTGGTGTTTCTTCAGGTCACGAGACTGACTGAATCTCTTGTCACAATGTTTACATTGGAAAGGTTTTTCTCCAGTGTGGACACGAAGGTGTGTTTTCAGGGATTTTAACTGACTGAAACTCTTGTCACAATGTTTACATTTGAAAGGTTTTTCTCCAGTGTGGACACCAATGTGTTTTCTCAGGTAAGATGGCCTACCAAAACTCTTGTCACAATGTTTACATTGGTAAGTTCTTTCTCCAGTATGAACACGCTGGTGTGTATTCAAATTAGTTGAATATTTGAAACTCTTGTCACAATGTTTACATTGGAAAGGTTTTTCTCCAGTGTGGACACGAAGGTGTGTTTTCAGGGAAGATGGATGACTGAAACTCTTGTCACAATGTTTACATTGGAAAGGCTTTTCTTCAGTGTGGACACGCTGGTGCTTCTTCAGGAAACCTGAGTCACTGAAACTCTTGTCACGTTGTTCGTCATCATCATCATCTTCACTGGTCTCCTCCCAATCATCACTGTCTTCAGTGACTTCAGTGTCGGATTCAAGTTCAACTTCAACCTCATAGCAGTGGGAAGATATGTCTTCTTCTTCTTCATCAACATAATTTTCTTCTTCACCTTTCACTGCCAGTAATGTCATCGTTGACCCAACAGGTTGCTCTGGTCTTTGAAGTAGTTCCTCCTGTTCCTCTTTAAGCTCCTCCTGTTCCTCTTTAAGCTCATCTGGTTCCTTGTTAATGTGGTGAGCCTCTGGTTCCTGCTGGAGCAGACTGGGGCTCCTCTCCTGTTCAGTGGAAACCTCTTTACACACAACCATGTGCAGGATGTCTAGAAGTAGAAACATAGCATGATGGTCAACACTGGATTCCTACAAAAACTAATAGAATATGCACATCACTTGGTAGAGGTGCTGGGTTCAAAAGTAGAAAAAGAGAAAAGAACCCGCACTGTGACGCGTTGTGAGCTTGTAGATCGGCTATTTATACTACTTGTACAAACAATGTCACTAACCACTCTCTCAACAGTTCACCAATGTTACTTAGTGTCACGGTGTCGGAGTGACTGAACCCAAATGCAGAGAGCAGGCAAGTTCAAATTAACTGATGTATTGAACCAAACACAGTCAAGCATACAACACAAAGTTAGCAGTAGCTGCATACAGAAAATGTGGAATGCCAAAAAAGCTGAACGTTACAGAAGCACAAAAACAGAATGTCCAAAAATGCAAACTTTCAAAAAATACACAAGGCAGAGAAGTCCAAACCATGCAGATGTCCAAAACAGGGAACCAGCAACTCCAAGATCAACACAGGAAACAACAAGGTTGAGCACCAGACAATGGTTTATGTTCTGACAGTTTGTTTGTGCAATGAGTCCAGTATTTATAGGAGGCAGGTTAATGGCAAAGTGTTCACAGGTGGGCTGACGAGGGAGTTGGAGACAGGTGAGTGAATGGGACTGCAGAGTGGAATGGAAAGTGGGAGTGGCTGACAGGGAGACATGGTCTGTAGACCATGCCACGTAGTGGTTGTATACATCTATGGTAACACACACGCTGTCCACGTTCTTTACAACGTATTTTCATACAGCATATCCAGCAGTCATCGGCAGGGTAAAGAACTGAATCACTCCCAGTCCCACGCAAAACATATATGTTTTACTTAGTTTTAAGTTTCTCTCAGACTCACTAGCTGCCTGTTAGCAACTTTAGCGTAGCTGCCTGTAGGAGACCACTGTGTTGTTGTTGTTGTTGTGCAACAGTCAGGACCCAACTTCATAGTTGTGTTGGCTAATTTGTGCCAGATCATGGAAAATTATGTAATTAAAATACTACTAATGCACGCACAACGAGATTTTGTGCGTTTTAAAAGCTATAATAAGCATATAGATAGATGCCATTAATCTTTTTCCCGCATTATTTCACCCGCGATTTATCCAATATTAATTTATAATATATTGGGTTCAACCGCAACTAAATGCGCCACCCGCTGGTCTCTACCACACGGGCGCACACTCATTTGCTCCAAAAGTGAAACTGTATTGACGACTTTTCAAGCAAAGGCTCTTCATCTGGTCAAACTTGAGATGTGGGTGATCCCCCCATTTAAATAGACACCCACGGGTCACGTTACTAGTCAGTGGGTGGAACCAACACAACATGGTAAAATAAATTAATGAAAGATCACTATAGGCTATACAGTGGAATAAGCATAAATGGACATCATGATTAATATGATCTATATAGAAATAATTCACATAATCAAGTATTATCTTACGCAACAATTCAAGGATGTATATACATTAGGGATGTCAGTAACGGATAGTTTCCCAACCGGTTACCCGTTAGGATTAACCGGTTCATTAACGGATAGTGGTTGATTTTTTTCTTTTTTTAATAGGCTACCCCAAATGTAATATGCATGTATAGCAGGCTACATAATTAAAGTTGGCATAAACGAATGGCATACATTTATTTATGCTCCTTTTATAAAAGACAAACAAAAAAGCAACATTTAACAATATAAATAAATTGTTGTAGGCTTCTGGCTTAATCATCAATAAACAACGCATCGCATCTGCATGATGCATGCATCTGCACGTCTACAGTACAGAGGTCCGCCGGTTCTAGTCCAACAAAACATAAATAAATCCAGTCCAGATCCGAGCAACCTATACCTATAAAGCCACTGGACGCATGGGCTAAGCCATTTTTTATTATTAAGGAAGATCAGCATGCATGTCACCGTGTTCCGTTTGTTGACTTTTCGCTGACGAGAAAACCCTCAAACATCGATAGCACATGGCTAACTTTTGATAGCCGTAAGCCGTGCCAGTGTGGAGACGGATAGGAGGAGAAGGAGAAGGAAGCGGCAGCGGCGGCTGTAAACGTTCTCCCTCCAGGCCAAATGGCCAATAATGGATTTAATAATGTAGGTCTCTGCATTGATACGGTCGACATGTGTTCATCTCGTCTCGCTGTCACTCGCTTACATTTTGACTACCGCAAAGCTACCGTTGTAACTTGTAGCCAACTAGCCATTGAAGTACAACAGAGAACGGGGACATTGAGGGGGCAGAAAACAGAGCCCGAGCGCTGTTCATGCAGCCTGGAGTGCGACAAGCTGGGCGGCGCAAATAGCAATTTTAGGCATGTGTGCAACATGACAACTGTTTTAAAGTATTGTACAGTGACAACTACAGTCTCTGTAATGTTTATGTTGTACTATTACTAAAAACGATCTAAAATAAAGGGATTTAAGATCAGAACACGCATTTATTATTATGCAAATTAACCGTTAAAGCTGATAAAAATATCCGGATGTTTCTTAACGGTCGGCTAACCGGTTAACCGGTTAACCCCTGACATCCCTAATATACATCATAGTTACAGTGAAGAAAAAAGTGCCTGAAAGGAAAGCCCTCGTTCATTCCCTTTGGTGACATTGTTTTTGGTATTCAGACAGCCAGCAATGGGTAAAACGCTCCATAAATAAATGTAGTCTCTGTGACACATCTAGGGCCTGCAATCTGCATTCAACAATTTTCCTTGAAGCTACGTCATTGGTTGATTTCCTGTCTACTTCCTGATTGGTTAGTCATTTCGACTGGTTTTTTTTCGACCAATGACAAAGCTTGGTGTTACTAGATAATTTCCTGACAACTACCATGTAATTAGCCGATAGGTACCCAGGTAGGAAGGAAGAACTGTCCTGTAAAAGGAAGTGTGCTCTACTTCCAAGTACCTACCTGGTAATTGTCGATTATAATCCTCCCCCATCAGGGTGTATTTTGAACTTTGAACTTTAAATTTTGAACTGGCAATAACTTTTTGACCACATACATTTCCAAAACGTTAACAGGTAAAACCTTTAGCAAGTTACCATGTAAGAAACGTGGAACTGTACTGTGAAAGGAAGCGTGGTTTACATGACATTACCATGTTCTTTCCCCAACATTTAGTAGATTATTACCCAATCTGGTGTTTACCATGGGTGTGTAAATTGATATCAGGGAGTGATAACGACTAAGACTAAATGATCAGTGTCGTTGGCGGCATCCTCTCCACTCCAACACGTGTCCATAAGTCTGCTTCTCCCCCTGGACAGCACACTGTACACACTGCATCTGTATATTAGCTTTGAGGAGATAAGAGGAAACAACCATAGAGTTCCCAGGTCCCAAAACACCAGTATCCCCACCATTACCAGCCATCAATTACATAAAGATAAAATGCATTATTATTACACCACCACCCGGTAACAAATACGCAAAAACAGGATAACTTTCAAAGACTATATTACCTGTACTACTGCCTATTTCTTTGTCTGAAACAGAACCACAGGAAACATCTGGCCTTATGTGAGCCTCCCCCCATCAAACACAATTTTTGGTCAAACCATATGGGCTTCCATTGGAAATGGAAACACAGACATAAGACAGACCAAGACAGGTGTCGTGAATGTGTGAACGCAGCTCAGTAAGGGCATATGTCAACCCCAACCGCTCACCTCCGCCCCACCCCCTCCTGGTGCTGCGGCCATCTTGGAAACTAAACACAATATAAACAATTGAAGATGGGTGGGGCCGAGAAAGCCCCTTATTGCCAGGTAGGTACATGGTAATATGGAAATAGAGAACACTTCCTTTTACAGAACAGTTCCTCCTTCCTTACTGGGTACCTATCAGGTAATTACATGGTAGTTGTCAGGACTGGTAATTTCCTGGTAGTCTACCACCCCATGGCCCTCATTTATCAACTGTGCGTACGCCAAAATATGGGTGCACACCGATTATTTTTTTTACCATTTCCGCCAAAGCTTGACATTGAACTTGACAAAGTTCAAAACTAACGTCTGGTCGGGAGCTGTCGTACGCTTTGTCATCACCAGTTTTTCTGTCGTAGAACAGCGGAGCAGCATTGTTTGACCAGCTGAGAGGCTGTCACAGGCATCTAAACATATATGTATTCACTCCTAAAAGGTTGAATATAAAACTCTATGTATATGGGCTACATGTAAACAAAGAAAAATAAAAAAGTAATAGGCCTACATCAACGATGTGTCTTTGTGTCATATGAAATTAGTAGGGGATTTCCAACTTTACAATTAAAATCGCGCTTGATGCTTAAGCCATTTAAACAGTGTTTTGCATGAGCGCATGCCGGTGCCGCATGCCATGTCTTTCTCGAGTTACATCTCGCCATTTTAAGGATAAACCTGACGTGTCGCTCGAATGCCAAGTGTGCCGTGCCGGCGTGCCAGTGCAAGTACAGGGGACCGTCCGACCGCATCGGAGATAGGTAGGCTAACCCAGCCAGCCAGGCTGCCAGCCCACCAGTGCCAGTGCATGAGGCTGGTTTAGGCTGCACATATTGACAGACAGCCCAGCCACTGCGACTATAGCGAGGTAATCTAAATAGATTGTCATAAACGTGCATGGTCACGGTGTCATGAACGGACCACAGTGATAGAGACAGACAGACAGGTCAGGAGAGGAGGAGAGGTTGCAAAACAGCAGCGTGTGTGTGCGCCTATTTGTTATTTAATTAATGGTTCACATGCAGTTTCAGGTTTTCGTTCACAAATATATTGTTGTAGGCTATATTAAATGAATAAATAATTTAATAATTTAATATAGGCTACAACTAACAACACACAGCAGGCGCGTAGCGTGGATCAAATGATTGAATGGGCAAATTACCATGCGGGGGGGGGGGGGGCAGCACATCTCCGGCCGATAGGTGTGAAGTGTGAACGGTTTGGGGGACCATTAACAAAGGCGGCTTGCATGCTGTGGTTTACTAACAAGAAATTTGCATGCACAAGGCTGACACAGTGACAATTGCTTGCAATTAAGTTGCGATATGTGCATGCGTGCGCATGTGTGTGTGTGTGTGTGTGTGTGTGTGTGTGTGTGGGTGAGGCAGGCAGAAAGGCAAGCGAGGCGAGAGGAGAAAAGTGTTCATGTCGCAAAAACGAGGGCGAGGCTTGATTTCATCGGGTGTGCCAGATAGATTTCAGCCGTCACATTTATTAACGTCGGAACGAAATTAAGGAAGGATCAGCTGTTTGCGATCACTTTATAAATTCCGTGGCGACGTGGGTGTACTACGAAACCTGCACTCGAATCTGTGGCAGATTTTACACTCGATTGATAAATGAGGGCCCATGTGTTTACATGGGTAGTACCCATTTAAACACATTGAACACAGTTACCATGTAATTACCTGGTAGTTGTCAGGAAAATACTTGGTAATGATCTAGTACCTACTGGGTATCTTGCCTGGTAGCAGAGTAAATATTTATACATAATGGGTAGTTAACTGGTAATTACATAGTAAAAACGTGTACATACCTGGTAATTGTCAGGAACATACCTGGTAATTACCTGGCAGTGTGTAATTTACCATGGTAAATTCAATGTAATTACCAGGAGATTATACAGTAAATAGTTATACATACTAGGCATACCTGGTAGTTGTCAGGGAAATGTATAAGTTACCATGCAATTACCAGGTAAATCCATTAGCTGGAAATTACCCAGTAGTTTGTTGGTAATTACCTAGTAATTACTGTGTGAACTACTACCAGGTCCCGTAAAATGAAGGGTTACCCATTTGGGCTTATTCCACTGTTGTGGATCTGGAAAATATGAAACACTGTATAGAGTGATATTTGATTAATTTATTTGATGACCTGACCATGTTGTGTTGGTTCCACCCACTGACTAGTAACGTGACCCATGGGTGTCTATTATTGAAATGGGTGGATCACTCACATCTCGAGTTTGATCAGATGAAGAGCCTTGGCTCAAAACTTTGTCAATAAAGTGCAGGTTCTTTTCTCTTTTTCCAACAATGGATTCCAACATTTTAAATCCATTCTTCTTGTAAATGGACAAAATGAGCATTTTGTAAGATTGACTTTACCAACCACCAGTTACAGTTCTGAAAGTTAGAAATATTTTAGCAAAATACTAAAAAAGTAATTTATTTTGTTACTTTAACACCATGGATAATGATTAGGGATGTCGACTGGTAACCGGATAGCCGACCGTTAGAAATATCAGAATATTGTTATCGGCCTAACGGTTAATTTGTATAATAATAAATGCGTGTTCTGATCTTAAATAGTTTTTCTAATAAAAATGTCTGTTCTGTAAAGCGACTTTGGGTACGCAGAAAAGCGCATATATCGTATATATTATTATTATTATTATTATAAATCCCTTTATTTTTATTAGGTTTTTTTTTTTTTTTAATAGTGCAACATCAACATTAGAGACTTTGGTTGTTACTGTATAATAGTTAAAAACAGTTAAAATTGCTGTCACTACAGCATTGTATTTATTTATGTTTTGTACTCACAGATGCATGCGTGCAGATCACAATGCGTTGTTTATTGACGATTAAGCCTACAACAATTTAAAATGTTGCTTTTTGTTTGTCTTTGCAAAGGAGTAAATGTCAAAAGCATAAATGTATACCATTCGTCTACCAACGTTAATTATGTATACATGCATATTACATTCGGGGTAAAAAAATACCCCGAAATATAAAATCAACAAACGCTAATTAACAGGATAATGCTATCGGCTACCTGGATGGGAAATTAATTGTTACCGACATACTGGCGGCCAAATACAGATAATTTTGTAGCTCCATGACATGGAAAAGTCTGACAACCACTGACATAGAAACAGTTTTTTGTTCTTTTAGAAAATGGTCATGATTTAGAAGACTTTTGTGGAATCTGGTCTCAGGTCTTAAAAGAAAGGGTTAAAGAAAGGAAGAGCACATGAAACTTACTGAGGTGTGGCTGGTCTTCAGCTTCCTGTTTAATAGAAACGTCTTCAGCTTCCTGTTTAATAGAAACGTTTTCAGCTTCCTGTTCAATAGAAATGTCCCTGGCTGAGTCTGGAGAGTTCATCTTCACCTGAAGTGATGCATCATCTTCACCTGCAGTCTGGACACCGGTCTGAAATCAAGTGAATAAGGAACTTTAATAACTTTCCGGCAGCCGAGTTGTGCAGTGGGAAATTTGTTATATATATTTTTATTGGCCTAAAATATTGCCTATATACATAAATGAATGAATCCACTTGCTGACCGGCTGTCGCTATTGAGTAGTTTATTTTATGTGACCATACCTATACGGCAATAATGTCAAATTTCATTATGCTTTAAGTAGCATGTGACGTGTCAAACTAGGAGGTTCTCATGACACTGAATCCATTCCAAGTAGAGATGCTCCGATACAATTATTTGGGGCCGATACCGATATCTGATATTTTAATAATTAATCGTCCGATTCCGATATTTTTTTATATTTATTTATTATTAGTTTTACTTAAAAAAACGTGTTCTGATCTATAAAAATAAACCCACGCCCCACAGTCATATACCGCTGACCTGAACGGGGCTCCCTAGCCTGCTGGAGGGGCTCAAACCCTTGAGAGAAAAAAATGCAGTCTACCTACCCAACATTGTCCACACTCCTTGTCCTCATTTCCCCAATAATTCCAAAATTAGTGTGAACTGTGAATACGTCCACAGCCTATTACTAAAGGATAAACTATCAGTCAGTCTGTCAATCTTTGTCGTTCAGCACGTGTTGAGAACAGCGGGTGCATCCCTCCATTCCTACATGCTGCCATTCCGACATCCCCCCATTCCGACATGCCCCCATTCCGACATGTTGCCATTCCGACATCCCCCCATTCCGACACATTTTAGTCCCACCATTCCGACAGTCCACAAATCTTAAATGTATTTTCAAGGCAATGTTTTAAGGGGTGTGTAGCAACTTATAATGTAATAATCAGCTCATAATTTAATTAAAAGACGAGCACATAACTTAATAGATTTTTCTATAATGTAATAATGTGTTACATTAAGAACCTCCACATAGGCGACTCATACTGTAATAAAACTTCATAATGCAATAATGTCTTTATAATATATGAGCTGATTGAGTTTTTATTACATTTTAGCCATGATACTGACATGACACTGACCTTGACACTGACATGATACTGACCATGAGACTGACATGATACTGACCATGACACTGACATGATACTGACCATGACACTGACATGATACTGACCATGATACTGACATGATACTGACCATGACACTGACATGATACTGACCATGACACTGACATGATACTGACCATGATACTGACATGATACTGACCATGACACTGACATGATACTGACCATGATACTGACATGATACTGACCATGACACTGACATGATACTAACCATGATACTGACATGATACTGACCATGACACTGACATGATACTGACCATGATACTGACATGATACTGACCATGACACTGACATGATACTGACCATGATACTGACATGATACTGACCATGATACTGACATGATACTGACATGACACTGACCTTGGCACTGACATGATACTGACCATGACACTGACATGATACTGACCATGATACTGACCATGACACTGACATGATACTGACCATGACACTGACCATGATACTGACATGATACTGACCATGATACTGACATGACACTGACCATGACACTGACATGATACTGACATGACACTGGCATGATACTGACCATGATACTGACATGATACTGACCATGATACTGACCATGATACTGACCATGATACTGACCATGATACTGACATGATACTGACATGATACTGACATGATACTGACCATGACACTGACCATGATACTGACATGATACTGACCATGATACTGACATGATACTGACCATGACACTGACATGACACCGACCATGACACTGACATGACACCGACCATGACACTGACCATGACACTGACATGATACTGACCATGACACTGACATGATACTGACATGACACTGACCATGATACTGGCATGACACTGACCATGACACTGACATGACACTGACCATGATACTGACATGACACTGACCATGATACTGACATGACACTGACCATGATACTGACATGATACTGACCATGATACTGACATGACACTGACCATGATACAGGCATGACACTGACCATGATACTGACATGATACTGACCATGATACTGACATGATACTGACATGATACTGACCATGACACTGACCATGATACTGACATGATACTGACCATGATACTGACATGATACTGACCATGACACTGACATGACACCGACCATGACACTGACATGACACCGACCATGACACTGACCATGATACTGACATGATACTGACCATGATACTGACATGATACTGACATGACACTGACCTTGGCACTGACATGATACTGACCATGACACTGACATGATACTGACCATGATACTGACCATGACACTGACATGATACTGACCATGACACTGACCATGATACTGACATGATACTGACCATGATACTGACATGACACTGACCATGACACTGACATGATACTGACATGACACTGGCATGATACTGACCATGATACTGACATGATACTGACCATGACACTGCCATGATACTGACCATGATACTGACCATGATACTGACATGATACTGACATGATACTGACATGATACTGACCATGACACTGACCATGATACTGACATGATACTGACCATGATACTGACATGATACTGACCATGACACTGACATGACACCGACCATGACACTGACATGACACCGACCATGACACTGACCATGACACTGACATGATACTGACCATGACACTGACATGATACTGACATGACACTGACCATGATACTGGCATGACACTGACCATGACACTGACATGACACTGACCATGATACTGACATGACACTGACCATGATACTGACATGACACCGACCATGATACTGACATGATACTGACCATGATACTGACATGACACTGACCATGATACAGGCATGACACTGACCATGATACTGACATGATACTGACCATGATACTGACATGATACTGACATGATACTGACCATGACACTGACCATGATACTGACATGATACTGACCATGATACTGACATGATACTGACCATGACACTGACATGACACCGACCATGACACTGACATGACACCGACCATGACACTGACCATGACACTGACATGATACTGACCATGACACTGACATGCTACTGACATGACACTGACCATGATACTGGCATGACACTGACCATGACACTGACATGACACTGACCATGATACTGGCATGACACTGACCATGATACTGACATGACACTGACCATGATACTGACATGATACTGACCATGATACTGACATGACACTGACCATGATACAGGCATGACACTGACCATGATACTGACATGACACTGACCATGACACTGACCATGATACTGACATGACACTGACCATGATACTGACATGACACTGACCATGATACTGACATGACACTGACCATGATACTGACATGACACTGACCATGATACTGACATGACACTGACCATGACACCGACCATGACACTGACATGATACTGACCATGATACTGACATGACACTGACCATGATACTGACATGACACTGACCAAAGAAAAAGAGCACCAATCACAAACATTCAATCAAGAACTGACCAATCTAAGCAAGGCAGTAAAAAGAGTACTCTGCTGCACTAATTATGAGATGAAACACTGTTGCATAGAATAGGTAATCAACATGAGATCAAACACTGTTGCATAGAATAGGCAATCAATATCAAACACTGTATCCTAGCTGAATATAATTCAGAGTTAAATTAATAATTCAATTGAGTAATTCATGCTATTACATTCGATAATATTCAAGCAGGATAAACCATTTGTACTATAATCAATAAACCATAAAATATATATATATATATATATATATATATATATATATATATATATATATAAAATAATATTATATTAATATAAATAATAATAAATAAATAATACATAAATAGTTGTAAACCATTTGTACTATAATCAATAAACCATAAATAAAAAATAAATAAATAAAATAAAAAATATAAAAAATAATATTTATATTAATATAAATAATAATAAATAAATAATAAATAAATAGTTGTAAACCATTTGTACTATAATCAATAAACCATAAATAAATAAAAAATAAATACAAAATAAATAAAAATAAATAAATAAAATAAACAATAAATAAATATAAATAATAATATTTATATTAATATAAATAATAATAAATAAATAGTTGTAAACCATTTGTACTATAATCAATAAACCATAAATAAAATAAAAAAATAATAAAAATAATAATAAATAAATAATAATATTTATATTAATATAAATAAATAAATTAATTAATTAATAATAATAAAAAAATAAAAAAATAAATAAATATAAATAATAAATAAATACATAAATATAAATATAAATAATAAATAAATAGTTGTGAAAGTGATCTGTCGGAATGGTGGAACTTTTTCTGCCGCGGGTCCCTGTCGGAATGGTGGGACTTTGTTCTGTCGGAATGGTGGGATGTTTACAAATATGAAGCATACCACCATTCCGACAATTAGAAGTCAATGTAGGAGTGGCAGCATGTAGGAATGGAGAGTGAACACCGAGAACAGCATGTAAACAGCAGTGTGCCGTGTGTCACAATGAAAGTGGTAACCTATAGAATCCTGTACATTAGAAGCATCACGCATCATACAAACTGCAAAGCATAATGGGTCACTGATGTCCCAAGTGGAGCTGACAATAGTTCACAGCTGTCATAATAGTCTTGAATCAGTTGATTGCCTATGTGCGTCAAGCTATAATGCCCATGCAGGCAGGCTCATCTTACATAGCTGCAGGCTGCCAATTATGCTTCTGCACATTTCCAAGCAACTTTGTGTCTGGAGTCGGACACACTAACCATGTGGATTATAGTTTTTAGACATTAAGGTTAGTAGTAGTATATCGGCGACCGATGTATCAGAGCATTCCTATTCATCATTTTTGGTTTGTGATCTGCTTGTCTTAATAGAATCTTACCTGCGCAGGTAAGACACCCAAAGAAGAGGCCGACGCAGTGCGACGCCCCATCACGCACAGCCTTCTATTAAACAAGCGCTCCCCCTCACATCTTGTTTTACGGCACGTTGCAAAAATACAAAATGGCTGGCTCGGAATGTCACTCTTGGAATATTTTGGACAGAAAGTAGCTCATAACATGTCTACGGGGGATTTTTATGAAAAACAAGCTCGGCAGATTGAAAGAGGATAATTCAAGCTTGGACTGCAGCTGCAATGTTGGTGAGTTTAACGTAATTTAAGACAAGCAGATCACAAACCAAAAATGATGAATAGGAAGTGGATGGAGCTTGTTGCAACTCTAGATTCAACCCATTGTAAAAAAATCTAGAGTTGCAAATTGCGGCTAGTTTACACCAGGGTTTGATTGATTGATTGAAATATTTATTAACAGTTTGTAGAATTTAGTACATTTTAAGCACAAACTCAATACAAAGACTGTCAACTCTGAGTGGACGACCCAATTAAGCATTACACTTGTTTACAACAGGGTCCACATTGTTCAATTCATCATTTTGAATTAATCAGAGCATTTAAAGGTGCAGTTTTTGTATTATTGACCTGTGCATTTTGGTCCATTCTCTAACTCAGCAGAGCAGGCAGGCAACAAACCGCCAAGAGAGCTAGCTCCCTTTGGAGGAGCAAATTAGTATTAGGCTACTGCTTGTTTATAACAAACAAGTTACAATATTATTACTGCTGCTAGTATTAATACTGCTTCTTTGGAATAATGTATAACAAACAAGCATATATGAGAGAAATACTCGTCGTGTAAAAGCATTATGAGAGAAATACTCGTCGTGTAAAAGATGAGTCAATAATATAAAAGATAAATGTATAGTAAAAACGAGGTGAATCAGTTAATCTTACCTGCTGTGTTTCAGGGTTGAGCTGCTTAACGACGATACTGTTTTCAAACGTTTTACTGTTATTATTAAACTGTTTTAAAAACGTTTTACTTTTATTATTCAAGTGTTTTCAAACGACACTGCTAACAGCTAGCTGGCTTGTGCGGGGCTGCGGGCACTCTGACTGTTCTTGGCAAATCTAAAGGCAGCGTCTAGTGAGCTAATCTAGTGAGCTAATTTAAGACTTCCGGTGGACGATCTCTTCAAAATAAGAGTACCCTCTAGAGTATTGAAAAAAAGTTTAATTTGCACATTAAAACTACAAATTAAGCATTTAAATGATGCTATATGATGCTATAAGACACACATTATGTTTCTGTGTAAGAATAAGTAATTAAATCCTTATAATAATAATAATAAAGTTATCTAAATGGATAAATGCTATTCACTGGAGTGCATGGACTTTATAAAGTGGACACTGGACAAAAGACGGCTCCGCAAGGCAACTATCTGGACATACCCACGCGTTCGGGGAGATGTCCTATACCACACCCCACTCTCCACTAAGCGGGAGAGGTGTAAAATTCACAGCAGCAGACCTTCTACTGGGGTCAAGGCTGACAAAAAGTACCGTTTCCGGACCCAGAATGGACACTGGACAAAAGACGGCTCCGCGAGGCAACTATCTGGACATACCCACGCGTTCGGGGAGATGTCCTGTACCACACCCCACTCTCCGCTAAGCGGGAGAGGTGTAAAATTCACAGCAGCAGACCTTCTACTGTGGTCAACGCTGAAAAAAGTACCGTTTCCGGACCCAGAATGGACACTGGACAAAGAGGCCTCCGCGAGGCAACTATCTGGACATACCCACACGTTCGGGGAGATGTCCTCTACCACACCACACTCTCCGCTAAGCGGGAGAGGTGTAAAATTCACAGCAGCAGACCTTCTACTGGGGTCAATGCTGACAAAAAGTACCGTTTCCGGACCCAGAATGGACACTGGACAAAGAGGCCTCCGCGAGGCAACTATCTGGACATACCCACACGTTCGGGGAGATGTCCTCTACCACACCACACTCTCCGCTAAGCGGGAGAGGTGTAAAATTCACAGCAGCAGACCTTCTACTGGGGTCAAGGCTGACAAAAAGTACCGTTTCCGGACCCAGAATGGACACTGGACAAAAGACGGCTCCGCGAGGCAACTATCTGGACATACCCACGCGTTCGGGGAGATGTCCTGTACCACACCCCACTCTCCGCTAAGCGGGAGAGGTGTAAAATTCACAGCAGCAGACCTTCTACTGGGGTCAATGCTGACAAAAAGTACCGTTTCCGGACCCAGAATGGACACTGGACAAAGAGGCCTCCGCGAGGCAACTATCTGGACATACCCACACGTTCGGGGAGATGTCCTCTACCACACCACACTCTCCGCTAAGCGGGAGAGGTGTAAAATTCACAGCAGCAGACCTTCTACTGGGGTCAAGGCTGACAAAAAGTACCGTTTCCGGACCCAGAATGGACACTGGACAAAAGACGGCTCCGCGAGGCAACTATCTGGACATACCCACGCGTTCGGGGAGATGTCCTGTACCACACCCCACTCTCCGCTAAGCGGGAGAGGTGTAAAATTCACAGCAGCAGACCTTCTACTGTGGTCAACGCTGAAAAAAATACCGTTTCCGGACCCAGAATGGACACTGGACAAAGAGGCCTCCGCGAGGCAACTATCTGGACATACCCACACGTTCGGGGAGATGTCCTCTACCACACCACACTCTCCGCTAAGCGGGAGAGGTGTAAAATTCACAGCAGCAGACCTTCTACTGGGGTCAATGCTGACAAAAAGTACCGTTTCCGGACCCAGAATGGACACTGGACAAAGAGGCCTCCGCGAGGCAACTATCTGGACATACCCACACGTTCGGGGAGATGTCCTCTACCACACCACACTCTCCGCTAAGCGGGAGAGGTGTAAAATTCACAGCAGCAGACCTTCTACTGGGGTCAAGGCTGACAAAAAGTACCGTTTCCGGACCCAGAATGGACACTGGACAATAGACGGCTCCGCGAGGCAACTATCTGGACATACCCACGCGTTCGGGGAGATGTCCTGTACCACACCCCACTCTCCGCTAAGCGGGAGAGGTGTAAAATTCACAGCAGCAGACCTTCTACTGTGGTCAACGCTGAAACCTCTAGCTTTGGAATGGGTGTCACTTGTGTGTGTTGATTGCATCTGTCTGTGCATTTATGCATTTGTTTGTCCTGACGAAACTTGATTATTTCTCGACTGTTTATTTTCTCGTATGACACGACATAGAAACTACTTGTGACTACTGTCTTTGTGTGCTGTCGAGCGGATGTTCTTTGCATCAAAGGTATAGCCTGCTGTGTCATTCGATTCATTTGTCCAGATATGCCATTTATGATCTTTAAGGATGTACAATGACGCATATGGTGGCCTGTCGAAAAATACACACATACTGGTCAAAGCATACTCATTTTGGTGGTACAGACAGGATAAATTGAACGTTTTTGGAATTTTTGTGCCAGCTCTTAACAGGAGAAGTAAGGTCTGTGGGCTGTTAATTACTTCATATGTTGATAAGCTCTTTTCCTGCTGACATGTTTCACATTGTTCAGATTGAGCAGGTAATATTTGTGCAATAGTGTCTAAGATGCCTTTTTGTGACACGTCAAGTGGCTGCACTATGAATTGTGACATGTTCTTTGTAGATGGTAAGGCCTTGTCACCACATTGAGTACAACTATACAGACTAAGACTTTTCAGGCAAAGCAGGTCATCTCCAAGGAAAGGAGACCGAAGTGTGTATTCTACAAAGCTGTTTAATATGGTGCATTCTTCTGTCCTAGAACATTTCTGAGACACTAATGACACTGATGTGTTGGCTAGATTGAATTTCTCAAGTTTCCGTCTAAATGTTGAGTCCTGCGCTGCTGCTTCTTCAAGCCGTGTGTGACATTTTTTGATAGCAGATGTCTGTTGTAGAAATGTTAGAATTGGTAATGGTATAGCTTCACACATATTGTCATTTAGACTTTCATTGCATAAAACCACATCATCATCATCTTCTTCCAAATTGTCCTCCGTTATTGTTCTGTTAATTGCTTTCAACTGTCCAGGCACAGAATGTACAGATGTCTGTATGTTTTGCTTGAACAACTGTGTGGACACCACACATACTCAACCAAACTACTAGTTTGTGTATAAAATCTAATGCGTCATTGTGCATTCCTAAGGCCAAGTAAGATGCTATTCACTAGTTGTTGAGTGACACCACAGATTGTTTTGCAATCAAATGTGTGACCTGGATTTTGAAAAAACGCTTGAATGAGAGCTGCTAAATTCCCCGGCATAGATGACAACTGAACCATCGAAGTAGGTGTCAATGGTTTCAATTTATCTTGTACTACTTGTAGATGCAGTATACCCACGCGTTCGGGGAGATGTCCTGTACCACACCCCACTCTCCGCTAAGTGGGAGAGGTGTAAAATTCACGGCAGCAGACCTTCTACTGAGGTCAACGCTCAAAAAAGTGCTGTGCCTTGGGGCATTGACAATTATTTAATTAACGAATTAAATAACCTTATTTTATTCTGAAGGCAACCGGATGTCTTAAATTAGCTAGCTCTCAGACAGGAAATTCTAAATTAGCTCACAAGACGGAGCCAAATATCTGTCTGAGAGTGGAGCCTGCCTGGCAAATGACATGGGGGGTCCTTTTTGTGGGCTTGGCCGAAAGTGGGCGTTACCAAAAGGTGGGCGTGGCCATGGCCGCCAGAAGTCTGTCAGATTTTGACAGCTTCAAATTAGTGTTAAACATAATATAACCCAATTGACTCCAGTCCTCTCTGTTTAATATATCTATAATGAAACTATATAAACTATGCATATACCATGAAGTGCTATGACTACTAGCTCTGGTCCATAGCTCTAATGCGTTTCATTTAGAGCTATGTTACTCTAAACTTCCCCGCTCGCATGAATGCAGACCAGCCTCTACTCTTTGGCGTAAATAAAAAGAACGTTTTTGCTACACATAAAAACAAAGGCGAGTTGTGTCATTAGAAAGCCTACTTTGGTAATTGGTTCTAGTTCTAGTGAACAGAAATAATAAATAAATAGACTTGGTAACCTAACTGTAGGGAGTGCAAACACATTAAAGAACCTGGGGGTTATCATCTATGAAAAGGCAACACAATGAGCAGAAAATAAAAATGAACCATGTAAATACAACAAATTGAGCAGAGCACTGCAGGGAGTTGAACCCCATTCCGGTAAACCAGAAGTACCACAACCAGTGCCTTGGTTTTTGTTTTGTTTTACGAGGTCCATTCGTTGAAATGTAAATTTTGCATTGCAACGGTAAAGTAATTTCACAATTGACATTGTAGGCAATAATTAATAACGGTATGGCACCAGGCCAAAGCCATGGGGATAGAGTATGTTTTGCACTCTGAGTGAGAGTGTGTGTGTGTGTGTGTGTGTGTGTGTGTGTGTGTGTGTGTCCGTCAGTTTGTTAACAGCTAATCTCCAGCACCATTAACCCGGTCGATGCCAAATTTTGCACACACACTCCCTGGATGCCAACGATGAACCTCTGTCCCAAATTTTCCAGAACGGCCTGTATAGCACCACACATTTTTGTATGCTTTCCGAGACTATGGACTATAGCCTTTAGCTTTTCCGTGATTTTCACCTTTTTTTCAAATCCTCCGAAATCTTGAAAGACAACATACTATAGTATGCCCTCCGTGACCATGGACTATAGCCTTTCGCTTTTCCGCAATTTTACCTTTTTTCAAATCGTAAACAATGATGAAGAATCGCGCACTATAGCATGCCACTTAATGACCTTGGGGTCATCAAGGTCATTGATATTGATCAATGACCTTGAGCAGTATAAATGACCTTCAATAAGACTAGTAAATGACCTTGACCAGTATAAATGACCTTGACAAGTACAAATGACCTTGACCAGTATAAATGACCGTGACCAGTATATGACTGACCAATATAAATTACCTTCATGAGACTAGTAAATGACCTTGACCAGTATAAATGACCTTCATAAGACTAGTAAATGATCTTTACCAGTATAAATGACCTTGACCAGTATGCGGTCCGTGACCATGGACTATAGCCTTTCGCTTTTCCTTGATTTTCACCTTTTTTTTCTGCCTTCCTCATGTGGAAGCTGCGTAGTTGAGTTTGTGTGTGTCTTTCTTTTTCTGTCTTTCTTTCTTAGGACGAAGATCAAGGTAGACGCCGTTGGAAGGCTCAACACAAGCCGATGCCCCTAGAGATCCATCCCAAAGCTTCCCTCAGCAAGCCCGCCCAGTCAGCCAGAACTGAGCGTCACTTGGGATGGTCACAAACTCTCCAACCATACCCACCCCATGTATCTTGGAGTTACACTGGACAGGACACTCTTCTTCAAAAAACACCTGGAGAACACAAAAGCCACGGTCAACACCCACAATAACATCCTGTGAAAACTAGTGAACTCCAAGTGGGGTGCAGACCCACAAACAATCCGTGCAACTGCCATGGCCCTGTCTTTCTCTACAGCAGAGTATGCCTGCTCAAGCTGGAGCCGATCACGTCACACCAAATTGGTCGACACAGCCCTAAATGACACCTGTCGCATCATCACGGGATGCATCAAGACAACACCTGTCCCTGTCCTAACACCTGTTTACATTCGAGGGTCGCCGGTCCTCTCGAACGGAACAGTTTAACGTCATGCCCAGGACGAAAAGATATAGAGAACACCAACATGACAAATAAACGCAGGAAGGCATGGGCCACAATCCACCGTCTTGGCAAAGACCACACCACCCATAATTCACAACGGTCACAGCAAACTCTGTTGCATCACAACTGGTGTAGGTATTGGATGGAGCCCGCACACCACAGGTATAAGAAAGACGTTCTTTATTGAAATACTGACGTTTCGATCAATTTGATCTTCATCAGGTCATGTGTACACAAAACATACACTTTTATACTAAGGGAGTGCCTCCATTAACCAATCAAAACACCACATTTTGGTGCCCCTCCCATCACTGCAGGTGTGACACGTCAACCCTGAGTGAGTAGGTGGGGACCCAGACATATTGATGTAAATATAATCTGTTCAGAAAATGTAGTGCCTCTCATATAGCTTGTAGGTGATGCAGAGGAGGGAAATGGGTCAGTCTTCAGGGATAATGACAATGACCTGAGACCATGGACCAATGAACCATGTAAATACAACACATTGAGCAGGGCACTGCAGGGAGTTGAACCCCGTTCCGGTAAACCAGAAGTCCGACACCAGTGCCTTAGTTTTTGTGTTGTTGTTCATTTACAGGCCTGTGTGTGTAGGTGCATGTGTGCATGTGTGTGTGCACACTTCAATGACCACTGTTGGACCCCATGGGGATCAAGGACCTCAGGGAGCCACCCATAATTCACAACGGTCACAGCGAACTCTGTTGCATCACAACTGTTGGCCACCAGTTGTGACCAAGACCGCCACCGACCCACAGGAGAATACCATCACACAGTGGTATCAGACCAACCACAATCAGCCAGCCCTCAAACCAAACCCTTCGACCTAGAAGAACTCGAAACTGCAATGGGAAAGTTGAAACCCGGAAAAGCAGCAGGGATTGATGACATACTGGCAGAAATTATACAGCACCTGGAACCTAACGCAAAGACCTGGCTCGTAGGGATGCTGAATACATGCATGGCACAGAAAACCATCCCTTCTGTCTGGAGAACGGCCAAAGTGGTTGCAATCCCTAAACCTGGCAAAGACCCATCATCCCCAAAGAGCAACCGACCCATTTCCCTCTTCTGCATCACCTACAAGAGAGGCTGCTACTCCAACGCCTCATGCCACTCATAGACACCAAGCTGACTAAAGACCAAGCTGGTTTCCGTCCCGGCCGCTCCTGTGCTGGACAGAGCTCAACCTCACCCAACACATTGAGGATGGGTTTGAGGGAAAACAAATAACTGGAGGGCGAAGCAAGCACGCAGGCAGCTTGTGCCTGCCTGCGTGCGTGCGTGCCTGCCTGCCTTCCTCATGTGGAAGCTGCGTAGTTGAGTTTGTGTGTGTCTTTCTTTTTCTGTCTTTCTTTCTTAGGACGAAGATCAAGGTAGACGCCGTTGGAAGGCTCAACACAAGCCGATGCCCCTAGAGATCCATCCCAAAGCTTCCCTCAGGGAGCCCAGCAAGCCAGCTAGCCAGCAAGCCCGCCCAGTCAGCCAACGCAGCCAGCCAGCTCCGCCAGTCAGCCAGTGTAGAAAGTCAGGCTGCCAAGCCAGCGCACATCAGCCCTTGCAGTCAACCATTGTAGCCATACCAGCTTTGCTCAGTCAGCTCAGCCAGGCCTCTCTCGAGGCCTGGCTCTCTGTCTGCCTGGCCCGGTCTGCCCCGCCCTGCCTTGCAGCAACAGAACCAGCCTTGCTGGCAAGCCAGCCAGCTCAGAATACGAGCTCAGCAAGCCAGCGCAGCTGGCAAGCACGCAGTTAGTCTAAACCAGTTTCAGACTGGCAGGCCAAGGCAGACAGACAGGAAGACCGAGGCGCCTAGGCAGGCAGACAGGCCAGGAAGGCAACAAAGTGCAGGCAGGGGGACTGTCCGGCCTAAGGCTGCGCTGCAAGGGTTGGAGCCTGGCCAGCTCCTGCTGGTCTAGACTGAGTGGCTGTGGCTGCACAGTAAGGCTGCGGTAACCTAGTCTGGGCTTGCTGCTGCACTGGCTTGCTCAGCTCGCATTCTGAGCTGGCTGGCTTTCCAGAAAGGCTGGTTCTGTTGCTGCAAGGCAGGGCAGGGCAGACCGGGCCAGGCAGACAGAGAGCCAGGCCTCAAGAGAGGCCTGGCTGAGCTGACTGAGCAAGGCTGGTATGGCTGCAATGGCTGACTGCAAGGGCTGATATGCTCTGGCTTGGCAGCCTGACTTTCTACACTGGCTGACTGGCGGAGCTAACTGGCTGCGTTGGCTGACTGGGCAGGCTTGCTGGCTAGCTGGCTTGCTGTGCTCCCTGAGGGAAGCTTTGGGATGGATCTCTAGGGGCATCGGCTAGTGTTGAGCCTTCCTATGGCGTCTACCTTGATCTCCGTCCTAAGAAAGAAAGACAGAAAAAGAAAGACACACAAACCCAACTATGCAGCTTCCACCTGAGGAACCGAGACGCGAGAAAAGAACTGAGCGTCACTTGGGATGGTCACAAACTCTCCAACCATACCCACCCCATGTATCTTGGAGTTACACTGGACAGGACACTCTTCTTCAAAAAAACACCTGGAGAACACAAAAGCCACGGTCAACACCCACAATAACATCCTGTGAAAACTAGTGAACTCCCAAGTGGGGCGCAGACCCACAAACAATCCGTGCAACTGCCATGGCCCTGTCTTTCTCTACAGCAGAGTATTCCTGCTCAAGCTGGAGCCGATCACGTCACACCAAATTGGTCGACACAGCCCTAAATGACACCTGTCGCATCATCACGGGATGGGTCAAGAAAACACCTGTCCCGTCCGTGCCTTTATGCGCTAGCCGGCACCTCCCCCCGCACATCAGACGACTGTGTAACGCTCAAGATGAATGGAAAACACAGGAGATAGACAGTGAAGTCTGGAATGAAATGATAGAGAACACCTCACACACACAGTTTCCTTTCGTGGCTGTTTACATTCGAGGGTCGCCGGTCCTCTCAAACGGAACAGTTTAACGTCATGCCCAGGACGAAAAGATATAGAGAACACCATAATGACAAATGACAAATAACAGCAGGAAGGCATGGGCCCCAATCCACCGTCTTGGCAAAGACCACACCACCCATAATTCACAACGGTCACAGCAAATTCTGTTGCATCACAACTAGTGTAGGTATTGGATGGAGCCCGCACACCACAGGTATAAGAAAGACGTGATGCAGAGGAGGGAAATGGGTCGGTAGCTCTTCGGGGATAATGGTTCTTTGCCAGGTTTAGGGAATGCAACCACTTTGGCCTTTTTCCAGACAGAAGGGGTGGTTTTCTGTGCTGTGCATGTGTTCAGCATCCCCACAAGCCAGGGCCTTGAGTTAGGTCCCAGGTGCTGTATCATTTCTGCCAGTAGGTCATCAATCCCTGCTGCTTTTCCGGGTTTCAACTTTCCCATTGCAGTTTCAAGTTCTTCTAGGTCGAAGGGTTTGGTTTGAGTGATGGCTGATTATGGTTGGTCTGATACCACTGTGCGATGGTATTCTATGTGGGTCGGTGGCGGTGTTGGTTACAACTGTTGGCCACCAGTTGTGACCAAGACCGCCACCAACCCACAGGAGAATACCATCGCACAGTGGTATCAGACCAACCACAATCAGCCAGCCTTCAAACCAAACCCTTCGACCTAGAAGAACGTGAAACTGCAATGGGAAAGTTGAAACCCGGAAAAGCAGCAGGGATTGATGACCTACTAGCAGAAATGATACAGCACCTGGGACCTAACGGAAAGACCTGGCTTGTGGGGATGCTGAACACATGCATAGCACAGAAAACCATCCCTTCTGTCTGGAAAAAGGCCAAAGTGGTTGCAATCCCTAAACCTGGCAAAGACCCATTATCCCCAAAGAGCTACCGACCCATTTCCCTCCTCTGCATCACCTACAAGCCTATCCCGTCACACCAAATTGGTCGACACAGCCCTAAATGACACCTGTGGCATCATCATAGGATGCATCAAGACAACACCTGACCCTGTCCCAACACCTGTTTACATTCGAGGGTCGCCGGTCCTCTCGAACGGAACAGTTTAACGTCATGCCCAGGACGAAAAGATATAGAGAACACCAACATGACAAATAACAGCAGGAAGGCATGGGCCATAATCCACCGTCTTGGCAAAGACCACACCACCCATAATTCACAACGGTCACAGCAAACTCTATTGCATCACAACTGGTGTAGTTATTGGATGGAGCCCGCACACCACCAAAAAAAAGAAAAACAACATACTATAGTATGCCCTCCGTGACCATGGACTTTAGCCTTTCGCTTTTCTGCAATTTAACCTTTTTTCAAATCCTCAACCATGATGAAGAATCGCGCACTATAGCGTGCCACTTAATGACCTTGACCAATATCAATGACCTTGAGCAGTATAAATTACCTTCAATAAGACTAGTAAATGACCTTGACCAGTATAAATGACCTTGACAAGTACAAATGACCTTGACCAGTATAAATGACCTTCACCAGTAGAAATGACCGTGACCAGTATATGACTGTGACCAGTATAAATTACCTTCATGAGACTAGTAATTGACCTTGACCAGTATAAATGACCTTTAGAAGACTAGTAAATGATCTTCACCAGTATAAATGACCTTTAGAAGACTAGTAAATGATCTTCACCAGTATAAATGACCTTGACCAGTATGCGGTCCGTGACCATGGACTATAGCCTTTTGCTTTTCCTTGATTTTCACCTTTAAAAAATCCTCAACAATGATGAAGAATCGCACACTATAGCGCGCCGCTCAATGACCTGAGACCATGGACCAATGAATGAAATACAACACATTGAGCAGGGCACTGCAGGGAGTTGAACCCCGTTCCGGTAAACCAGAAGTCCGACACCAGTGCCTTAGTTTTTGTGTTGTTGTTCATTTAAAGGTCCAGGTGTGCATATGCATGTGCCCCTGTGTGTGTAGGTGCATGTGTGCATGTGTGTGCACGCTTCAATGACCACTGTTGGACCCAAAGGCGATCAAGGACCTCAGGGAGCCACCCATAATTCACAACGGTCACAGCGAACTCTGTTGCATCACAACTGGTGGCCAACAGTCGTAACCAACACCGCCACGACCCACAGGAGAATACCATCGCACAGTGGTATCAGACCAACCACAATCAGCCAGCCCTCAAACCAAACCCTTCGACCTAGAAGAACTCAAAACTGCAATGGGAAAGTTGAAACCCGGAAAAGCAGCAGGGATTGATGACATACTGGCAGAAATTATACAGCACCTGGAACCTAACGCAAAGACCTGGCTCGTGGGGATGCTGAACACATGCATGGCACAGAAAACCATCCCTTCTGTCTGGAGAAAAGCCAAAGTGGTTGCAATCCCCAAACCTGGCAAAGACCCATCATCCTCAAAGAGCTACCGACCCATTTCCCTCCTCTGCATCACCTACAAGAGAGGCTGCTACTCCAACGCCTCATACCACTCAGAGACACCAAGCTGACTAAAGACCAAGCTGGTTTCCGTCCCGTCCTGTGCTGGACAGAGCTCAACCTCACCCAACACATTGAGGATGGGTTTGAGGGAAAACAAATAACTGGAGCAGCAACTGGAGGGCGAAGCAAGCACGCAGGCAGCTTGTGCCTGCCTGCGTGCCTTCCTCATGTGGAAGCTGCATAGTTGAGTTTGTGTGTGTGTTTCTTTTTCTGTCTTTCTTTCTTAGGACGAAGATCAAGGTAGACGCCGTTGGAAGGCTCAACACAAGCCGATGCCCCTAGAGATCCATCCCAAAGGTTCCCTCAGGGAGTCCAGCAAGCCAGCTAGCCAGCAAGCCCGCCCAGTCAGCCAACGCAGCCAGCCAGCTCCGCCAGTCAGCCAGTGTAGAAAGTCAGGCTGCCAAGCCAGCGCACATCAGCCCTTGCAGTCAACCATTGTAGCCATACCAGCCTTGCTCAGTCAGCTCAGCCAGGCCTCTCTCGAGGCCTGGCTCTCTGTCTGCCTGGCCCGGTCTGCCCCGCCCTGCCTTGCAGCAACAGAACCAGCCTTGCTGGCAAGCCAGCCAGCTCAGAATACGAGCTCAGCAAGCCAGCGCAGCTGGCAAGCACGCAGTTAGTCTAAACCAGTTTCAGACTGGCAGGCCAAGGCAGACAGACAGGAAGACCGAGGCGCCTAGGCAGGCAGACAGGCCAGGAAGGCAACAAAGTGCAGGCAGGGGGACTGTCCGGCCTAAGGCTGCGCTGCAAGGGTTGGAGCCTGGCCAGCTCCTGCTGGTCTAGACTGAGTGGCTGTGGCTGCACAGTAAGGCTGCGGTAACCTAGTCTGGGCTTGCTGCTGCACTGGCTTGCTCAGCTCGCATTCTGAGCTGGCTGGCTTTCCAGAAAGGCTGGTTCTGTTGCTGCAAGGCAGGGCAGGGCAGACCGGGCCAGGCAGACAGAGAGCCAGGCCTCAAGAGAGGCCTGGCTGAGCTGACTGAGCAAGGCTGGTATGGCTGCAATGGCTGACTGCAAGGGCTGATATGCTCTGGCTTGGCAGCCTGACTTTCTACACTGGCTGACTGGCGGAGCTAACTGGCTGCGTTGGCTGACTGGGCAGGCTTGCTGGCTAGCTGGCTTGCTGTGCTCCCTGAGGGAAGCTTTGGGATGGATCTCTAGGGGCATCGGCTAGTGTTGAGCCTTCCTATGGCGTCTACCTTGATCTCCGTCCTAAGAAAGAAAGACAGAAAAAGAAAGACACACAAACCCAACTATGCAGCTTCCACCTGAGGAACCGAGACGCGAGAAAAGAACTGAGCGTCACTTGGGATGGTCACAAACTCTCCAACCATACCCACCCCATGTATCTTGGAGTTACACTGGACAGGACACTCTTCTTCAAAAAAACACCTGGAGAACACAAAAGCCACGGTCAACACCCACAATAACATCCTGTGAAAACTAGTGAACTCCCAAGTGGGGCGCAGACCCACAAACAATCCGTGCAACTGCCATGGCCCTGTCTTTCTCTACAGCAGAGTATGCCTGCTCAAGCTGGAGCCGATCACGTCACACCAAATTGGTCGACACAGCCCTAAATGACACCTGTCGCATCATCACGGGATGGGTCAAGACAACACCTGTCCCGTCCGTGCCTTTATGCGCTAGCCGGCACCTCCACCCGCACATCAGACGACTGTGTAACGCTCAAGATGAATGGAAAACACAGGAGATAGACAGTGAAGTCTGGAATGAAATGATAGAGAACACCTCACACACACAGTTTCCTTTCGTGGCCGTTTACATTCGAGGGTCGCTGGTCCTCTCGAACGGAACAGTTTAACGTCATGCCCAGGACGAAAAGATATAGAGAACACCATAATGACAAATAACAGCAGGAAGGCATGGGCCACAATCCACCGTCTTGGCAAAGACCACACCACCCATAATTCACAACGGTCACAGCAAACTCTGTTGCATCACAACTGGTGTAGGTATTGGATGGAGCCCGCACACCACAGGTATAAGAAAGACGTGATGCAGAGGAGGGAAATGGGTCGGTAGCTCTTCGGGGATAATGGGTCTTTGCCAGGTTTAGGGATTGCAACTACTCCAGCCTTTTTCCAAACAGAAGGGATGGTTTTCTGTGCTATGCATGTGTTCAGCATCCCCACAAGCCAGGTCCTTGCGATAGGTCCCAGGTGCTGTATCATTTCTGCCAGTATGCCATCAATCCCTGCTGCTTTTCCGGGTTTCAACTTTCCCATTGCAGTTTCACGTTCTTCTAAGTCGAAGGGTTTGGTTTGAGGGCTGGCTGATTGTGGTTGGTCTGATACCACTGTGCGATGGTATTCTATGTGGGTCGGTGGCGGTGTTGGTTACAACTGTTGGCCACCAGTTGTGACCAAGACCGCCACCGACCCACAGGAGAATACCATCGCACAGTGGTACCAGACCAACCACAATCAGCCAGCCCTCAAACCAAACCCTTCGACCTAGAAGAACTTGAAACTGCAATGGGAAAGTTGAAACCCGGAAAAGCAGCAGGGATTGATGACCTACTGGCAGAAATGTTACAGCACCTGGGACCCAACGCAAAGACCTGGCTTGTGGGGATGCTGAACACATGCATAGCACAGAAAACCATCCCTTCTGTCTGGGAAAAGGCCAAAGTGGTTGCAATCCCTAAACCTGGCAAAGACCCATTATCCACAAAGAGCTACCGACCCATTTCCCTCTGCATCACCTACAAGGCTATATGAGAAGCTGCTACTCCAACGCCTTGTTGCCACTCATAGATACCAAGCTGACTAAAGACCAAGCTGGTTTCCGTCCCAGCCGCTCCTGTGCTGGACAGAGCTCAACCTCACCCAACACATTGAGGATGGGTTTGAGGGGAAACAAATAACTGGAGCAGCATTCAGAGATCTCTCTGCTGCCTACGACACTGTCCAACACCGCACAATGGTCAGGAAAAGCCTCCTCAACAACAGGCGCTTCTATGTCCAGTTAAATGACCAGAGGAGTAAATGGAAAGCCCAAAAGAACGGCCTCCAACAAGGTAGCGTGCTCGCCCCCCTCCTTTTCAATATCTACACAAACGACCAGCCACTACCCAATGCCTAATGCCAGCGTTTCATCTACGCCGACAACCTCTGCATTACGACCCAACAAGCAGACTTCCAGAAGATTGAGTCTGTCCTTGAAAGTGCCCTCCAAGAAATGTCAAGCTACTACAATACAACCACCTGAAACCCAACCTATAGAGAACACCTCACACACACATAATTTCCTTTCGTGGCCGTTTACATTCGAGGGTCGCTGGTCCTCTCGAACGGAACAGTTTAACGTCATGCCCAGGACGAAAAGATATAGAGAACACCAACATGTCAAATAACAGCAGGAAGGCATGGGCCACAATCCACCGTCTTGGCAAAAACCACACCACCCATAATTCACAACGGTCACAGCAAACTCTGTTGCATCACAACTGGTGTAGGTATTGGATGGAGCCCGCACACCACAGGTATAAGAAAGACGTTCTTTGTTGAAATACTGACAGCGTTTCGATCCATTTGATCTTCATCAGGTCATGTGTACACAAAACATACACTTTTATACTAAGGGAGTGCCCCCATTAAACAATCAAAATACCACATTTTGGTGCCCCTCCCATCACTGCAGGTGTGACACGTCAACCCTGAGTGAGTAGGTGGGGACCCAGACATATTGATGTAAATATAGTCTGTTCAGAAATTCTAGTGCCTCTCATAGAGCTTGTAGGTGATGCAGAGGAGGGAACTGGGTCGGTAGCTCTTCGGGGATAATGGGTCTTTGCCAGGTTTAGGGATTGCAACTACTCCAGCCTTTTTCCAAACAGAAGGGATGGTTTTCTGTGCTATGCATGTGTTCAGCATCCCCACAAGCCAGGTCCTTGCGATAGGTCCCAGGTGCTGTATCATTTCTGCCAGTATGCCATCAATCCCTGCTGCTTTTCCGGGTTTCAACTTTCCCATTGCAGTTTCACGTTCTTCTAAGTCGAAGGGTTTGGTTTGAGGGCTGGCTGATTGTGGTTGGTCTGATACCACTGTGCGATGGTATTCTATGTGGGTCGGTGGCGGTGTTGGTTACAACTGTTGGCCACCAGTTGTGACCAAGACCGCCACCGACCCACAGGAGAATACCATCGCACAGTGGTATCAGACCAACCACAATCAGCCAGCCCTCAAACCAAACCCTTCGACCTAGAAGAACTTGAAACTGCAATGGGAAAGTTGAAACCCGGAAAAGCAGCAGGGATTGATGACCTACTGGCAGAAATGTTACAGCACCTGGGACCCAACGCAAAGACCTGGCTTGTGGGGATGCTGAACACATGCATAGCACAGAAAACCATCCCTTCTGTCTGGGAAAAGGCCAAAGTGGTTGCAATCCCTAAACCTGGCAAAGACCCATTATCCACAAAGAGCTACCGACCCATTTCCCTCTGCATCACCTACAAGGCTATATGAGAAGCTGCTACTCCAACGCCTTGTTGCCACTCATAGATACCAAGCTGACTAAAGACCAAGCTGGTTTCCGTCCCAGCCGCTCCTGTGCTGGACAGAGCTCAACCTCACCCAACACATTGAGGATGGGTTTGAGGGGAAACAAATAACTGGAGCAGCATTCAGAGATCTCTCTGCTGCCTACGACACTGTCCAACACCGCACAATGGTCAGGAAAAGCCTCCTCAACAACAGGCGCTTCTATGTCCAGTTAAATGACCAGAGGAGTAAATGGAAAGCCCAAAAGAACGGCCTCCAACAAGGTAGCGTGCTCGCCCCCCTCCTTTTCAATATCTACACAAACGACCAGCCACTACCCAATGCCTAATGCCAGCGTTTCATCTACGCCGACAACCTCTGCATTACGACCCAACAAGCAGACTTCCAGAAGATTGAGTCTGTCCTTGAAAGTGCCCTCCAAGAAATGTCAAGCTACTACAATACAACCACCTGAAACCCAACCTATAGAGAACACCTCACACACACATAATTTCCTTTCGTGGCCGTTTACATTCGAGGGTCGCTGGTCCTCTCGAACGGAACAGTTTAACGTCATGCCCAGGACGAAAAGATATAGAGAACACCAACATGTCAAATAACAGCAGGAAGGCATGGGCCACAATCCACCGTCTTGGCAAAAACCACACCACCCATAATTCACAACGGTCACAGCAAACTCTGTTGCATCACAACTGGTGTAGGTATTGGATGGAGCCCGCACACCACAGGTATAAGAAAGACGTTCTTTGTTGAAATACTGACAGCGTTTCGATCCATTTGATCTTCATCAGGTCATGTGTACACAAAACATACACTTTTATACTAAGGGAGTGCCCCCATTAAACAATCAAAATACCACATTTTGGTGCCCCTCCCATCACTGCAGGTGTGACACGTCAACCCTGAGTGAGTAGGTGGGGACCCAGACATATTGATGTAAATATAGTCTGTTCAGAAATTCTAGTGCCTCTCATAGAGCTTGTAGGTGATGCAGAGGAGGGAACTGGGTCGGTAGCTCTTCGGGGATAATGGGTCTTTGCCAGGTTTAGGGATTGCAACTACTCCAGCCTTTTTCCAAACAGAAGGGATGGTTTTCTGTGCTATGCATGTGTTCAGCATCCCCACAAGCCAGGTCCTTGCGATAGGTCCCAGGTGCTGTATCATTTCTGCCAGTATGCCATCAATCCCTGCTGCTTTTCCGGGTTTCAACTTTCCCATTGCAGTTTCACGTTCTTCTAAGTCGAAGGGTTTGGTTTGAGGGCTGGCTGATTGTGGTTGGTCTGATACCACTGTGCGATGGTATTCTATGTGGGTCGGTGGCGGTGTTGGTTACAACTGTTGGCCACCAGTTGTGACCAAGACCGCCACCGACCCACAGGAGAATACCATCGCACAGTGGTACCAGACCAACCACAATCAGCCAGCCCTCAAACCAAACCCTTCGACCTAGAAGAACTTGAAACTGCAATGGGAAAGTTGAAACCCGGAAAAGCAGCAGGGATTGATGACCTACTGGCAGAAATGTTACAGCACCTGGGACCCAACGCAAAGACCTGGCTTGTGGGGATGCTGAACACATGCATAGCACAGAAAACCATCCCTTCTGTCTGGGAAAAGGCCAAAGTGGTTGCAATCCCTAAACCTGGCAAAGACCCATTATCCACAAAGAGCTACCGACCCATTTCCCTCTGCATCACCTACAAGGCTATATGAGAAGCTGCTACTCCAACGCCTTGTTGCCACTCATAGATACCAAGCTGACTAAAGACCAAGCTGGTTTCCGTCCCAGCCACTCCTGTGCTGGACAGAGCTCAACCTCACCCAACACATTGAGGATGGGTTTGAGGGGAAACAAATAACTGGAGCAGCATTCAGAGATCTCTCTGCTGCCTACGACACTGTCCAACACCGCACAATGGTCAGGAAAAGCCTCCTCAACAACAGGCGCTTCTATGTCCAGTTAAATGACCAGAGGAGTAAATGGAAAGCCCAAAAGAACGGCCTCCAACAAGGTAGCGTGCTCGCCCCCTCCTTTTCAATATCTACACAAACGACCAGCCACTACCCAATGCCTAATGCCAGCGTTTCATCTACGCCGACAACCTCTGCATTACGACCCAACAAGCAGACTTCCAGAAGATTGAGTCTGTCCTTGAAAGTGCCCTCCAAGAAATGTCAAGCTACTACAATACAACCACCTGAAACCCAACCTATAGAGAACACCTCACACACACATAATTTCCTTTCGTGGCCGTTTACATTCGAGGGTCGCTGGTCCTCTCGAACGGAACAGTTTAACGTCATGCCCAGGACGAAAAGATATAGAGAACACCAACATGTCAAATAACAGCAGGAAGGCATGGGCCACAATCCACCGTCTTGGCAAAAACCACACCACCCATAATTCACAACGGTCACAGCAAACTCTGTTGCATCACAACTGGTGTAGGTATTGGATGGAGCCCGCACACCACAGGTATAAGAAAGACGTTCTTTGTTGAAATACTGACAGCGTTTCGATCCATTTGATCTTCATCAGGTCATGTGTACACAAAACATACACTTTTATACTAAGGGAGTGCCCCCATTAAACAATCAAAATACCACATTTTGGTGCCCCTCCCATCACTGCAGGTGTGACACGTCAACCCTGAGTGAGTAGGTGGGGACCCAGACATATTGATGTAAATATAGTCTGTTCAGAAATTCTAGTGCCTCTCATAGAGCTTGTAGGTGATGCAGAGGAGGGAAATGGGTCGGTAGCTCTTCGGGGATAATGGGTCTTTGCCAGGTTTAGGGATTGCAACTACTCCAGCCTTTTTCCAAACAGAAGGGATGGTTTTCTGTGCTATGCATGTGTTCAGCATCCCCACAAGCCAGGTCCTTGCGATAGGTCCCAGGTGCTGTATCATTTCTGCCAGTATGCCATCAATCCCTGCTGCTTTTCCGGGTTTCAACTTTCCCATTGCAGTTTCACGTTCTTCTAAGTCGAAGGGTTTGGTTTGAGGGCTGGCTGATTGTGGTTGGTCTGATACCACTGTGCGATGGTATTCTATGTGGGTCGGTGGCGGTGTTGGTTACAACTGTTGGCCACCAGTTGTGACCAAGACCGCCACCGACCCACAGGAGAATACCATCGCACAGTGGTATCAGACCAACCACAATCAGCCAGCCCTCAAACCAAACCCTTCGACCTAGAAGAACTTGAAACTGCAATGGGAAAGTTGAAACCCGGAAAAGCAGCAGGGATTGATGACCTACTGGCAGAAATGTTACAGCACCTGGGACCCAACGCAAAGACCTGGCTTGTGGGGATGCTGAACACATGCATAGCACAGAAAACCATCCCTTCTGTCTGGGAAAAGGCCAACGTGGTTGCAATACCTAAACCTGGCATAGACCCATTATCCACAAAGAGCTACCGACCCATTTCCCTCTGCATCACCTACAAGGCTATATGAGAAGCTGCTACTCCAACGCCTTGTTGCCACTCATAGATACCAAGCTGACTAAAGACCAAGCTGGTTTCCGTCCCAGCCGCTCCTGTGCTGGACAGAGCTCAACCTCACCCAACACATTGAGGATGGGTTTGAGGGGAAACAAATAACTGGAGCAGCATTCAGAGATCTCTCTGCTGCCTACGACACTGTCCAACACCGCACAATGGTCAGGAAAAGCCTCCTCAACAACAGGCGCTTCTATGTTCAGTTAAATGACCAGAGGAGTAAATGGAAAGCCGAAAAGAACGGCCTCCCACAAGGTAGCGCGCTCGCCCCCCTCCTTTTCAATATCTAAACAAACGACCAGCCACTTGAAACCCAACCCATCAAAAACCCAACTATGCAGCTTCCACCTGAGGAACCGAGACCCAAAAAAAGAACTGAGCATCACAAACTCTCAAACCATACCCACCCCATGTAACTTGGAGTTACACTGGACAGTTTAACGTCATGCCCAGGACGAAAAGTTATAGAGAACACCAACATGACAAACCCTACACTTAAACCCTCTATATTTAATAAAAAACAATTCTGGACAGGAATCCTGTATTGCAGGGGTGCCCAAAAGGTACATCGTGATCTACCAGTAATCACAAAGGCTGTGCAGGTAGACCATATGGCATGCCCCTGTATATAATCTATCACTTGAATTAAGGTGACTTGACACCAGCTCAAATGTTGCACACAAACATCAGTAGCAAAAGTACAAAGTTATTGTGACAGTAATAATTGCTATAGTGTGTGTTCAGTAACAGGAATATTCCTGTCTCTCCAGCTCTTTAATAAATAGAAAAGGGTTTAATCAGGAGTTGTAGTAGCCACAGGATAATCAAAGCGGTGGATATTGCTCTTGTCTTCATGTCTTTATGTATGTAAATTGTCTTGTTGTTTGTGTTATGTCAAATGCGTGTATACATGTTCTGCATATACTTGGCTGCTGTGTTGCAAGATAATGGGAGTTACTGATACTATGGGACTGAATGGGAGTGAAAGGGAGGTACTGTTACTATGGGACTGATACTATGGGAGTGCATGGGAGTGGATGGGAGTGAATGGGAGGTATTGTTACTATGGGACTGATACTATGGGAGTGAATGGGACTGAATGGGATGTACTGTTACTATGTGACTGAATGGAAGTGAATAAAAGTGAATGGGAGTGAATGGGACTGAGTGGGAGTGAATGGGAGGTACTGTGACTATGGGACTGTGTTTAACAAAAAGCTGGAGAGACCGGGAGACCTCTGTTACTGAACAAACACTATAGCAATGATTACTGTCACAATATAGAGCTATTTAACACTGTTACTGAACACACACTATAGCAATGATTACTGTCACAATATCTATTTAACACTGTTACTGAACACACACTATAGCAATGATTTCTGTCACACTATAGAGCTATTTAACACTGTTACTGAACACACACTCTATAGCAATGATTACTGTCACAATACAGAGCAATTTAATTTAGGTAACCAAATTGACCCCAATAGTAGATCTTTACACTCTCAATAGTTCAATTGTTGTTAAGCATCTGCTTAATTTCCAAAAAACTACACAATTAGAGAATGTAGAAGATTGCTACTTTTGATCCTTTAATTATATAATGCTGATTGTAGCATAGTGGTTAGTGACTGAGCTTTGTTAACATGAGTGCCCGGGATCGTTTCCCACCAATTTCAAAGAATGTTTGTTGCTTCGCGCCAATTTTCACAGAATGTGTGTCCTTTACCTACCAAACAATACTCTTCTCACCTCTAGTCGATTATTTATTCAGCGTTTGAACCACGGACCAACATTTGACGCCATCTAGTCTCTCAGACCCATTTGAGCCACTGACCACCATTGTGAGAGTCTATTAATGTGAAATGGTGGTCCGTGGCTCAAACATGTTATCACTTTTTAAGTTACTTGTTGTGTTTAGAATCTGTGACCAGTGCCAGCAGAATATGCCTCAACTCGATTTTTACAGATTACAGTAAATTATTAAAGTACAGAATGTAAGCTTTCATATGATGTATCATTCAATGAAATTGGACAATAATTGAAGGAGATATGACCATCTAAAACTTGTTGAAACAGAAACCCCAAAGCAGAGAATAAGCCATGCAAAGAATCCTGAAATTTTAGCACCACTTGAATGGGTGTGACAATAGATACTTGTCCACAACCCTAATTTCTTGCATAATCACTGACCACCATTGTGAGAGTCTATTAATGTGAAATGGTGGTCCGTGGCTCAAACATGTTATCACTTTTTAAGTTACTTGTTGTGTTTAGAATCTGTGACCAGTGCCAGCAGAATATGCCTCAACTCGATTTTTACAGATTACAGTAAATTATTAAAGTACAGAATGTAAGCTTTCATATGATGTATCATTCAATGAAATTGGACAATAATTGAAGGAGATATGACCATCTAAAACTTGTTGAAACAGAAACCCCAAAGCAGAGAATAAGCCATGCAAAGAATCCTGAAATTTTAGCACCACTTGAATGGGTGTGACAATAGATACTTGTCCACAACCCTAATTTCTTGCATAATCACTCCCCCACCCACTAACCACTCCCCCACTAGGTTAAAGTAAAAGTAAGTTAAAGTAAAGAAATATAGGACTGAAGTTGTTTAGTGTATATTTTGTAATAATACAATCTAAAAAGTAACTAGTAGGCTAACAGAGTTTTCAATGGATATAGGCTATGTAGTTTTAGACCAATGCTTTAACATGTGTGCAATGAAACAAAGGGCAGAAGAATGAGATCTAACACCTTAGGTGCCCCAATAAACCCTTTTGAAAGTACAACAATTCAATTTAACTTATACACTACCTGGTTGTAAATAGCTGCAGTACAGAATTTTATGCAGGTCTACTTTAAGCAATCAAAGTCAGACAATTGACCCAGTATTTTGCTATTTAAAAACAGATACAGCAAACAGCAAGTCATAATGATCATTAGTCAATTGATACCGTTTCGTAGAGACGGCCTACACGACGCGTGATCTTGGCGCTGGGTGCGCGAGGGAAAAAATAAAGCGATTTCCCGACATTTCCTTTTCAATTGATACCGTTTCATAGAGACGGCCTACACAAACGTTCTATATACCAAATGAAAGCCTGCATTTCATAGTTTACATAGTATATAACCTTTTTTTAAATGAGCAAGAAATGAGTGACACAGACGGCTAGCTAACTAGGCTAGCTAGCTTCTAGCCTGTTGTTTGTTGGTGAAAGACTCCAAGTTGGGAAGTGTATTTCAGCGAGTAGCTATACGTGGTTTTGTTTATTTACTCCAAGCTGGGAAGTGTATTTCAGCGAGTAGCAGCGAGGGTTATACTTTACAGAAAATAAACAAAACCACGTATAGCTACTCGCTGAAATACACTTCCCAGCTTGGAGTCTTTCACCAACAAACAACAGGCTAGAAGCTAGCTAGCCTAGTTAGCTAGCCGTCTGTGTCGTGTGTTAAAGAGCAAAGAGCCAAGATCATACGTCTTATACGTTCTTTTAATCATAACTCGCTCATTTCTAATGTGAGTCTATAAATGTAACATGGTGGTCCGTGGCTCAAATACTTAATGAATAATGGACCTCGACTAGATGGAAAAACAATTGTGTTTGTTTTGGTAGAAGGAAAAACACTCTGTCATCGACGGGCCCGTTGTTTATAAACCTTCAACAGTAACCATTCGGTGTACAAACATCATATATAAACATCATAACAAGTAACTTCAAGTGATAGACGTTTGAACACAAAAACAACAACAGCGTTAAGTATTAAATAACATTTAATCACTTACTTGCTCCGAAGACGGACCCGGAAGATGGTGACGTGGCACTTCCAAACAAACACTGACCAAGCCGACCTCCACGCGTCTCTTCCGTATTTGAGGACGGCGGCACTTCCTTCCGGTGTGAGGCCACGCCCGCGAGATTTAACAGCGAATTTATTGTAGTCCTTCTACGTTACATCCGGGTCCCTTGGTCCCATCCGCTTCTCATTGAGCACCGAAGTCCTGACGTAACTGGCTCATCCCGACCATTCCCCTGGTCTACTATAAGCGTTGTGGTCCAAAAATAAACAAGCTGTCTCGGCGTTATTGTCAGGGAGGTGTCTCTGTATCGTTTGCAACAGTCAGTCACTCATATATGATACGGTCTGCTTCTAGCGAAAATCGAACTAATTCAGCAGCAGTAACATTAGCGTTTTCTCTCAGTCAGTTGATTCTTCATATCCATATGAGTGAAGCGGCCGGGGTGACATGTTTATTGTTCAAACACAGTTGTTATAATGAGGCTTTCAATGCAACTAAACAAATACATGAACTTGGGGACTGACGCCCTCTACTGAAAGTGACGTCAGACTTCGGTGCTCTATTGTAAATGCAAAATAGCTACGCGTGAATCTTTTTTTTTTTTTTACAATAACGTTATTTGTCAGAAAGGAAGCCATTGAGGGTTAAAATGGGTCTTAATGCTTCCAACTCATATAACTGTCACCAACAACACTTTTAATGATATTACATGAAGCAGACAGCCCTGTGATGAAACCTTTAGCATTACACTGTGGTTAATACGTTTTTATTCACAATGGAATGTTATTGTACTCTTAATATATCATGGTGTAGCACAGCACAGTAGATTCATATTTCAATCGATCTGGGATGTTAAAATTGTGCAAAACTCTGTTCAATGAATGGCCTCTTCTGCTACATTAAAAATTACTAAACATTAAACGTTACTTATACCTGTTATTGAGACTCCTATAGAGCATGTTGACATGGATAGCTTGGTTAGTAGTATCTCTGTTAGTTAATGCAGTTTGATTGATTAAATTAATAGCCTATTTTATTAGACAAAAATGTAGAACAGTAGTGTCATAGAGTGGAAAATGCCATTTGGTTTAATGTCACAGAATGCAGTGCCACGTAGAGCAGCATGATAAATGGTTAACTTTATAGTGTGTTCAAAAATGGCAGATCTGCAAGTTCAGTGTCTTGAATGAGATGTGCTGTGAGTTTGCATATCTGCTATTGTCCAGCATAGGACCGTTGCACAGTGAAGTATGAACAAGGCTTTAGGATTTATAAGTCGTTTTTAGAATATAATAGAATATTCACTCCAGTGAATAGCATTTATCCATTTAGATAACTTTTTGATGTTATTTAATTACTTATTTTTACACAGAAACATAATGTGTGTCTTTACAATAACTGTAATGTAATAATAATACTAATAATGTAATGTAATAATTATTAATTAAATAACCTTATTTTATTCTGAAGGCAACCGGATGTCTTAAATTAGCTAGCTCTCAGACAGGAAGTTCTAAATTAGCTCAAAAGACGGAGCCAAATCTAAACTAGCAAATATAAGACTTCCGGTGGACGATCTCTTCAAAATAAGAGTAGACTACACTCTAGAATTGAAAAAAAAGATTAATTTGCACATTAAAACTATAAATTAAGCATTTAAACGATGATATGAGACACATATTATGTTTCTGTGTAAAAATAAGTAATTCAATGACGTCTAAAAGTTATCTAAAATGGATAAATGCTATTCACTGGAGTGCATGGACGCTGGACAAAAATCCCTGCTATATGTTTCGATTAGTGTGACATATGCACGCGTCCGGGGAGACCTCCTCTACAGTCTACACCACCACATCCTCCGCTAAGCAGCAGAGGTGCAGTCCACTTTAGTCTGGAAATGGGATATTATTTTTTACCTCTGACCTCACTGTATGGCGTGCCAATTTCTTTTTTACACCCCTGCTGCTTAGCGGAGGGTGTGGTGTTGTAGAGGGGGTCTCCCCGGACGCGTGCGTATGTCACACTAGTCGAAACATAGCAGGGATGTTTGTCCCTGTTCAATTTATGAAAGCCACAGACGACCATTTGTTATAGGCCTATAGGCTATTTGTAAGACTAAGAATATTTTGTTGTTGGATAAGATTTTTTCCACAATTCCATGCTGTATTAACAGGTGTTGATGGAAGAATAGAATTATGTCCTCCAATTGTTAGACTTATTTTAATTTAAGTAATGCAAGGGTCTACCCTACCTTGGTTACCAACTCTCCATCATTTAGCTGAGGACCACCAGGAACTCCCTCAAGGACGATTGGTGGTCCCCGGACCACTGGTTTAAGAAGAAAAAGCTACATTCTCGAATTGTTTAGATTAATTGTAATTTAAGTAAGATCTATAAGGGTCCATATGGTTACCACTCTCCATCAGTTAGCTGAGGTCCACCAGGAACTCGCTCAAGGACCACTGTGGTCCCCGGACCACTGGTTTAAGAAAAAAAAACTACATTCTCCAATTGTTTAGATTTATTTTAATTTATATAATAAGACAGATCTACAAGCTCACAACGTGTTGCTATGCAACACACAATCTATCATCTAAAAGCTCAATAATATAATAATATTAATCCATCTGCAAATAAGGAGAACAGCGCCCTCTTTTGCTTTAGCGTCAGTCTGCATATGTCTCTATAGACACTATTAAATAGGTGATGCCACACAGTAGGCTATAAGCCTAGTATAAGCAATTAAAAAAATACAGATATCATGAATGCGTTCTTACATCGTCTTTACAATAACTGTAATGTAATAATAATACTAATATTTAATTAACACTTTTATTCTTGCTAGCTCCCAAACAGGAAGTTCTAGATTTGCCAAAAAGACTGTGCTGTGTGTGCACAGGCTCCAGCAGGGCTAGTGCGCATGTGTGCGCATGCGCACTAGCCCTGCTGGAGCCTGGAGCGTGCACGGTGCACGTACCATAAACGGTCACTAGGGGGAGCCATGGTACAGTGTACTCTCTCATAGAGACTTACTAGAATATTTATATAAATTATTCTGAGCCTAGAATCAATCCATCCAGGATCCTGGTGAGTCATGACCATAACACCTCTGATTCTGTGAGAAAACAAACCACAAGATTGCATATTTAATTATATGATATGGTATACTACATTTAATAAATGCTCTTTGTTTAGCGTTTTTCATTTTAATTTATTCACAGAATCAAAGGTTTTATGGTGATGATTCACCAGGATCCTGGAAGGCTTTATAGGCTTAAAATAATTTATATACATATGTTAATACATTTAAATATAGCCTGTATACTTTTGAGGGTACACAGGTTTAATGTTTGTCTTTAGTCCAATGTTTGTATTGTAAACGCCATTGACAATGAAGGGAAATTTTACATCATAATGTACCTCATTACGTCATATTGTCCCTTTATTGTTAATGGCGTTTAATGTTTGTGTTTGCACTGTTTGTTTTATATCACCATTACATCACCTAATAAACATGAGTTAGACTGTAATATATTAGCGCCCCTCACTTCACATATGTTGCTAAATACTGTATAGCAACTAACCCAAAAATGGGTTCCAGTTCTGAATGGGTTTGAGAGTAGAATAATGTTTTTTTTTTTCTTCTCTTCTTCTTCTTTTTGCACTTGCACTTCTCAACCTGCTCACAGCATGAAAGAGATGGGTTAATTTGGATTGTGGACAGACAGGAAGGTCACTGATATAATCTATCTGTCAGGAATACAGTCTGAGGCTTGCCTGTGGGTGTGACTATACTTGCCATATGTGCTTCTGCCCTGACTAATTGTCATTTCTTGTCATTCCAGTGCCGTCACTCCCACTCATCTGCTCACTCTCAATCAGCCAATCAGAGTGGAGCTTCACACCTGCACTCTGTTCGTTTGTCACACTCAGTCTACTTAAACCCTGCTTGTCTCTTTGTTCTCTGCCAGATTATATCTCCTGTGTCCCTGTGCTCTCTGCTCCAGTCCCACCAGTTTTTGCTTGCATTTAGATTTTTGTTCTTTGACCACCTGCCTGGATTCTGACCTTCCTTTTGCCTGCCGGATTTTGGATTTGTTTGCCAGGGTTTTTTGTGGATCTGTTTCATGGACTTGTTTTGGACTTCCTTACCTGTGAACTGAATTACAATTAAAACTCTGTTTCACCTTCAACCTGTTTCTGTCCGCTTCTGGGTCCTAAAATCATATCCTGACATTATAATCTGGCCAATGTCAGGATATGATTTTAGGACCCAGAAGCGGACAGAAACAGGTTGAAGGTGAAACAGAGTTTTAATTGTAATTCAGTTCACAGGTAAGGAAGTCCAAAACAAGTCCATGAAACAGATCCACAAAAAACCCTGGCAAACAAATCCAAAATCCGGCAGGCAAAAGGAAGGTCAGAATCCAGGCAGGTGGTCAAAGAACAAAAATCTAAATGCAAGCAAAAACTGGTGGGACTGGAGCAGAGAGCACAGGGACACAGGAGATATAATCTGGCAGAGAACAAAGAGACAAGCAGGGTTTAAGTAGACTGAGTGTGACAAACGAACAGAGTGCAGGTGTGAAGCTCCACTCTGATTGGCTGATTGAGAGTGAGCAGATGAGTGGGAGTGACGGCACTGGAATGACAAGAAATGACAATTAGTCAGGGCAGAAGCACATATGGCAAGTATAGTCACACCCACAGGCAAGCCTCAGACTGTATTCCTGACAGTACCCCTCCCCTGACGGATGCCTCCTGGCATCACTGATGGATGAGAAGGATGTTGACGATGGAAATCCTGGATGAGAGAACGGTCCAGAATGTCTCTAGCAGGAACCCAAGTTCTCTCCTCCGGACCGTAACCCTCCCAGTCAACAAGGTACTGTCTGTGGAGCCCATGCAAGTGGATCGTACACATCTGACTTCCGTTGAGAAACAGAGAAGGAGAGAGGCCAAGGCGTGTCTGTACTGTGGCACAGTAGGACATTTCATTGCTACCTGTCCGGTAAAAGGGAACGCTCGCTAGTAGACCGGGGAGTACTGGTGAGCGTGACCCCTGTTCAAAGTTCCCCTACACTGCGTACTCTGTTGCCTGCTACATTGACCTGGGGAGGTCAGCAACTTCCCCTTTCCGTGCTGGTGGATTCTGGTGCTGACGAGAGCTTCATCGACACTGCGTTGGCTGCACAGTTGGGCGTTTCCATCACCGCTCTACAGTCACCACTGCAGGCCAATGCACTCAATGGGAAGAAGCTCGCCAGTATTTCCCACATCACAGCCCCGGTGAGTCTTCTTTTATCTGGCAATCATCATGAGGAGATAGCCCTGCATATTATTGACTCACCTATGGCTCCTATAGTTTTAGGTCATCCCTGGTTGGTTAAACATAATCCTCATATTAACTGGGTTATGAATACCATTGTGGGTTGGAGTGATTTTTGTCACTCACACTGTCTCCGCTCTGCCCAGTGTTCTGTCCCCCCCCCTATAATCACTCAGGAGGACTTTCCTGATCTGTCTGCAGTTCCCCCTGAGTATCTGGACCTTCAACCAGTATTTAGCAAGTCCCGGGCCCTATCTTTACCACCTCATCGCCTCTATGACTGCCCTGTTGATCTGTTGGAGGGAACTAGCCCCCCCCGGGGTCGCCTTTACTCACTAGCGCCGCCTGAGGTCAAGGCAATGAATAAGTACATTAGTGAGTCACTGGCAGCTGGAATCATCCGGCCCTCCTCTTCACCTGCAGGGGCAGGTTTCTTTTTTGTGAAGAAGAAGGACGACTCTCTTCGCCCATGCATTGACTATAGAGGGTTAAATGCTATCACTGTAAAGAATTGTTATCCGTTACCCCTCATGTCCTCTGCTTTTGAACTGATACAGGGGGCTACTGTGTTCACCAAGTTGGATCTTCGCAACGCGTACCATCTGGTTCGCATTCGTGAAGGAGATGAGTGGAAAACAGCGTTCAACACTGCATCTGGACATTATGAGTATCTTGTTATGCCGTTCGGATTGACAAATGCCCCCGCAGTTTTTCAGAGTATGGTGAACGATGTGCTACGGGACATGGTGGGCCTATTTGTATTCATTTACCTCGATGACATACTGATTTTTTCCCAGTCTGTCCAGGAGCATGTCCAGCATGTCCGTCGGGTGCTGCAGAGACTGTTGGAGAATCAACTTTATGTCAAGGCGGAGAAGTGCTCATTCCATCAAACTACAGTGTCTTTCCTGGGTTTTGTTGCCGGTGCAGGAGGAGTCCAGATGGATGAAGCGAAGGTGAAAGCAGTGGTCGACTGGCCCACCCCTCAAAACCGTAAGGACGTTCAGAGGTTTTTGGGATTCGCCAATTTTTATAGGCGTTTCATAAGGGATTACAGTAAGATCGCTGCACCTCTCACAGATCTTACTTCTACCAAGATTAGGTTTTGCTGGTCAGACGGAGCCAGCAAGGCTTTTAATCTACTCAAAGGGCTTTTCACAACTGCACCCATTTTGACACTTCCCGACCCCTCTCTCCAGTTCATTGTGGAGGTGGATGCCTCAGATGTTGGTATCGGTGCAGTGTTGTCCCAGCGTTCTGAGAGGGATCACAAGATTCACCCCTGTGCCTTTTTCTCCCATCGATTAGACTCCACCGAAAGAAACTATGCTGTCGGGGACCGTGAGTTGCTGGCAGTGAGAATGGCTTTGGAGGAGTGGCGTCACTGGCTTGAGGGTGCCTCTGTCCCATTTGTCGTCTGGACGGATCATAAGAATTTGGAGTACCTCAAGACGGCTAAGCGCCTAAGTTCTCGTCAGGCACGGTGGTCGTTGTTTTTTGCTCGCTTTAATTTTGTTCTGTCTTACAGACCCGGTTCCAAGAATGGAAAGCCTGATGCTTTGTCTCGACAGTTCTGCAAATCAGAGGAAAGTAAGAGATCAGACACAATTCTTCCTTCACAATGTTTTGTGGCTGCAGTAACCTGGGATGTTGAAAATGCAGTACGTAATGCGCAGCAACAGGAGTCAACCCCTGCAAACTGTCCTGCTAACATGTTGTTTGTTCCGAGCAACACACGCTCCCAGGTCCTCCAGTGGGGCCATTCTTCACAGCTCGCATGCCATCCTGGTGTCAGAAGAACCATGGCATTTCTACGTCAGCGCTTTTGGTGGCCGTCTATGACGGAGGATGTCAGGACCTTTGTTGCTGCCTGTTCAGTCTGTGCTCGAAATAAGAACTCCAACCAACCTCCTGCGGGTCTGCTGCAACCTTTGCCCGTACCACAACGCCCTTGGTCCCACATTTCTCTGGATTTTGTGACTGGACTTCCCCCCTCCGATGGTAACACTGCTGTTCTTACGGTAGTAGACAGGTTTTCAAAATCTGCTCATTTCATTGCTCTTGAGAGCTTACCCTCTGCTAAGAAAACAGCTGAACTCATGATTGACAATGTTTTTAAGATTCACGGCTTATGTGTTGATGTGGTTTCTGACAGAGGCCCCCAGTTTATTTCACAGTTTTGGAGGGAATTCTGTAGACTTCTGGGTGCTACAGTTAGCCTGTCGTCCGGATACCATCCTCAGACAAATGGACAGACGGAGCGGGCCAACCAGGACTTGGAACGGGTGCTTCGTTGTGTGGCCTCTCAAAATCCATCCTCCTGGAGTCAGCGTTTGGCATGGGTTGAATATGCACACAATTCACTACCGGTATCCTCCACTGGGCTGTCCCCTTTTCAATGTTGTCTTGGCTATCAACCCCCTCTGTTTCCATCTCAGGAGGAGGAGGCCAGAGTCCCATCTGTCCAGGCCTTCATCCGCCGGTGTAAGAGGACCTGGAGGAAGGCTCGCTTAACTCTCCTTCGTCATGGGGAGCAGGTGAGGAGGGCTGCGGATAGACGCCGCACCAGAGCACCTCGATACCGATGTGGTCAGAAGGTTTGGTTGTCCACTCGTGATCTTCCTTTGAGGTCATGTTCACGGAAGTTGGCTCCCCGGTTTATTGGTCCCTACCCCATCATTAAGATTATCAGTCCTTCAGTGGTAAGACTCAGACTGCCTAATTCTCTTCGTCGTGTTCATCCTACGTTCCATGTGTCCCGGATCAAGCCTGTTCTCCATAGTCCTCATGCACCGCCATCCCCAGCCCCACCGCCTCCACGGCTTATCGATGGGGCTCCTGCCTACACTGTTCGCCAGCTGTTAGATTCCAGACGCCGTGGCAGAGGTATGCAGTACCTTGTTGACTGGGAGGGTTACGGTCCGGAGGAGAGAACTTGGGTTCCTGCTAGAGACATTCTGGACCGTTCTCTCATCCAGGATTTCCATCGTCAACATCCTTCTCATCCATCAGTGATGCCAGGAGGCATCCGTCAGGGGAGGGGTACTGTCAGGAATACAGTCTGAGGCTTGCCTGTGGGTGTGACTATACTTGCCATATGTGCTTCTGCCCTGACTAATTGTCATTTCTTGTCATTCCAGTGCCGTCACTCCCACTCATCTGCTCACTCTCAATCAGCCAATCAGAGTGGAGCTTCACACCTGCACTCTGTTCGTTTGTCACACTCAGTCTACTTAAACCCTGCTTGTCTCTTTGTTCTCTGCCAGATTATATCTCCTGTGTCCCTGTGCTCTCTGCTCCAGTCCCACCAGTTTTTGCTTGCATTTAGATTTTTGTTCTTTGACCACCTGCCTGGATTCTGACCTTCCTTTTGCCTGCCGGATTTTGGATTTGTTTGCCAGGGTTTTTTGTGGATCTGTTTCATGGACTTGTTTTGGACTTCCTTACCTGTGAACTGAATTACAATTAAAACTCTGTTTCACCTTCAACCTGTTTCTGTCCGCTTCTGGGTCCTAAAATCATATCCTGACACTATCTGAACCAAAAGTTCCACAGCAGACTGACAGCTGAGCTCTGGTTCTATATGAGTACCTCTCATGGATTAAGAGTGTCTGCTAAATTGTAAATTGACAGGATCTTATAGTTAACAGAGACCAAATTAACCGCCAAAAACATAGCGTGTGTTATTCGTCGGGAAGCGACGCTGCCAAAATACGGGGGTCCCCAGCTAAATGATAGTTTGGAACCAAATGGACCCATAAGGGTCCATTTGTACACTCTCAGAGACATTGATTTTACAATATAAATTTGGGGTCCCAGAGACAGAAATGCCATCAAATGGGGGTCCATGGACTAATGCATGTCACACTGGCGGTCCTTGACACTGCTAGAGCCGTAACAATCTATGGGGTCCCTGGCATATCTCTTCAAATGGGTGTCTGCGGGCTAATTAGTGTCAATTTGGGTGTCCTTGACATGAAAAGGTTTGGGAACCACTGGCCTATAGTGAGCTTGCAGATCAGCTATTTTATCAGGTTGTATATCAGGTTGTATATCAATATATTAGGCTATATCACATATCAATTTCTACAAGGGACGTTCAATATTTAGGGATGTTCCAATTCCTAGGGGGAGGATTTATCTCCCTACCCCTTGACACTCATTATGTAGGGGCAAGGGGAAGGGGCAAGGGCTGAGGGGTAGGGTTAAAAAAGGAATTGGGAAAGGGCCTTATTCTTCCTTTTTAAATCTAACCTAAACCTGACTCTAACCTCAGCCCGAACCATAACCTTAGTATTCCTGCCCAACCACTGAGCAGATATCCTGCAGAGGCCATGATATACACTAGCTCTGGTCCATAGCTCTAATCATGCGTTTCATTGAGAGGTATGTTAATCTCTGTACTTTTTGGCCAAAAGGGGATTTTGTTTCCACCGGAAAAATATTTTTAGTTACTCCGCTGCGCCCTCTACTGATATTGCCCAGAGAACTGCCTCATAGAGAATATCTTTCCTCCGGTGAAAATAAATCCCTTTCTGGCCAAAAAGTACCGTTTATACGTGTGGTGGGGGGATCAGAGTGCGTCCACTAAGGAAAGTAGGCTTTCTAATGACACAACCCGCCTTTGTTTTGGTGAGTAGCAAAAACGTTCTTTTTATTTACGCCAAAGAGGAGAGGCTGGTCTGATTTTGATTTGAGATTTAAAACGGAAAGTCCCATAGCCTTACTGCGCAGGGCAGAATCGTAGAAGCAGTAGAAGGCTATGGACCAGAGCTATACACCATGAATTCAAACAGAATTTAACCACTATACGATAATCCTATACCCCCCATTATGATCACATAAGGTCATATCATATCGGCACTCAAAAGGAATAATTAGAACCCGGGAGACCTCCTTGTGCATTCCAGCTTTTCTGCATTACCTCCCAAGCCCCCAAAACCACATGCACCCCATAGTCACACATCTTTCCCCATCCAGGATCCCCTGTCTCTTAGCCTGAGCTAACGTGTTAGGTTTCTGGTCTAGAGGGGCGGGTCGCGGCTCAGATTTGCGCACGCCCTGATTGGATCTCATCGATCTGTCCGTCACCCCCGGCCCCTCCTCTCCCCCCTAGTGCAGTGCTATGTCACATCATTTGGAGCGACGCCCACCCGGAAGGGTTGACTCCCACTTTTAGACCAGAGCGGCCAATGCGTTCCTCCAGGCTTTCAATTTTTGCACCAACAAAAATGAAAGCCTGGTACCGAGGCTACCTGTCTCTGACAAACCCCAATATAGTTTAGAATATAAACTATGATAGAAACTTTATATCATCACTTACTTGCACACACTGCGATTTACATTACCTAGGAAAAACCAAACACACTTCAGAAACACGTCTCAAAAAACACCTATCCCATCAGACGAGCAGACATACACACAACTCTGTATACACTTTCAATCCCATCCTATCGCTAATAACCTCATCATTTCAGGTCTGGAATGCGGAGTCCATGGGACCAGTGGACAGCACAAACTATAATGGAACATAGATGGATTGACATTTTTAAAACAGTTAACACCAACTGGTTAAAAAACGAAAGACGATCATTTAGTTAAATGCATACACATGGGTTACAAAGTGTGCTCACGCGCGCGCACGCACGTCAAGCTGTTGCATCATGCTGCTCATCATCCTCTGTGAGTGTGTCTGACTAAGGCTGAGTCGGCGTTTAAACACCACGTTGGGTTACGCGCTATAGCTATAGAGGTGCATTCACTGCCTTGTTCCAGGGCATGTGGGACTGTGTTCCCTGAAGGTTGAACATGTGTTGAGATCTGATCTAGTACACGCAGTGGTGGAAATCGTGGAAAGGGCACTTTTATTTACTTAACCCATTTTAGACAAAAAAGAAGGCTTCGAAATCCTAATAGTTTTCTGAAAAGCCTTTGCCTTTTTCATGTCAAGGACCCCCAAAATTATCTCTATTAGGCCACGGACCCCCATCTCAAGATATGTTGTTCCAGGGACCCCCCAGAAGCAAATATTTTAGTTAAAAATGTTCCCTCTGAAATATATATTCAAAGATTTGCACCACATTTTCACAACTTTTCAAAGCTCGTAGCTCGCTATGAGCTTGTAGATCTGCTATTTTTGTAATAGCTAAAGTATAACGTAACACCAAAAGGGGTTCCCGCCCAGAATGGATTAATTAAAAGTAGCAATACTGCAATGTAGAAATACTATGTTGCAACTTGCAAGTAGTAATTAAAGTTCTGGAATTCAAAATGTATTGGTATCAAAATATAGGCTACATGCTACCAAAAGAAAAAGTAGTATTCTTTGCGCAGATCTGTCCCATTTCAAGTTTTCAAATGTATAAGACAAAAAGTATTTTGAAAATGGCAGATTTACAAGCTCACAATGAGCTTATCGGCTATTTTCAAATGGCCGAAATGTATAGGGCTGAAGTGGTTAGGGTGTTTGTTTTGTAATATCTAAATCTACAAAGTAACTAGCAAGTACAGTTTTCAAATAAATGTAGTGGATTAAAAGTACAATATTTTGAATCCGAGATGCAGTGGTAAATGTATTGGAAATATACTATATAGTAAAGTACAAATATCTCAAAGTTGTATTTAGTACTTAGTTACTTTACACCAATGAGTACATATAACCCATTAATAATAAGCTAGCTAACTATTACAAACTGACAATTTATTTGCAATGCTTTCATGAAATCCTCAACACATAGCCTACATGCACAAAATCCATCGTGGTAATTTAGATGTTATGACAGATGCCCAGGTTCATTTGTTGACCTGTCATCCTATAGTTTGTATGGTTTCAATGGAATTTCAATGGTTTACCTATGATCCTGGATTACGATTTGTATTGATGTATTTGAATTTTGATCAATTAGCTCTGGTCCATAGCTCTACTGTTCTGCAGACCAGCCTCTCGTCTGTAGCTTAAAAAATAAAGAACGTTTTACCTACTTACGAATACAAAGGCGGCTGGTGTAATTAGAAAGCCTAAACTTTCCTTAGTGGACGCACTCCGAGCCCTCTGAAATTAGATTTTAGATTGTCTATGAGATTTTCTCTTGGCAATATCGTTAGAGGGCGCAGTGGAGTAACTAAAAGTTGTTGTTTTTTCGGTGGAAGAATTAGGCCTTTTTGGCTAAAAAGTGCATTTTATATTTAATTTGCGGGTGCAGTACTTAGTTTAGACAGTATTTGGTTTAGACATTGTCATTGGTTAGACCAGTCATTAGTCCTACAACTACAACCTATCTCAAACCCTCACCCTAAACCTAACCTCCCACGGGGCAGCACATTTAAACCTAACCTTGAACCATGTCTAACCAATGACTAGTCTAAACTAAGTTTGCACCCCGGCAGGCAGGCAGGCAGGCAGGAAGGAAGGAAGGAAGGAAGGAAGGAAGGAAGGCAGGAAGGCAGGCAGGCAGGCAGGCAGGCAGGCAGGCAGGCAGGCAGGCAGGCAGGCAGGCAGGCAGGCAGGCAGGCAGGCAGGCAGGCAGGCAGGCAGGCAGGCAGGCAGGCAGGCAGGCAGGCAGGCAGGCAGGCAGGCAGGCAGGCAGGCAGGCAGGCAGGCAGGCAGGCAGGCAGGCAGGCAGGCAGGCAGGCAGGCAGGCAGGCAGGCAGGCAGGCAGGCAGGCAGGCAGGCAGGCAGGCAGGCAGGCAGGCAGGCAGGCAGGCAGGCAGGCAGGCAGGCAGGCAGGCAGGCAGGCAGGCAGGCAGGCAGGCAGGCAGGCAGGCAGGCAGGCAGGCAGGCAGGCAGGCAGGCAGGCAGGCAGGCAGGCAGGCAGGCAGGCAGGCAGGCAGGCAGGCAGGCAGGCAGGCAGGCAGGCAGGCAGGCAGGCAGGCAGGCAGGCAGGCAGGCAGGCAGGCAGGCAGGCAGGCAGGCAGGCAGGCAGGCAGGCAGGCAGGCAGGCAGGCAGGCAGGCAGGCAGGCAGGCAGGCAGGCAGGCAGGCAGGCAGGCAGGCAGGCAGGCAGGCAGGCAGGCAGGCAGGCAGGCAGGCAGGCAGGCAGGCAGGCAGGCAGGCAGGCAGGCAGGCAGGCAGGCAGGCAGGCAGGCAGGCAGGCAGGCAGGCAGGCAGGCAGGCAGGCAGGCAGGCAGGCAGGCAGGCAGGCAGGCAGGCAGGCAGGCAGGCAGGCAGGCAGGCAGGCAGGCAGGCAGGCAGGCAGGCAGGCAGGCAGGCAGGCAGGCAGGCAGGCAGGCAGGCAGGCAGGCAGGCAGGCAGGCAGGCAGGCAGGCAGGCAGGCAGGCAGGCAGGCAGGCAGGCAGGCAGGCAGGCAGGCAGGCAGGCAGGCAGGCAGGCAGGCAGGCAGGCAGGCAGGCAGGCAGGCAGGCAGGCAGGCAGGCAGGCAGGCAGGCAGGCAGGCAGGCAGGCAGGCAGGCAGGCAGGCAGGCAGGCAGGCAGGCAGGCAGGCAGGCAGGCAGGCAGGCAGGCAGGCAGGCAGGCAGGCAGGCAGGCAGGCAGGCAGGCAGGCAGGCAGGCAGGCAGGCAGGCAGGCAGGCAGGCAGGCAGGCAGGCAGGCAGGCAGGCAGGCAGGCAGGCAGGCAGGCAGGCAGGCAGGCAGGCAGGCAGGCAGGCAGGCAGGCAGGCAGGCAGGCAGGCAGGCAGGCAGGCAGGCAGGCAGGCAGGCAGGCAGGGTGAAAGCACACCTAGGATTCCATGCCATGCCAAAAGCCGCTGTCTGCCGGCGTCTCTTCCTGGTTTTTAGACTGTTTTTAGACAGACAGACAGACAGACAGACAGACAGACAGACAGACAGACAGACATGGGAGTAACCCTCCGTACAGCTGTGATGAATGACATGTAATGTAATGGCCAGGCAGAGTAATGCTATGTAATAGGATCCATACACATAACACATAATCGTCTCTATCGGGTTTAAACCTCATATTATGTCCACAAAGTGTTACTTTTCAGGATCCAAACGCCAAAGACGGCTAAAGGTAACAGTTTGTCAGTGGTGCTCATACTTTTTCATGTCAAGGACCCCCCAGAATTAGATATATCTGGCTGCGGACCCCCATCTAAAAATATGTTGTTCCAGGGACCCCCTGCAGAAGCAAAGATTTGAGCTAAAAATGTTTGCTGTGAAAGAATATATATTCAAAGATTTGCGCCACATTTTCATGATTTCTCAAAGATAGCAGATCTACAAGCTCGTGGCACTCGGTGCTGCGCTATGAATGTTTCCAAAACACTGGGTCGGAACCCATTTGAGGGTTTTTCTTTGTTGTAACCAAAAACAATCTAACATTTTCAGAAATGGCAAAGACATGTTTTCTACGTCTCTAAATGTTTTGATGAATTGAACAAGGTGGACCCTCTTGTAAACAAGTGTAATGCTTTATTGGGTCGTCCACTCACAGTTAACAGTCTTTATATTGAGTTGTGCTTGAAATGTACTGCAATTCTGCAAACCGTTAATAAATATTTCAATTAATCAATTTAACAACATTAATTTAACAGAATTAAAAAAAAAAGAATTGGAACAAATGTAATTATTTTCCTAAATTGATTTTCTCCACTTCTCTAGCAGATCTACAAGATCACAACGTGTCGCTGGTCTGCTATTTTCACCATAGTTTGGGTCCCGGCCAGGCAGACATCAAATTTGTCTTTTGTGCCTCGAGCTAAACAAGGTCTGGAACCACTGAAGTAGGGTATTAATTAAAAAAATTAGTTGACTATACTAAGACTAATATATTCTGATATTTAGTCGACTAAGACTAAACAATTTCAGGTGACTAAAATAGGACTCAAACTAAATGGCGTGTTATGGGTTATGGTGACTCTGTCGCTGTCTAAATGAACACTGCTATGGAGAATTCTGGAGGTTTCTGCCCGACAAATTATGCCAACAGCAATGATTTATATTACATAAATCAGCAATGATGCATATCTAGTTACATAAGTGGTATGATAGCATAGCTGTGGTCGGGCAGGTTTCCCTCAGAGCATGTCTGTGGTGAGTCAAACCTATGACGACACACACACACGCATACGCACACACACACACACACACACACACACACACACACACACACACACTCTCTCTCTCTCTCTCTCTCTCTCTCTCTCTCTCTCTATCACTCTCACATCACACATCTGAGTTTCCACGGAGATTCCCCAGTGTCATGGTGACACACAAAAACGTGCCTGAAGCCACGAGGCATGTGTGAACTTGTGTGTGTGTGCGTGTGTGTAATAAGCTCCCTTATAATGTTAATGTGAATGGGTAAAATGTGGTATAATACTATGTATCTCATTGCATTGTTTGAAATTATTTATTTAGGAATACCCCATTGTTCTCGTTTTCGAGAAGAAGCATTGTAGTGACTCGGGACTCGAGCAGAATGAGTGGACTCGAGGGCCAAATTACGGTACCAGATTTGTGGAAAGAAAAGACTAATCAGAGTCAGTGGGCATGACTTGGTCGATGCTTGTAGATCTACGGTTACATCCGCTAAAGTTACAGAATACAGAAGACTATCGAAGTAAGTGATGTATACATCAGTAGAAGTCTATATATGCTGCGTTGGCGTAATGACGTGCTAGCTGTGCGTGTGTCTGTCTCTGTGTGTGTGTGTGTGTGTGTGTATGTGTGTGTGTGTGTGTGTGTGTGTGTGTGTGTAATGCAAGCTTCCACATGAGTGGCAAATTTGCAAAAATGCAACTGTTTTCGCTCCTTATTTTTTTCGCTCTGGTGTCGAATTTTGCAGACTTTCGCTGGCGAATGGCGAATGCGCTATGCGGACCAAAACTATAAGACTAAATATACTGACAATTTCGTCAGCAATAAAAAACTAGACTAGAATGGTAGGAAGGGACTAGTGGACAAGAGATCCAGTATAAGTCATTTTACACTTGGTTGCATGCTGAAAATAGCCGATCTACAAGCTCACAACGGGTCGGAGTGTGACACGTTGTCACTTGTAGATAGGCTATTTTCAGCAAGTGTAAAATCAGCCATTACGATGGCATAAAGGCCTGCCAAAATACATTTTAGTTGACTAAATCCACTGTAGATTTAGTCGACTAAAAGCTGCCAAAAACAGCACTGATGCTGTATTGGCGTAATGACATGCTAGCTGTGTGTGTGTGTGTGTGTGTGTGTGTGTGTGTGTGTGTGTGTGTGTGTGTGTGTGTGTGTGTGTGTGTGTGTGTGTGTGTGTGTGTGTGTGTGTGTGTGTGTGTGCGTGCGTGCGTGCGTGCGTGCGTGCGCCGGGACATGACTTTGTCACGGTGATAGTGAGTAAAGAGCTGTAATGATGTCACGGTTCATTGGGGTTTTTTGTCACTTTAGTAGCAGCGGTCGGTCACCCTGAGTCCCGACCACATGAACAATCACTGACTGGCTTCTCTCTCTCTCTGAGGTCGGCACTTAAAGGATATGAGCCAACCTGCGTGAAGTGAAACCAGAAGCAGATCTTCTTTAAAAAAAAAAAAGACTTAACCCAATCTGGGCGGGAACCAGCTCAGTGGCCTTGTGGTTAGAGTGTCCGCCCTTAGACTGGGAGCTCGGGGTTCAATCCCCGGCCGGGTCATATACCAAAGACTGTAAAATGGGACCCAGTGCCTCCCTGCTTGGCACTCAGCATCAAGGGTTGGATTTGGGTTAAGTCCCTGTGACATACTAGCGTCATGTCCAGGGGGTGTACTTGTACATCAATTTGCCTCACGCTACAGAAACAGGAGATAGGCTCCTGCCCTATGGGCCTCATGGCTACAGAAACAGGAGATAGGCTCCTGCCATATGGGCCTCCTCATGGCTACAGAAACAGGAGATAGGCTCCTGCCCTATGGGCCTCCTCATGGCTACAGAAACAGGAGATAGGCTCCTGCCCTATGGGCCTCATGGCTACAGAAACAGGAGATAGGCTCCTCCTGTCCTATGGGCCTCATGGCTACAGAAACAGGAGATAGGCTCCTGCCCTATAGAGCGTTGCAGTCCCGCCCCCTGATGTGGAGATGTGGAGCCCTCCAATGCCCCGGTATAGATCCATCTTGTAAACAACAGTTGAACGGGACCCGTTTCATTTACTAGTTTATGTTCACTTCCGGAAGTCTGGAAATGTGGATTTTCAAAATAAGTGCTCAACTGGGACAAATGCTTGAATGAAAAGGCATGAATTAGATCCTAATTTGTCAATAAATGCTAGCGGGCTAAGTGTTAATGATTAACCCACGTTACGCTACTTTGGCTTTGGATATAAAAAAAAGTTCTGTTAATAGATGCTTAAATAAAGGAGTGCGCATGGCTCCGTAATGGAAGCCACCTACACACACACACACGATGCTTTTAATTACTCTGTTAACCGAATGCATGCCGAAAACGTGGAATTCCGTTTTATTCTCCACCCCCCGTCTGTACCAGAACGTAAAATCCATCTACCTTTAGTGTAATTTAATCCGGTAATTAAAAACATTCATTCATTCATTAATTTACTTATTTATTTATTTTACTCACACGTGCTTATTTGTCCTTTATCTGCTCCAAATGAGGTCTTTAGGATCTTATAAAACCTGAAAACAAGCTAAGCTATCGATAATGCTAGCGCTGGGCACTGCTGCCCCTCCATGCCTAATAATAACAACAGCTGTATGGGGGGCTACACCACGTGGTTAGTCAGGGAGCCTCTTATTTGGGATTCCACACATTTTTCTGGCACTGGCGCCACATTTCCCGTAGTGGTGGTAGCAGTGGGTTAAATTGTCACTGTCATCTGGGGACCCCGGGTGGGTTTATGTAAAAAAAAATATATATATATATATATATTATTGATGAATTGGTCTAAAATGTGTAGACCCTTGCCATGTTGCAACAATCACTCACGTAAAGTAGGCGCTCTACATTGAGAGCTATACTTTCTGCAGAGATATTTAACGCAACTACAACATGTGCGCTTTGTAAATCAGTCATCCCCTTCATGCCTCTGCGTCTGATATTCCCCTGACCTTGTTTAACTCTTAGATTGCACCGATCTCCCTGGGCAACATCTTCAGAGGGAGAGCACTGCTGATATTCTTTAAGTATGGAAAAAGTGTGTCGGTGAAGGCGTTTGTGAAGGTGTGCAGGCGTGCGTCGGAATCCAGATCGGAGAAGGACAGCTCCCCAGCGTCCCAGTCCAGCCGGACTCTAATCCTCCGGGGTTTCTGTGTCACCGAAAGTCGGAGCAAGGCGGAGGGGGACTCTGCGATGTACATACAACAACGACTGGATATTTTCCAGTATTGACTCCTTGGTTTTGTTTTTCCCTTCCTCGGCTGACACTCTGATAACACACCGATGTCCCAGATCGTGTTGTCTCCGACCTCGACGTCCCAGCTGCGAGTCCCAGAGTTGAAGCCCTCAGAACCCAGGACATAGCCACGGCAGTCGAACCTCTCAGCGTTGTCAGGGAGCTGCTGTACCTCTCCACGTCTCACGCTGGTCAGATCATCAGACAAGGTGAGTCTAGGATGTGCAGTGTTGGGGTCCAGAATGACAGGGGTGTAGGAGACAATGTCCTTCATCCTGTCCCAGACTCTGAAGGCCAGGTTTCCCAGGTGTTTGGCTTCGTCTATCAGTGCTCCTGGGACCGGCTGTGGGTCCTGCAGGGTGAGCTGGACTCTATCCGCCGTGGTCTTGCAGTTCTGCAGGAATGAGATGTGTTCAGCTCTCAGCTCCTCCTCTACACCTCTGATGTCGTTTGAAAGGGTTACTATGTCTCTCTTCAGACCCTCAATCTTCTCCTTCATCATCTGACTCTTCTTGGACTCTTCCTCCCTCAGTGCAGCGATCCTAGCCTCCTCTTCCTCTTGTAGAAACAGATGAAGCTTCTGAAACTGTTCCTTGATCTTCCTCTCTGTGTTCTGTGTCTGGACCTCGATGTGTTCTGCTATCTGGTCACAGTTTGTTCTTACTTCAGTGAAGACGTTCAGTTTCTTCTGCAAGAGCTCCAGTGTTTCCTCCGCCGCTGCTTCCTCTGGACCCATTTTCCGACGTTTCTCCTTCGTGAAAGTCTCGCACAGGTTCTTCAGAGCCAGGTTACAGGGCGTGTGCGTTCTTTTATTTGTCCTCTTACACACCGGACATTGCGTTATTTCCTTCCGTTTCCACCATTCCTGCAGACAGGCTTTACAGAAGCTGTGGCTGCATGGCAGGATGACAGGATCTCTAAATACGCCGCGGCACACAGAACAGGACAGATCCTCTTCTGAAAAAGGCACCTGGGAAGACATTAGCGAAGCAACAAACAAGCACTCTGCCCAAGACAGGAAGTCTGACACCTGCTTCTTGTTAACGTCGAGTTCACGTCGCCTCCTGGAGCCGTGGAGCTGTGAGTTTTTTTGGTTTCTCTACATCGACCTGTTTGGAACGATGTCACGCACTCGCATGTGGCACTCCATATTAGGGCAAGACTGAGGTCATATCGATGTCGTCACACTGATACCAAATAGTGTGGAACTCCGTATGTGGGCGAGCACGGAGAACAGGCACACAGACAGAGATTTGTGGAACTTCTAGATAGATCACCCTACAGTGTAGTGGTTGCAGGGGTCATCAACAGGGGTTCCGGGACTCCTAGTGTGTAAGGTTTACACACACGACTGCCGCCATAATTATTTAACTAACTTAACCAAGTCTAACATTGCAATCTTCATATTTGGCCTGGGCCGACGAGCTCCATTGTAGAGACGACAGAGACATCTAGTGTTGACATCAGGTCAATATAGAACTCCATATATGGATATGACGACTGGCATCGTCGCTGTGACAAGCTTCTAGCCGACTGGCATTGTCATCCTAACAAGCATCCAGCCAAGCCCTATATAAAGAGTTATTTCCATCGAGATGAGATGCAAGCAGCATTTACTACGATCCACTTGAGACACTCCAACGCCTTCCCTACGAGACAGAATATTTGACCTTTAACACAGATATTGTTGTGTCAGACATTCAGACATCCCAGTTAAGTTCTCACCGGGGTATTTTTTTGATTCAATACAGAATAGGAAACAGTAACTAGGGAAAACAGGAAACACTAGAACATGACTACATAATACAAGTATATGTAGTGCCCCTGAATAATTATATTCATTGATTAAAGCCTTTAGTCTTTGACTTTTGTTATTTTCTATAACTTTGTCAACTGTATTTCTTTGAAACTGGGAGGTTATTATTATTTGTGAAGATGTGTGTACTGTGCCTTTAAGGAGAGGGAAACGGAAGTGAAGGAAAAGAGGGGGGACACACAGAACCTCCAGACGGTGTGCGCACACACATGATTGTCGGGCTGTCAGTACTGTGGATTAGGAGGACGTTTGAATCGCGGCTGTACTGTGAATTTCGAGGAGAGGAGTGGGGTGGTCCCATGCCAGACCCCCTGGGGGTCCTGGTACCAAACCATGGAGGAGATCTTCGTCGAAGTCAACGTGCCGCAGGGGACGTCCGGAAAGGAGGTCAAGTGCAGTTTGAGCTCAAAACAGATGGAAGTTTACGTCAAGGGAAAAGAGATAATCAAGGGGAAGTTTTTTGGGACCACTGTGTCTGACGAGGGGACATGGACTCTGGAGGACAAGAGTTTAATCCGCATTATCTTGATGAAGGCCAACCGTCAGGCAGGGAACTGCTGGGGGTCCCTGCTAGAGGGCCAGTACGCCGCAGACCCCATGGTCCAGGACCAGATGCAGAAGAAACTCACACTGGAGCGCTTCCAGAGGGAGAATCCTGGCTTTGACTTCAGCGGAGCAGAGATCTCTGGGAACTTCGCTGCTGGTGGCCCAGATTTCTCCAGTTTACAGAAGTGACTGGTGTAGTGACATCATCAATCAGCTGTTGCAGATGTTCTGCTACCTACTGACATCACTGAGGACATCTATGTCTCTGTGGCTACCTGAGGTCTCTTTTTGGTCACCCTTGTGAGAACCTAGATAACGAGAATTTTGGTATTGCTCCTCCCATGCTTTTCATTAACCTGATAATTAATGTGAGTAAGGCTGATGGGAGGGCTACATATACAACAGACAGATATCGTGACATTTTCAGTTTTTTTCTTCCCCCCCCCCCCCCCCCCCCCCCCCAACATAATTATCAAATAAAGTATCTGCTAAAACCAATATATTATTTTACCGATACCGATTGCCGATAATATCGGTATATATATTATATCCTTTTAAGGCCATTACCGGCCGATACCGATGTGTTTTCCGATTAATCTCCCATCACTCATTTTCAAGATTCCTTGTTCCTTGTTGTCTCATTCTGAAGGCTATTTTATTTAATGTTGTTATACCTTGCACGTCCGGCTACATTTGGTAATGTGAAAAAGGCTGAGTTATTTTTGTTTTTTGTTCACAGCACACCTAACAAAAGACCATTGCTATTACAATAATATTGATGATGAGGATAGTTACATAAAATCGTTTAAATGAGATGCATTACAGTATGTATGTGACTTTGTTATAGTCCGAAGGCACATTGGGCTGTATTTTGCGTGTCGTATTCCCTTAGTTTACTCAAGTTAGGGAATAAGACCTGGTACTTAAGACACGCAAAATACAGCCCATTGTGTCAATCGAGCAGATGTAGTTGGCCCTTGGGTGTTAAAGGACCTATAACATAAAATTCAACTTTTTCAATTTATTTTGTGTTTTTGGGGCTCCCATGTGTGTTTTCTATCCCCACAAATAACCAATTTTGAACAATCAGGCCTTCATGTCATATGGGTGTTTTAATGGAAATTTCTCTCAGAAACAGCTCGACTGATTTTGGCCTCATCGTGATGTCATCAATGTCACCCTACTTTGTATAATTCCTCCTTTTCTTCAGTCTTCAGTTGCAAATTTGCATTTCCACTTTGTTTACAATGTCCACCATTGTTGATTTTCCAAGCTGGCATGGAATGGAAACAAGCCTGGTTTTATCTAGCATGAGTATTATAATGACTCAAATATTAAATAATCTGCATATCAGCACCCTCTCCACCTCAGGACAGTGTGGTACTGCAGCTAAAACTGCTTTCAAAGTCCAGAAAGAAATGACAAGGCCTGGTTATATCAGAGTGGTGATTGAGGCTCAAACCATTAGAAATAACTTTGAGGGACATAGACAATATGATTATTACATATTAAAAGCAGTTTTAAAATGCATGTTATTTGCACTTTAATAATATTCTTTCTAATATGGCCACCTTTGAAGACGGTTTGTACACACCTGCCCTAGCGGGTCCTCAGAGTTACTCCATGGGGGCCGCCAATTGTGTGTGATGGGATTTATTTTATTTGTTTTAAATTAACCACTTGCACCCATAAGCATCCCTATTCTGCGGGGAACATTAGCGAGTCTGCTCTGCGAGATTTATTTTTTATTATTTTGATTAGGTGTGTTACTATGCTCGTTTGAAGCACGGGTACATAACTATTTCAATCAATCAGATGTGTACATTTTAGTGAGGAAAAGGCCACACCTCTGCTATTTATATTCCCTCTCATGCTCATTAAAAGGTGGTTCAGGCATCTGGTTAGGAAGCGAGCGTTTCCCTAGGGAGGTCCTCGATGCACATCCCGATGGAGACCCCCGTGGGCAGACCAATTAAGGATGAGATGGAGGGTTTATATCTCCAATATTCGCCGGGACCGCCTCGGGATCCCAGTTATGAATGAAGTTACTAAGGGTTAGGGTTGCTCTGGAGAGGGAGGTCTGGAGCTCTCTGGTGGAGCTGTTGCCCCCGCGACCCGACTACGGATAAGCGGATGAAGATGGATGGATGCTCATTAATAGCTTCTGGTCAGACTGATTTAACGGCCAGACTGATTTAAATACACGTGTAGTAAATGGATACAATAGTACACAAGAGGCTGTGCTTTACCGTCATTAATGGCACGCATGCGTTGGAACAAGCTGATAAGCGAGTTCCATAAAGGCAGCGGAGAAAGTGTGTGTGTGTTGTTTGTGGAGATTCTCACCGTGCAGGGTGTGTGGTGGAGAGAGACACCAACACAGAAGCGCACGGCGTGTTCAAACGTCCTGCATTATGGAAGCAGAAGGAGATTAACAGCAAAAAAAAGCGCTGACAGGGTGCACTTTTAACCGTGGGGGGTCCAGCTGCTGCTGATTATAGTGACGGCCACCACTTCATCTGTCCCCAAACAAAACGGTGTGTCATGGGTGGTGAAAAGTCACTAAGTACATTTACTCAAATAGGCCAACTAGTGGGGTCGTATCTGATACAGTGTTGTTTTCGTCGACTAAAACTATGACGGAAAATGTTCGTCGACTACCTTTTTTCACTGACGGAAACTACATGGAAACTAAATGAAAGCTAAGCTATGATGACTAAAACTTGTACTAAATATACTGACAATTTCGTCAACAAATACAAACTAGACTAAAATGTTAGGAAGGATCCAGTATAAGTCATTTTACACTTGGTTGCATGCTGAAAATAGCCGATCTACAAGCTGTGACGCGTTGTGAGCTTGTAGATCGGCTATTTTCAGCAAGTGTAAAATCAGCCATTACGACGGCATCAAGGCCCGCCAAAATGAGCATTTGTGCCTGTCGTAGACATGCGCAGGGCAAGTTCAGTCAGGGAACCTCAGTGCAGTTGCTGCCGGCCGTTAATTGGGCCGCCTCAGCCTCACGCTCTCATTCACATTATTCACTCAGCCAATCACACACTCACTCCATCTTCATACCGGCTACTAGAACCAGAGGTTTGCATTCCTCTGCCTTCTTGCTTGCTTGCTGCTGCTGTTTCAGCGTGCCGCTATATACAACCTGCGCTCAATTCTGCTGCTGCTGCTGTATCAGCGTGCTGCTGTATACAAACCTGCTGCGCTTCCACCTCCACCCCAGCTACCACCTGTCGTTTTGGATCTACTATTTAGGTACGGGGGATTCGGAGTCCCTATGGTCGGGACTGATGCGCTTGATCTGAGTACCTAAAAAGAAGATCCAATACATCGCCAAACCATAATAAATATATTGTATTGCTCATCTTATATTCAATAAATATATATATATATTACATCCTTCTTGAGTTGTCTGACTGAAATACATTTTAGTCGACTAAATCAATAAATCTTATGATATTTAGTCGACTGATTCTAGACTTGGCACTAAAACCTTCCAGGTGACTAAAATGAGACTAAAACGAAATGAAAACTATTCAAGAGACTACGACGATTTGCTGCCAAAAACAACACTGCTCTGATACTTCCGTGACCGCGGAGAGAGCAAAGGTTTCCGTTTCTCAGTGGATTTATCATCTATGAAGGTAAACAAACCAGCAGAAATACGGGCAGAATTCATGAGAGCCCCAGATCCATATGGCCACCATCAACAACTTGCCCAAATGTGCCCAATTGTGCTCAAATGTATCTGACCTCATCACATTTGTGATGACGGCTATGGCCGTTTTTAACCCAAGGAGTGTTTTTTTGTTCAAATCTAATGCTTGGAATGTATTCAGAATCATGACAACCTCCTAGTTTGACATGTTACATGCTACTTAAAGCAGAATGAATTGTAGGTAATTTTGCCTTATTGTGCCTTAACAGGTTGATGTCACAGAAGTATCAAGATATGACCCAACTATACTGCAATTAAAGGGATATTTCACTTTAAAAAAAACTTTGGGTGATTGTATCGTCTACTCAGGCTTATGTGAACACCACAGACAGCTTTTTAAGTTACTCCATTCAGTATTTAGATATGATATTCATTACTAACCCAGGAAATGGAGGATGTGTCTCAATGGCTTAAAAGGAATCACCTAACTCTGAATCTAAAAACCTCTCAATAAGGAGGTGAGAAAATTATGAATTGAACATTAAAATAGATCAAGAAGAAATTGAGGAAGTCAGGGAATTCAAATTTCTGGGTGTCATTCTTGACTCTCAACAAGAATTTGATAAACACACCAAAAAGTTGAGCAAGACACTAAAAACAAACCTGAACTGCTTTAGACTAACCAGACAATATATACCACTGCACGCAGCCCAACTGTTTATGCATGCCATGATTTTTTCCCATATCTCCTACTGTATCACTGTCTGGGGCCAGGCCTCACAGTCAGGCATCAAACCAATCACATCACTTTATAAACAGAAGCACTCAAATTAATGGAAAAACCAATGGCATCATTGCATAATACTTAGAAAATACAACTTGTTTAGTTTTGACAGTTTTATTAAATTCTCTTTCATTAAGGTAATTTTCAAATGTGTTCATGATCTTGCCCCAGCGGTACTGTCCGCAGATAAAAGGACCAGATAGAGTCTATTTTTCTATCTGATAGACCAACTAGTAGGATCACAAGGGGATCAGCAGCCGGCAACCTCAAGGTAGCAAAGCGTAACACCACATTTGGTCAGTCTTCTTACTCAGTACAAGGGATACACCTGTGGAATGCCCTACCAACTGAAATAAAACAACAAACTGATCTCAAATTGTTTAATGATGAAGTCAAACTCTGGTTGAAATCGGGCCAGAGGTGCGAACACTAATGTGTTAGGCACATTTTAAAACTGGTATTGTACTTGGATTAGATGTATTGGATGTTAGTATTTGTATGTAAAAGATTGTTTCAGGTAGATGTTTTAAAGGATTGTTTTAGGTGGACATATTATAGAAAGGCCTAACCAACCAGGGACTGGGGTTGCAAATTAGCCTTGGCTACAAACCCATATACATTGCAACGGTTTCATGTTTTAACAACTTGATACATTGTTTTTTGTATTGTCCCTGTTAAATAAACTAAAAAATAATAGCTGCCCCGCACCCTTCCTATACAATTTTTTTTTTGTTATCCTCCGGCCTCCTCCTAGAGGATGTTCTTTTCCAAAATAATTATTGAAAATTAATAAAAACAGTAAATGAAAAAACACAGCCCCTCACGATCTACAGTGTTGAGCTTGTAGATCGACTATTTTCAGTACAAGAGTCGCTTCTATGGAAGACATACTGGCTGCTGTGGAATCCCAAAGACTGAATTCAGTCGTGGTGACTGAGAACTTTAATCCATTTAGACCCGAGGACGATTCTACAAAATGTCTTCTAAATCCAGAGTTTTCTGAAAAGCCTCATGCGTCTATATGTTAGTCGTGAGAGTCCTGGACACTCAAAATCATATGTAATTGGCCACCGACCCCCATCTGAAAATATTATCAAATATATATACAAAAGCAAATATTTGAGTTAAAAATGTCCACGTGAAAGAATATATAATATTCAAGGATTTGTGCCACATTTTCTCCAAAATAGCAGACCTACAAGCTGAGTGCCGCGCTACGAGCTTGTAGATCTGCTATTTTTCAACAGCTAATCCGTAATCCATGGGATCTGCAATTTTGAAATAACACAAATCACTGAAATAACACAATCCAAATCAATTCAGTTCCAGCTGATTTATTCAGTCGTCATAGCAACGGTACAGAACAACAAGTAATGCAATTGTTTTGCTACAAAAAAACAAAAAACTGGTCCTTAAAAGAATCTATATTGCACAAAATAATGAAAAACATCTGCCATTGAAGGTTGATAATATATACCGTATATATATATATATATATATAAAAAAATGAAAACAACTCCATTTTCTGCTATCTCCTCGGACCCAATCATACCAAATATACATAAACTCCTAGCTTCTTTTTTTTTGTCTTTATCTTACAGAACATATACAATCTATGCCGACGTCCGCGTGGACTAATCGGGGCTACTTCGTTTCGTACATGTCATAGCATCATAGCATTAAAACCATCGCAAGGCAAATTTTTTGGCCTGTGATCCTTGCATGCTAAACGAAGGGGATGGGGGGAATCAAGAATAATATTTAGAATAATAACATCAATAAACATGAAGTGCCTGAAAAAAATGTATATATACAAAACAAAAACAACAAAAAAAGACCTCGCTGGGAGCAACAGCGAAGAGAACATTCCCTTTTTGAACTGTACAAAAATATGCCTGAAAATATTTATAGCTTTGGGGGGGGGGGGGGGGGGGGGGGGTTAAAAGATGAGGTATGTTGGTTATGTTATCAAAAAACTGTTTCCTGCAGACAGCGGTGTCGGTTGATTTGAACTTTGAGCTTTTTGAAATCGACACTTGAAAAAGGTGAACTGAAATATAAAACACAGAAAAAAATCATCGTAAAACTAGGGCTGCCAGGCAATATGGCGATATTGTATCGATAGACTAGATTGAGACTGGGATTTTGGATATTGTAATACCATGATATGGCATTAACATTCGTGTTTTGTTTTTTTTAATCACAGAAATGGTCATATTCCCAAAAATTGCCTCTTTTTTTTACCGTCGCAATATCGATATTGAGGTATTTGTGTCCATATTGTCCATTGTGTGACATGAAACCCGGTCTGGTTTTGGTTTTGAAAACCAAAACCAGTAATGCAGTCCTGTCACTGTGACATCACCACATCCACAGTGTATATTGCTGTAAGTTTGTTTTCGTATTTATGTCAAGGACTCCCGGTCCACGGACCACCCCGTAACTTTTGAGAGGGTACAAATGTATGCTCTCATGGGGTTACAGACTCGTAAAAGGGTCCATTTGGTTCCAAAAAATAGGGGTCTGTCTATAACCAAATGCAACTTGGGGGTCCTTGACATGGGGTGACAAGTACCGCTCTTGAGAGTTAAAGTAACAGAGTTTCACTTAAAAGAAAAACAAATAATTTCAATTCTCCCCACTGCCATTGTGTTCCTTCATTTCCAACAGAATGGGAACCAGAAAATCCCACACATCCATTCCAACCAGCCCCGATTTGTGTGTGTACGTGTGTGTCCAGAATGTTCCCATTTTGATCTTCCCCCGGCTTTCAACCAATACCAACTGTTCGTTTCATCAAATATACTTTTCTTTTGTACTTTTTTCCCCTCCTTTTGAAAATGTCGGTGCAGCTATCGGAGCTGGACTGGTGGTCTCTAGGACCGTCCAAAATCATGACGGGACCTCCCAAAAAAAGGGGAAAAAGAATCGGGCTGTGGTTGGGTTCATTAATTTCTTCTCTTCTCGACTAACATAACCTGAAGCTTTGAAGAACCCGCTTAAGTTCTGTGATTTTTTTTTGTTCCGTTTCGCCATTAAAACCAGAAGAACCACCCTGAAGGGGCATATATGGCATAAATAAAACGTCATAAAAGAAGCAAAAATCCACGAGCTCTCTATGCGCCAACCTCGTAGATCGGCTATTTTAGAAAGAAAAAAAATATTGAAAAGTTCAGGGGTTCCCAGAAACCCACCTTCCTGAGCCTTAGTAGTGTATGGAAACTAAATCCAGACAGTGGAAATGATATTCCATCTCACAGAACGGTCCGCTTTAGTTCTTGTTGTCAGAGGGGGGGGGGGGGGGGAAGCTTTGATCTAGGGTTTAGCGGTTTAAGGATTCCGCTTCCAAACGGACCCTTGAAAAGGTTTGTAACCGACTGTGTGGAAACAAATGGAACCAAAAGGTTAATTTGCTTCCATTTGTAGATGTTGTACAATCTCAAGACTTATCGGGGGTCCTTGAAATAAAATTAAAAAGTTTGATTACCATCGTTATTGTAATTGTTATCGCAAACGGGAAGTCCACATGACCAGCTCTGACACAGTGTGATCAAACCAGGTACGGATCAACCAAAAAAAAAGTGATGTTAACCAATTCCCGGGTATAAACTCGGGTTCCTGGATCAAAGACGTACACCCTTCCCGGAGCAGGGGTTTCACTTTAGTTCTTGTCGTCGGGATGAAAAAAGGGGAAGAGAGAGGAGAGAGAGAGAAAAAAAGGTGGTCTTCAGTAGGTGAACACCAGATCGGAGAAGCGGTCCCCGGCGATCATCGCGCTCAGTTCGGGCGTGCAGTAGTCGGGGAAGGAGAAGTGGGAGCCCGCCGCCAGGGAGCGCGACGACGACGGAAACCCTAGTCCCCCCTCGCCGAACGACAGGTCCAGGTCCCTGTCCACGAAGCCCAGGCACAGGTTGGCGTGGTGGTGGCCGTGGCCGTCCGTTACCATGTGCTCCAGGAGCACCGCAGAGGAAATGGAGCCGTTCAGGTTGACGCTCAGGTCCAGGAGGAGCAGGTCGTCCTGCTCCGAAGAGTCCTCCGAGGACGAGGACACCGACGCACACCTGCAAGGGGATCACGTGGAATTAACGCGATGTTAAATGTAAGACACCCGAGGACGATTCTACAAGATGTCTTCTAAATCATGACAGTTTTCTGGAAAAACCTATGTTTTCTATGTCGCTCTCAAACTATTTCATGAATTATCTGTATTTGGCTATGAGCTTGTAGATCTGCAATTTTCCAATAGCTATAGTATAACATAATCCTTGAAACACCAAAAGGATGGGTTAAAAGGATTGCCATGGGCACACTTCCCAAACATTGCTTCTGCTTTGACGTATAGCAAAATGTTGGTTGAAGGTTCTCTTGCTTTTTAGTTTATAAAGATGTTTTTATGTGTATGTATTTTGGCGGGCTTTGGTGGCATGTACACATGGTTGCATGCTGAAAATAGCCGATCTACAAGCTCACAACACGTCGCAGCAGGACAATTTTTACTATTTAATCATTAAATACTTTCAAAACATTTTAAAACGTGGCGGAGATGGCCGATTTACAAGCTCATCATGAGCTGTAGATCCGCGAAAGACAAAAATAACCACACTCTTCGCGAATAATAATAATGACAACAATCGTGGCGAATGGCGATCGTGTGGCAACTGGACTTACCGGTGTGGACGTCTCGGCTCCGAGTGATTGGAGGAGGACGAGGAGAAGGCCAGCGACGAAGACCTTAAGGATGCCGATGTTGTTGTCGTGGCGTTCTTGTTGCCGGCGTGGAGGCGTTTGGAGAGCGGCGCGCTCCAGGGCGTGTCCTCGTACATCGTGGCGCTCTTGTTGCCGGCGTGGAGGCGTTTGGAGAGCGGCGCGCTCCAGGGAGTGTCCTCGTACATCGTGGCGTTCTTGTTGCCGGCGTGGAGGCGTTTGGAGAGCGGCGCGCTCCAGGGCGTGTCCTCGTACATCGTGGCGCTCTTGTTGTCGGCGTGGAGGCGTTTGGAGAGCGGCGCGCTCCAGGGCGTGTCCTCGTACATGCTGCTCTCCGGGCAGGGCTCTCCGCTGGAGCTCAGGGTCGGGCTGGCCGGGACCTTGGCCGCGTTGACTCTGGTAGGACGCAAAGAGGTGGGAGAAGAATAGTACATTAGTTACATTTACTCAGCTTACTAATACTACTATGAACCACGTGGCCCACAAAGAAAGGCTGGAGCCTGTATATCTCCTGTTTCTGTAAGCGTCAGGGGTTTTGGGGGGGGATCCGGAAACTCCCGGAGGAACCGGATCCGACATGAACCAGGAATCGGTTCCATTGGCATTCCAACACATTTAGAACCGGTTTTCATCATCACACAGGTCAGAGCTGGTATGTGGATACCAGTCACAGACAGAGGTTCTCTTAAAGTTAGAGAAGTTCTTAATTTGAAATCAAAAGGAACCAAGCCCTACTAGTGATGTTCAAGTACACGCCCCGGCCTGGACATCATGCTAGTATGTCGCAGAATATGCTCGTCGTTATTAGGTTCAACTTTTGATACAACATACTCGGGTATAAAGTATATAATTTGTGAAGATGAAATGCTACTTTAAACTCTATGGACCAGGTGATAGTAATCATTGCTGTAGTGTCTGTCCAGTAACAGGGGTCTCCCAGTCTCTCCAGCTCTTTGATAAAAAATGTTTTCACCTAAGTAAGCGGATGGAGAACTCCCACATGACACGGTAAACTAATGGAATCAGGGGGGGGAAAGAACACACAAACTAAACAAGCAGGCAAAATTGGAACTGGTCAAACACTATCAAATTGAAGCGCTCTCCTCTGGATTCTCTCTCCTGTATTTTCCGTTTATTAAAGAGCTGGGAGATGGGGTGGCTGCCCGATATCTAAAACAGCCTATATGTTTAGACGAGGGTATCAAACACAGCCAAATATTGATTTGTGGTTTTGATTGATTGATTGAAATATGTATTAACAGTTTGCAGAATTACAGTACATTTCAAGCACAACTCAATACAAATACTGTTAAGTGACTGAGTGGACGACCCAATAAAAGCATTACACTTGTTTACAAGAGGGTCCACCTTGTTCAATTCATCAACACATTTAGAGACGTACAAATATACACTTCTATAAAGCCAAAGAACATGAACAGGAATTCATCATGGCTCCTTGACGTTAAAAAATAAACGTTTTGGAGAAGCACACACATATGCATGTTTTAAAGAAGTCTAAATAAGTCAACCTACCTCTGGTAGTATGGAAGCCTCTGGTCCTCCTCAGAAACATATCCATACTCCTCTTCATCCTCATCATCATCGGAGGATGAGGAGGAGGATGACGACGAGGTGGAGTAGATCCTCCGTTTGACCGCAGCCGGCGGCTTGAGGCTCACCCTGAGGCCGGCGGAGAGGTGCTGGCGCCGGGCTTCGGTGGAGCCGGCGGGGCACGCCACCGGCGGTCTGCTGGCGGCAGTGGTGATGGCCGGTCCGGTGGTGGTAGTAGTGGTGGTACTGGTACCGGTACCAGCGGCGATCTTGGTACTCCCTCTGCCCGCTCTCAACCGCTTCCTCCCGGGGTTGGGCTTAGGTTTGACCGTGGTGGTGGTACTACCGGTGCCACCAGCGGGGATCTGCTGCTGTTTCTCCGGCGTGGACGTCTTGAATCCCCCGCCACCACCACCAGAAGAAGACCCGAACCCACCACCACCACCAACAACAATGTCCACCACCGCCGCCACCCCGCGGGGTTTCTTCCTGGGCCGGTACTTGTAGTCCGGGTAGTCGGCCATGTGCTTGAGCCGGAGCCGCTCCGCCTCGCGGATGAACGGGCTCTTCTCGGGCTCCGCCAGGCCCTTCCAGCGCACGCCCAGCCGCTTGGAGATCTCGGCGTTGTGCAGGTCGGGGCTCTGCTCCATGATCTTCCGCCGCTCGATCTTGGACCACACCATGAACGCGTTCATGGGCCTCTTGATGTGGCCCGTGGCCGTCGTGCACCAGTCCTCCCCCGGCTTGGTGGGACCTGTGGTGGTTGTGGTGACCGTGGTGGTGGGAGCCACCGCGGCCGGCTTCAGCGCGCCCTCCTCCGGGTGGATCGGGCTCATGCCGTCTGTCCGCTGCACCATCGCGGCGGGCGGGTGCTCTTTAATAGATTTTTTTCTTTTTTCAAATTAACGGTCGTTTTTTTTCCTGTTGTTTAATCCGTTGGAAGGAAACTTCTGATCGTTCTACCTTTTTTTAATAGAACTGCACAAGTCCAACTTGATCACCTCAAAACATTCTCTCGGATCCCTCCTAATCCAGTTCCTTTATGTTATCTCTCTGATCGCTCAGTGAGTATCTCTCTCTCTCTCTCTGGTGCTAAACTTTCCAGTTTCAGGTTGTGTTTCTTTCTCTCGATCTCTTCTCTCTTAAAAACCGGCTTCTTTCTTCTCAAGTCTCTCTCTCTCTCTGTTTCGCCGGTCGTTCGACCAATAAGGGCTCTCGCGTCCCTCCTCCCCTGTCGGCCCGTCGACCAATCACAAATTGCCTGGCCCCGCCCCCCCGCAAGGCGTGCGTGTGTGTGTGTGTGTGTGTGTGTGTGTGTGTGTGTGTGGGGGGGGGGGGGGGGGGGGGGGGGCGCAGTCTTCCAGACATTCCCGTTTAACCCTTCTCTCTCTCTCTCTCTCTCTCTCTCTCTCTCTCTCTCTCTCTCTCTTCAACTTCAATTATTCAATTTAATATAAATTAAATTAAATTGAGCTTTATTGACAAGATAAAACATAGGCCTACATGGCCAAAGTAAGAATGTATGTGGCAAAACAATGTATACATGTGTAGAAATACATTTTGAATATAAATAGCTAGGGAGTAGGGTCCTATAGGGATATATCTCAATATCTTCTTCTCTCTCTCTCTCTCTCTCTCTCTCTCTCTCTCTCTCTCTCTCTCTCTCTCTCTCTCTCTCTCTCTCCTCCTGAGGTACTGGAAGAGAGAAGAACAGAGCGCTGTAAGTGGGGGAGGGGAGGGTTGGTTAGTGTGTGTGTGTGTGTGTGTGTGTGTGTGTGTGTGTGTGTGTGTGGGTCTGTGGGGGGGGGGGGGGGGGGGACTGTCTGGACACAGAATACGAGACGGGAATAATGAATGAGCTGCTTCCAGTCAATGTATGGAGAGGAGAGGAGAGGAGAAGAGACAAGGCTGCAACATCAAAGCCCGTCTTTGCATTGGTTCTGGTTCTGGTCCGTTGGTGGCACGTGTGTGTGTGTGTGTGTGTGTGTGTGTGTGTGTGTGTGTGTGTGTGTGTGTGTGTGTGTGTGTGTGTGTGTGTGTGTGTGTGTGTGTGTGTGTGTGTGTGTGTGTGTGTGTGTGCGTGTGTGCCCTTGTGGTTTGTAGGAATGTGTTTCATGCCAAACAGTGATTTAAACCAAATAAAACACATGTGTTTTTTTCATGTAACACAATCTAGTTTTTTTTCTTCTCTTCCTGTATGATCAGGTGCTATGGGAGATGTGCAGATGAATGATAGTGCATGCACACACACACACACACACACACACACACACACACACACACACACACACACACACACACACACACACACGGTCGATTAAGCAATAATTCAACAAAATAGAGAGAGAACACACAATATAATCAATGAAATGACTGATTCATTGATTATTGTATTGATTATCATTTCTAACTGCGTTTCCTCACAAAAATAGGTTGCTGTGCTGTTGTGTCAATGAAGTATATTGGATTGATTTTTGAGGAGGGAGAGAGAGCTTAACTCTGAATATAGTACACAAATACACAACAATACACGATTACACAAATTACACTAATACACGAGACATACACGATTGATACTTTCTCTACAGTATACTTGCAGATATTAAAATGATTGCCAAAAGGATAACACAAAAGCGGCTCCATAGCCTAGGCCTATAGGGGTCTTGTTTCCTTTGTGGTCCAGACTATGTGCGTTCAATTCATCAAGCCATTCCAAGACATTATATACAATGAACTCACTTTCAGCGTTGATTCATTAACACTTAGAAAGTTGAAGGGATTTTAGCGATGTGCTTCTTCTACTACGGCAGTTATTTGAGCTCTCTCTGCGGGCTTTTTTCAAGGTCCATTATGTATTTGGGATTTAAGCCACGGACCTGATGAAATTGAATTAGCCTCTCGGACCCAAAACGTAGAATATTTTTCTTATCACTGGATAAGCTTCCGTCCACAATCCCATGCTGTATTATTGTACCATAAGGACAGATAACAGGCAAACGTTGATCAAAATAACAAATTATTCTATGTTCTCTAATTGTGTAGACTTCTTGTAAATTAAGTAATGTAGATGTGTCATAATTGAACACTCAAGCGATATAAGGACCTATACGAGGGTCCATTTGGTTACCAATAACTCTCCATTTAGCTGGGGACCACCTGGAAGCCCTTCAAGGACCACTGGTGGTCCCCGGACCAGTGGTTGAGAACCACTGAGCTGTATTATGGTTAACGTATTCTGGACGGGAACACCTTTTGGGAGCTTGTAGATCTGCTATTTTTTGGAAAAATCTTGAAAATGTGGCGCAAATCGTTGAATACGTATTCTTCCTGGAACAACATATTTTGAGATGAGGGTCGGCGGCCGATTACATACAATTCTGGGCGTCGTTGACATGAAATAGTTGAGTGAGAACATAGGGTTTTTCAAGAAAACTGTCAGAACTTAGACGACATTTTGTAGAATCGTCCTCAGGTCTAAATGGGTTTTAAAGAAGGCAGCTTGAAGGTGGAGGACTCGTATGCATTTGAACAGCCCCCCCCCCCCCCCAGGGAGGCTGGAGCAGCCCCCTCACAGTCAGGCACACACCCACATCAGCCCAACCGCCTCCAGATCACTTTCATTCCAGTAAAAAATAATTTCCTTCACAGAGACTGCTTTCCCCTCTGTGACATTTACAAAGACACATCCTGCTGTGCTTAGCTGTCAATATGTCACCAGTGTTGCCACGTCTGTGCATTAGATAAGCAACGTTGGTAGATGGTGCATTTATATAGAGCTTTTTTTAAATCCAAAGCGCTTTACATATATCGTGCGTTACATTCATACACACATTCATAGCACACACCGATGGCGGAGGAAACCATGCAAGGCACCAACCTGCCCAGGCGCGTCACCACCATTCAGTGTTGGCAACTCTTGTGAGAGAAATAAGCCAAATCTTCCCTCGAAAAACAAGCCAAAAAAGCCCAATAATATCGCCATATAATACTAATACTAAAATATTTGATGCATGTATCATTATAAATACTATCTATGTCTACAATCATGAATGTTTTGGTCATTTATTAATATACTATTACAAACATAGTAGAGACACCAGAACGATTCTGTCACTCATGCAGAAAAACAAGCCAACTTTGGCGGGAAACAAGCCAACATGGCAACCCTGCCACCATTCACTGTGAGTACGTCGCGACAGCGGCGACACACCCCCTCTCTAACAGACACCGTTAGCTGATTTCATCCCCCACCCATTTTCTTTTTCAGACAGAGTACCGATAGGACTCATACGAATACTTAATTTTTGTTTTCTCATAGATGCAGATGGAGTTCCGATCTGCACTTGTCAGTTGTCACGTATGCTTGTAGATCGGCTGTTTTTGGGGCAATTTGCTGCAGGGTGTAGGGTCAGCCTTGCTCCCGTTGCATTCAACCGTTTTTGTTATATAAGAACAAACTGTTTAGCCAAAATAAGATCTGTGCTAAAATTGTTGGTAGGCCAGTTGAGGTCATGTTACGTTCCTTTAAAGAGGCCCAGACCAAGAGCATGCTTAGACTGGCGAAGAGCATCTCCTCTGATCCCTTACATGACGTGTTAAATTAATATCAACTGTTGCCCTCCATGAGGCGGTTTAGAGTCCAGAAATATAAGAAAAACAGGCTCAAGAAATCTTTTGTACAGCATGCAGTCTGTTCTGCTTTTATACCAAAAGCGGTAAACCAAGAGGATATGTTCTATTGTTCCTGTCTGCTTCTGTGATTTGTGTCCTGTAATATGTATCTTTTGTAATGTATTGTCTATGTCTGTATCTTGAACGGTGACAACGGTGGAAAAACAAATTTCAGTGAAAGCTGACAATAGAGTTTTATCGTATCGTATCGTATATTCGTTCAGCCTATAGAGCGTTGCAGTCCCGCCCCCTCGAGAGACACGGAAATTAAATCCCATAAATTTTCCTCATAGACTTTTCAGAAAGTATTTATTTAAAGACGTTTACGCTGCGGACAAAGCCAACTTGTCGTGATAAATCATGACAACACAAATTTTCGGGCCAAACAAAGAATTAGAAAGTAGAAAAAAACGACAGGTTACACTTTTTTGGTTGTTTTTCTTCTTTGTAATTATTTGTTCGGTCCAAAATATTGTGTGTGTTGTCATGATTTGTCACGACAAGAGTTGGCTTCGTACGACGCTTAAGGTCTTTAAATAAATACGTTTTGAAATGCCTATGGGAAAAATGCATTGGGATTCATTTCCTGGGCCTGGCGTCGTCATGAAAGGGGGCGGGACTGCGACGCTCTATAGAGCGTCACAGTCCCGCCCCCTTTTTGAAAAGCCTATGGAGAAAATTAATGGAGAATCATTTCCTGGGCCACTGGTCGTTCTGAACGGGGACTGCAACGCTCTATAGTGTCATTGTCAATTGGATGTTTTGGTACCTGGGTCAGAGTATCGGGTACGAGTACTTGAGGGTGGTATCGGCCCCGAGGATCCGATACCAGTATCGGTATCGGAACAACTCTAAAGGCCCCATTTACACTGGCAGACAGATCTAGCCTGAATCAGATCTGTGCCACATCGAGATTGAAATCAGATTTGTTTAAAATGAGTCCAACATGTCACATGACTCATTTAAACAAATCAGATTCCAGTCTGGATGTGGCTCAGATCTGATTCAGGCTGGATTTGGAAATGGGGCCTTATTTCTCATGCCAAGGAACCCCAAATAAATAGCTATTTTGTGAGATTTGTGTTACAAATGTTTCAAAGATATTCCAAAGATATTTGCCTCTTTTTTTTTAGCAGATAGAGCTTGTAAATGGTCTTTTCATAGTGCTCGTGTGTTAAGTTGCTTCTCTTGGGCCTTGTTTTCATAGACCTGGTTGTTTATTTCTCTCGCTAAATCTGGCAACAGCGTGTGTCACACACACACCAACCATGAGTAAAACCCATTGTTGGGAATGTTCTCAAATCCTCCAAAACATGATTCAACATTTACATATCGTTGTTGTCGGGAGGAAACCTCTTAACTCCATTTTTAAGGTTTTTGATTTTTGACATCTGTGTGTTGTTTTGAAAACCAATGGAAAGTAGTAAAACACGCTTTGGACAAAACCTCTTAACTCCATTGGACCCTCAAACTGTCTGCTAAAACAGCTAACTTCACCACCTCTCCCCCTCTCATGCAAGTAGGCTAATTGACAATATATAAAGTCACAACACCAACTTTGATGAGGCAGTATTGCTTTGTTTTCATAATACAAGGTTTTCAAATTTTCCTGAAAAATGTATATTTTTCATTTTCTGAAAAAAAGGAACATTTTGGAGTTAGGTGGTTTCCTCGCGACAGCAGAGATATAAAATGTTCAATAACAGTGACAAAAAAAAAGCATCTTCGCTTGCCCAAAATAATTCAGACCACGGCGGTTAACTATATGCCTGTGGGTTTTAGAAACATTTAACCCATTTTGACCTGAGATCAGATTCTAAAAATGTCTTCTACATTCTGACTGTTTTCTGACTATGTTTCTATGTCAGTCGTTCTTCGATTTTTCAAAAATAGCAGACCTACAAGCTTGGCGCGTGCGTGCGTGCGTGTGTGTGCCTGTGTGTGTGCACGTGCGTGTGAATGGGAGAAGGCATAATGCACATTATAAAAAGAGTGCTTTGGAGAAACGGCTATGGAAATGCAGACCATTCCCCTGTTTAGCATGATGGAGGAGACAGTGACTTTGACATGGAAAGACCCCCACCCCACGAGGTGTAAACCCAAACGCCCTCCTTGCATGTTGAAGACCCTCCTCCATTCACGCAGATGAGCTGACCGGCCCACTGTCAGTCACTGCACTTTATCAGGGTGTGTGTGTGTGTGTGTGTGTGTGTGTGTGTGTGTGTGTGTGTGTGTGTGTGTGTGCGTGTGTGTGTGCGTGTTAATGAACTGACGAAGACTAGACAAGAGCAGAAAATAAGTGAATTATAACTTATAACTTATTAAATTATTATCTGAGCCCCAGCATCAAATCATCCCATTCACACAAAATAGCAGATCTACAAGTCTAGAGGCGTTTTATTTTTTTTACGTTTTGTTATTCTTATTATGTTTGCGACACTTCATCTGGCAATGTAAACGTGTGTTTTGTCACGCCGATAAAGCTCCTTTGAATTTAACTGAATTTAATTGATTTGCAGTGGTTTCAAAAGCACTCTCCTGACATTAGACATGGTCAGCTCTCCAGAATATCTTTTAGATACCTCTATATCAGTAATTGTCAACCTTTTTTCATTACTTTACTTCATTTGTTTCTTTACAGGACAGGACAGTGCATATTAACGTCACATGGATGCAAATACACCGGATTTTAGCAGAAATGCTAGTTTTCATCCGCAGTCCTCACAGAGAAACAGAAAAACAGAAAACAGACAGACAAACCTTGGAATAATACATAACATTACATAGGGAACACGGCATAAAATTACACCTAAAATAAGATCACAAATGGTTGCAGCTTTGATTTTCAAGCAACCATTTTTTCAGATTGAATGTCATGTCATGTCATGTCATTGAATGTCATGACCAATGTCATTATTGTTTCATTGTCATTATGTATTGGCCGTTTGAGCCACTGCATTTCCGTAGTGTTGTGGTTATCACATTTGCCTGACACGCGAAAGGTCCCCGGTTCGGAACTGGGCGGAAACATGTTTGTTAAACAAGTGTAATGCTTTTATGGTGTCGTCCACTCACAGTTAACCGTTTTGTTAAGTTGTACTTGAAATGTACTGTAATTCTGCAAACTGTTAATAAATATTTCAATCAATCAATCAAACGGATCACCATTTGATGAGACTTAGGTCACTTTCCGACCTAATAGGCTACTTCGGTAGACTCGATGTGAATGGGTGGAGAAGTTGGGATTCTTGCATATTTAATTTGCTGCGGTTAGCCTTCACACTGTCATCCGCAGCAATTGGAAACGCAGCAGGGGGGACTAGCCTACACAGTGAAATCTATGGTGATAAAATTATACTCATAACGTGCATGTGTTGTGCCGTCTGGGACTGGACCCCCCCTCTTTCTCTCTCTCTCTCACACTATATGCATGCAGCCACGCACTGTTCTTTTGGGCATGGAGGCACAGCGCTGAGCGCACTGATATAACAGACAGCAGCGCAAAATGTTTACAAGTTTATCAAGATGAAAGTCCCTACTCCCCAGTCCCCACACAGTGACAGCACTCCATGTTTACGGCACGCACAGACAGACAGACAGACAGACAGACATAATATTATGTAGGCTATATACACTGCAGTGTTTTCATGTGTTTCCTTAAGAAATTGATTAATGTTCTCGTCCTCATTTTTTTTGTTTTTGTTATAAGATTCCATTCCATGCACAATTCCATGCTGTACTTGATATGTGATACCATAAGAGAGATAGCATGTTGAGAACCACTACTACTCTATATAACTGTCTGAATTTGGCAACAATAAAAATCACCCACCTGTGATGCGATAATGATGATTGTTAATTCTAGACTAATGGCCAAAAGTGGCAACACAGTGTGTGTGTGTGTGTGTGTGTGTGTGTGTGTGTGTGTGTGCGTGCGTTGCCGCGCGTGTAATGTGTGTGTGTGCGTGCACGTGCGAGTGTGTGTGACATGTAACATGTAAACAGAGCTGCTACCTGTAAACACATCTTAAATCTGAGGCTTTTTTGTGTACTATTTAGATCTGAGGACGATTCTACAAATGTCTTCTAAATCCTGACAGTTTTCTGAAAAACCTACGTTTCTTCAATGGTTCTCAAAGTTTTTCATGTCAAGGACCCCCAAACATATATGTAATTGGCCGGCGACCCCCATCTGAATATTATGTTGTTCCAGGGACCTTCCCAGAAGCAAAGATTTGAGTTAAAAAAATTCTGAAAGAATATATATTCAAACATTTGGGCCACATTTTCACGATTAAAAAAAATAGCAGACCTATACAAGTTTATACTGCTGCACTCAGTGCCGGGCTATGAGCTTGTAGATCTGCTATTTTTCAATAGCTAAAGTATAACATAATGTATAAAACACCAAAAGGGGTTCCCGCCCAAAATGGGTTAATGTAACGACGCAATATGACATAGCTCTGTTTACAAAATGCTGTACCCCCTTCAATCTTATATACTTTCCCCATTTTCTTCTTTCTTTTCCTTTCTTATATTTTGACACTATTGCTTTGGCAATGTAAACATCATGTTTTATCATGCCAATAAAGCTCCTTTGAAATTGAATTGTGGTGGCTATTACTTGTTGACACTGGCGGGGGGGGGGGATCACAATGGCAACCATTAGAGGTGTGAACGGCTTGCTTCTTCGTGTGTGCGCGTGCGTGCGTGTGTTGTGTGTGTGTGTGTGAGAGGAGGAGACCACCTGGGGGGAGCTTTGTTTTAGGTGCTTGATGTGCTAGCCCCCGCAAGGCATTATGGGTAAGCTGCCCTTAAGAAATTTGCATTTACATCTTTAAGGCACCAGGTCAGTGAGTCTTCCCCACCTTTTTGAAAGTCAAGGACCCTCTCTCAGCTTGATATAATTTATGCGCGTTTGGCTCTAATCATGCATATCAAACTGCATAGCTTCCCGACCTCATTTTTGTCGTACGTGTGTGTGTGTAGCCTGTAGTACTGTACCCCTTGAGCAGGGTTGCCAAGTCCGCTGATTTACCGCGACTTTGGGGCTTGATGATAGTTAGTTAGTTTATTATTTATTGACACAAATGTATAAAACATTGGGTCCAAACAACAATAAAAACCCATGAATCAAAAACTTTAAAATCTACAATACATAAAAATATACAATACAAAATCTGTTTACAACAGGAGCTTTCTATTGCTCCACAAGAGACAGGCAGGCATGCAGCACACACAAAGTCTCTCTGTTAGTGCCCACAAAGAGTGAGCTCAAATCAATACCCTCACGTCCATATTTCACTCTGATATCTTGTGTGATAAATGCATCAACTCTTTTTTTATTGGGAATATGTGGCCATATAATTGGGCTTGTTTTTAGAAGTGGATTGGCTTCATTTCTCTTTTGCAAGTATCCCCTTGCAGGCTGCTGCAGGTACAGTCTATACTATAGTCTAGTGGAACAATACCAGCGGGGCAGCGGTGGCCGAACGGTTTGCGTGATATCGGAAGGTCGCCAGTTCGTATCCCCGGACCGGCACGTTAAAATTACCACCGCTGAAGTGCCCTTGGACAAGGCATTGAACCCCTACTATGAAATGTTCTATGAGCAGGGCCTGGCTGTAAACAAGTACTTGAGCTTAGTCCAGTTACCCTGGGTAAACAATGTACCTTTCCTTTCCTTACCATGGCTCTTCATTGATGCAATTATTGTATCTCTGGGACCCAAACTACACTGAAGAAGTGTAATATTTTAATTCTGAGTGTCCAGATGGGTCCATTTGGTTCCATTTGTTCTCTCTTAAGGGCAGTCCATACTGTTTCCGACCACCGAACTTTTAGAGTTCGGCGAGTCAGATCATCTGGGAGTGCAGCTTTCAGAACAAAAATTCAGAGGAATGCGTTTCAGAAGTTGCGAGTGATGTCATGTTGTAGTTGTACCAGAGCTTTCCGACGAAAAGTTTGATGGTCGGAGACAGTATGGACTGCCCTTTAGGGTAGCTCTCCATGCCAGTGTTGTTTTCGTCGACTAAAACTGTGACGAACAATGTTCGTTGACTACGTTTTTCCACTGCTGAAAACTAAATGGAAACTAAATGAAAACAAAGCTATGATGACTAAAAGTTTTCGTCAAATAAAAACTAGACTAAAATATTAGGAAGGGACTTGTGGACCAGAGATCCAGTAGGCTATAAGTAATTTTACACTTGGTTGCATGCTAAAAATATCAGATCTACTGATAGTTTGTAGATCTGATACGATCTGATCTGATTGTAGATCGGCTATTTTCAGCAAGTGTAAGATCTGTCATTACGACGACAAAATACATTTCAGTCGACTAAATCAACCGTAAATGTCAGTCGACTAAAACTAGACTAAACACTAAAACATATTACAGGTTACTAAAGCTAAATGAAAGCTATTCAAGAGACTATGACTAAAACTAAAATAAAAATGTGCCGCCAAAAACAACACTGCTCCACGCACCGCACCGACATCAATCATATCAATAAGAGGCAGTGGTGGAAAGTAACTAAGTACTTTTACTTAAGTACAATTTTGAGGTATTTGTACTTTACTTGAGTATTTCCAATTTCCAGTAGGCTACTTGCACTTGTACTCCACTACATCTCGGAGCCAACATTTGTACTTTTGTACACATTTTGAACTTGTGAAATGGCACATTCTGCAAATTCCTTGATGGAATTAATGTTGTGTTTTTTTTTCCAGACAAGAAAGAGAGAGAGAGAGAGAGAGAGAGAGAGAGAGAGAGAGAGAGAGAGAGAGAGAGAGAGAGAGAGAGAGAGAGAGAGAGAGAGAGAGAGAGAGAGAGAGAGAGATGTCTCCTTTCATTGACTTTTTCCACTGTCGGATGGCAGTGGGCTATTCACTCACACGTTGCTGTGTGTGTGCGTGTGTATTATGTATTTTTTTCCAATACATTCACTTCTACTGTACAAAATCCCGGGGAAATATTGTACATTTTACTCCACTACAATACAGATATTTCCTCCATCAGGGGAAAGGAACATCATAATCATATTTGAACAGGGGTCCCCCCGAAATAATTGCAGGAGTTGAGGCATCGCATTTGGTTTGACTCTGTTCCACAGATATTGTGAAAATAGCAGATCTGCTATGTTCTAAATGTTTGCCTCTTTCTTATAGGCCTATACAATAAGTTGACAATTTGGCCAACGTTTGACCAGTTTTTAAATTAGGATATAGTTTATCCCTTTTGATGTATAGTAATGGTCTTTCTTTCTCTCTCACCCAGTGGTCCAGGGACCACCAGTGGTCCTTGAGGGGGTCCAGCTGGTCCCCAGCTAAATGATGGAAAGTTGGTAACCAAATGAACTCTTATTAGATCTTTAACTCTTGAGAGCGTAAAATGAAACCATTTGGTTTCATGTTACGCTCTCAAGAGTTACATTGTTCAAAATCTGCATTACTTAATTTACAAGAAGTCTGCACAATTAAATTAGAGAACAACATATCCGACGATGACAAATATTCTTTAGTCTCGGGTCTGAGAGGTTAAATCTCATCAAATGGTGGTCCGTGGCTCAAATGCAGAATAAATAATGGACCTTGATATGAAAAAAGGTTGAAAACCGCTGATGTAAAGGTATTAAAAAAGGTCTTAAAAGTCCTCTCTGGGAACCCGACCCACAGATTGAGAACCAGTGTTTTCGGTGTGGCCTATATAAGCAGGGCATATTTGTGGCTGCATGCATGGGGCTGCCCTCGGAAATTAGCATTTAAAATTCAAGGAAGGCAATTATGCGACATTCCTTGAACCTTCTCACCTTCCTAATGACCCACAACAGCAGATGGAGATGAGTCATTATCTCCATAGTGTCAGTGTATGAATAACAGCATAGTTAGAACTCAGTAAAAAAGTACAAAAGTATTTCGCATCAAAACATGCAATCATTTTAGTTTGGTATTCAGTAGGCTACCAAAGTAAAAGTATACTCATTAGCAGAATGTGCCATTATTTCACCTTGATAGTAGCAGATCTCAGGGCCAGATTAGCCATTAGTTAGTTAGTTGGGGAGCCCTTCAGGGAAACTGGACTGTGCGGCACTGGGTTTGAGGCAAAGACAAGGGCTCCTGGGGACCTTCATTGGGTGTTGATTGTGTACAATTTAAGTAGAAAGAAGATGATAAGAAACGTAAGAAAAATAACCATTATGTGTCACGTCAGGACTGTTATTCCAGTTTAGACACACAACACACGGCCCAGCACACACAATATCATCCGTTTGCATTACACAAAGTCCAGTAAGTATACTCAATTCAATTCAATTCAATTCAATTCAATTCAATTCAATTCAATTCAATTCAATTCAATTCAATTCAATTCAATTCAATTCCCAAACCTTTTCATGTCATGGACCCCCAAATTGACACTAATTAGCCCGTGGACCCCCAATTTGAAAAGATATGCCAAGGACCCCCATAAGAGAAGATGTTTACTGCTCTAGCAGTGATTCTCAACCCGTTTAATTTCAAGGACCCCCAATTTGACACGCATTATGGCTACGCCATGTTAAATGGCATTTCTATGATTTCTATCTCTGGGACCCCCAATTTATATTGTAAAATCAATGTTAATTTAACTCTGAGAGTGTATGGTTCCATTCCATGTACACTCTCAGAGTGTGTACACTCTCAGAGATACAGACCCATAAGGGTCCATTTGGTTCCATTTGTACACTCTCAGAGATACAGAGTCTGGGGTAGATCATCTCTCCTCCTCCTTGTATGGACAGCCACGCTGTTTCGCATTAGAGAAAAATAAATCAGCTGGACCATGTCCGACCAGCGACCAACGTTAATGCATGTGACGTAGGACCGCCACACTGTCGCAACTGTAGAAAACATTATTTTGTTTTGAGTGATAGTTGCAGTTTGACCGGATAGCTAGATTAGCTACACTAGGCAGCGTGTGGGCTAAAATTTAATGCCCTCTGTTTACTCTGTCAGACAGTGCGTGTATGTGTGGCGCGGAGGAGGAGGTGTGTGTGCGTGTGTGCGCGTGTGTGTCATGAAGACCAGCGGCAGCGGGGGTAGTTATGAAGGCAAAGTACCGCAAAATAATCAAAACACTTTGCAAATGTCAACACAACTACAACACAGATTTGTTCTGCGCGGGGCGTTAGGGGAACATTGGTTACCGTAATGACTGGAAAACTGCGCAGATGAAAAACGGTAAAATCTTGACGGCCGTGGCCCGCCGCGAAATTCCTGCCCTGCATACTACTGTCGTAACTCAATAAAACAATGCTGGATATTGCTGACTACGCCACTTGATTTGATATGGAGATCAAGAACTCCTTTCTGTATATTAATCACTAATAGGTACACACAAGGTTCATGTTTTTCACCAGGTTAAAAGAGCATTTCATTTCATCAGAGAGGCGAGGAACGTTATTTGATCTTCGTCTTCATGTCATCACATTAAAACCAGGCAACATACAAGAAAAAAAGAAGCACAGGAACAGGAACTTGAGAACACTTCATACTGCTATAGTAAGTGTGTGTGTGTGTGTGTGTGTGTGTGTGTGTGTGTGTGTGTGTGTGTGTGTGTGTGTGTGTGTGTGTGTGTGTGTGTGTGTGTGTGTGTGTGTGTGTGTGTGTGTGCTTGCGTGTGTGTGCGTGCGTGCACCTTTTTTTTTATTGATTGAAATATTTATTAACAGTTTGTAGAATTTACAGTACATTTTAAGCACAAACTCAATACAAAGACTGTCAACTGTGAGTGGACGACCCAATTAAGCATTACACTTGTTTACAACAGGGTCCACATTGTTCAATTCATCAAAACATTTAAAGACATACAAACATTTAGAGACATACAAATAGACATTTCTATGTAGCTAAATTCATCATATGGGAAGCAAAAAAGGGAAAAGATACAATATACAGTGAGGGAAAAAGGGGTGGGGGGGGTGGGGGGATTCAGATTTTACAGAGGCCAGTTTCGAATTGCAGCCATCCGTAGGTGCCCTTTGAGAGCGGTTTTGAAGGAGTCAAGGGATTCACATGTCTTAATGACTGTTGGTAGGGCGTTCCACATTTTGGTGGCATAGGAGCGAAAATAATTTAGTCCCTTGTTTGTGCCGAATCTGGGTTGTGATACCCTATATGGGTAAACGGGTAACATCTTCCTCTGCCTGGAGCCTTAGAATATCTTTCATCCCTGATACACTTTTCTCCTCCCCTCCCCTCCCCTCTCCTCCCCTCTCCTCTCCTCTCCTCTCCTCTCCTCTCCTCTCCTCTCCTCTCCTCTCCTCTCCTCTCCTCTCCTCTCCTCTCCTCTCCTCTCCTCTCCTCTCCTCTCCTCTCCTCTCCTCTCCTCTCCTCTCCTCTCCTCTCCTCTCCTCTCCTCTCCTCCCTGGATTGGTTTCTCATGAAAATTATACTTTGTGTGTCTGTGTGAGTGTGTGCGTACGTGTGTGTATGTGTGCGCACATGCGTGCAAGTGTGTGTGTGTGTGTGTGTGTTTGTGTGTGCATGTGTGTCCGTGCAGAATGATGGATGGCTTACAGGAGACAGGGGTGTGAAGGCAGACCCCAGGTCAGCAGATAAGCACTAATGGCATATAAATATGCACATATAGACTGCTGCTTTTCGCACGCACGCACACACGCATGCACGCACACACACACGCGCACACACACGCGCATGCACGCAGAGATCATTTAGCGGTGAGTATAGCCAACATGAATTGGCAACCGCTCCATTTTCTCGAACCTTTGTACTCGTCATGTCTTTTTAGGGTGACCGCAGATCTAAAGGAGTGTAGTTCGTACAAAACTAATTCTTGCAATGGATTCAGAATCATGAAAACCCCCTAGTTGGACATGTCACATGCTACTTAAAGAAAAGCATAATTGCACCAGCAGCATAGAGAGTCCCAGTCCCGCCCCCTGTCATGACGACGCCAGGCCCAGGAAGAGATTCCCAATGCATTTTTCCCATTTCAAAAAGTATTTATTTTGCCTCCCCCTGGCCAGCCGGGGCGCCTGATGGAGGGGAAAGGAACTGGACAGAATAACGTGTTCCTTCCACGCGCTACGTCCAACCAGGGAAACTCCCCCCTGTCAGGTGTAAAGGAGCAACTTGGAACACTCAGGCATGAAGGAAGCATGAGTTCAAGTCCGTTGCTCTCCCCATGTCCCCCATATATGGGGACTAGGTGGGGAACAGTGTTGATTTCGTCAACTGAAACTAACTACCTTTTTTCACTGACGAAAACTACATGGAAACTAAATGAAAACTAATTAAGATATGACGACTAAAACTAAGACTGAATATATACTGACAATTTCGTCAACAAATAAAAACTAGACTAAAATGTTAGGAAGGGACTAGTGGACAAGAGATCCACTATAAGTCATTTTACACTTGGTTGTGTGCTGAAAATAGCAGATCTACAAGCGCACAACGCTCGGCTATTTTCAGCAAGTGTAAAATCAGCCATTACGACGACACCATGAAGGCCCGCCAAAACACATTTTAGTCGACTAAATCAACTGTAGATTCAGTCGACTAAAATGGCATGACATTTAGTCAACTAAAACTAGACTTTATGACGCTAAAACGTTCCAGGTGACAAAAATGTGACTATATGAAGTTTCATTCCAAAGACTATGACTAAAACTAAAAATTTAAATTAGCTGCCAAAATCAGCACTGGTGTGGGAAAAAGCTGTTTGAGTGTCGGGCCTTCACAGTCTTTAGGCAACGTTACAACCTCCTGCCTGAGGGGAGCGGGGTCAGCCATGATCTTCCTGGCCTTCCTCAAAGCTCCTAAACAGGGCCTCAAGGGCCTCAATCGTATCACCAGTGTTGTTGTTGGCGGCACATTTTGATTTGAGTTTTAGTCGTATAGTCTCTTGAATAGTTTTCATTTCGTTTTAGTCACATTTTAGTCACCCGGAATGTTTCAGTGTTAGTTTAGTTTTAGTCGACTGAATATCATAAGACTTTAGTCGAATAAATCTACAGTTGATTCATGGCCGCTGCAGCGGGGAACCCTGCAACAGTGAGTGGTGAGGGTGATGATGATGGACTCTTGAGGGCGAGAGTAGCCTGGGCACCATTTCATTTCGGGTATATGATCCGGTCGGGAGAGGATGATATCGTTACGTCATGTTGTAGTATTGTTTTGTAGTCGACAGGCAGGCACAATCAAACAGGAACTTACTTTTCCCCTCAAACCGATTTTTCTCAATAAAAGCTGCAGGCCACGAGAGCTTTTAGTGTTATTCTTCCCGTTTGAGGGAAAATAAAGTTCTGTTTGATTGTCCCTGCCTCTCAACTACAAAACAATACTGCAACATGACGTGACCATATCACCCTCTCCCGACCGGAGCATAATATGGCACTTTTGAAACAGAGACCAGGCTTTCCTCCGAGGTGGAAAGTCTGGTGAGGCGAGGTTAGGGCGACTGTTGTTCAAATCTGAAGTAAAACTTAGTTCAGCTCGTTGGCAAGGAGAGTGATAATTATCCGTGGTCTGAGGGGGTGGTTTCGGCTCCAGACAGAGGCAGCGTTGGTTTCCATCTGACAGTTGTTGTTTCAGCTTCTCAGAGCACATCGATGTTTTGCCTTCCTACAACAGCTGCCTCAAACTTGTACCTGGCCTCTCTAAGGCCTCACTCACACCTAAGACACACTTGTGTCCTGTGTCTTCTGTGTGTCATGGCCCCCCATGCAACAAGGTTGTGTCTTCAAACCGCATGTGACTCCCATTGGAAATGCATTGAGACGGCCACGACGCACAGAACGCACAGGACACAAGTGTGTCTTGCGTGTGTCTTAGGTGTGAGTAAGGCCTAAAACTGCCCTCGTCTCCCCCTCCGCCCGGGGCGTCCTCCTCCTTCTCCAACCTCAGCCTTCTGCAGCTGGGCGGTGGAACCAGCTAGGGTTTTATCGTTGTTGTAACTAAACCCTGGTCGGAGTTGGAACACACACACACACACACACACACACACACACACACACACACACACACACACACACACACACACACACACACACACACACACACACACACACACACACACACACACACACACACACACTTCCTCACAACAGCTGACGGATGACAATACTCCACCAGAGCATATCACTGCCTAGATAACTTCAACTACCAGCATGCTTTGCGGTTCCAAAAACACATTCACTCCCATAGGTTGCATACATAATAATATCACCTATACACACACAACACCTGGCGACACCGCTGGGCATGCTTATAGGCGTGCTCAGGTGTTGGGTATAAATTCATTATCAATATTAATTCTGTATAGTAGGAGTAGGAGTTCAGAGCATGTGTTAGAGTTATATAATCAGACTTGTTTCTTGAGCATTTGTATGTGTGACCTTTTGCAACGTTAGTGTTACTATTAAGTGTAAACATGCCAATGCCAGTGGTGCCATGGGTTGCGTTTGTACCACACTCTACGCGTCAGTATCGAAGCGGAAAGACCGTCCTGGTGAAGTTATGGTTCCTAAATACTCAAGGTAAAGTACAAATACCTCAAAATTGTACTTTTTTTATTCAGCGGTATCGTAAATTTTTTAATGCCACAATATCGAATCGTGAAGTTCATAATCTTTTTTAGATATTTATGTATATTTATTTTTTCATGTCAGAAGGACTGACCGACGTTATCTGGCTGCATTGAAGTGTATGACTGAACTTTTCATGGTCTTATAATTGTTTATAATTGTTTTAAAATGTTCTAGTAGAGTAAAAGCAAAGTAACCTGGGAGAAAAGCAGGAACAACATATTTTCAGATGGGGCTCGGCGAGCAGGCCAAATACATATCATTCTGAGGGGGTCCTTTTCAGATGGGGCTCGGCGAGCAGGCCAAATACATATCATTCTGAGGGGGTCCTTTTCAGATGGGGCTCGGCGAGCAGGCCAAATACATATCATTCTGAGGGGGTCCTTTTCAGATGGGGCTCGGCGAGCAGGCCAAATACATATCATTCTGAGGGGGTCCTTTTCAGATGGGGCTCGGCGAGCAGGCCAAATACATATCATTCTGAGGGGGTCCTTTTCAGATGGGGCTCGGCGAGCAGGCCAAATACATATCATTCTGAGGGGGTCCTTTTCAGATGGGGCTCGGCGAGCAGGCCAAATACATATCATTCTGATGGAAATGTCTGAGAACCACTGACATAGAAACATGCTTTTTTATTCTCCAGAAAACTGTCAGTATTTAGAAGACATTTGTAGAATCGTCCTCAAATGCAGAATAAATAAATGAGCCTTGATATGAAAAGGGTGTGAAACCCACTGAGTTAAAGTCGTGTGTTTATAAAGACTAATGCAATGATAGGAGGACGCCAAGATGAAATCTGAACCCTGAGCCTGTGACCGTTGACCTTTAAAACACACAGTATAGTTAGCACTGTTTACCATTGTTAGGGCGATCGACAATGGGATGAATGGGAGAGAGAGAGAGAGAGAGAGAGAGAGAGAGGGGGGCAGAGAGAGAGAGAGGGCCCAGCTGCTCTCTCTCTCTGTCTGTGTGTGTGTGTGTGTGTGTGTGTGTGTGTGTGTGTGCGTGCGTGCGTGCGTGCGTGCGTGCGTGCGTGCGTGCGTGCGTGCGTGCGTGCGTGCGTGCGTGCGTGCGAGAAGGAGTCGTCTGCGTGTTCTCAGAAAGACCCCCTCGTTAAGCTTCTTTTGTCGCCATGGCAGCAGACAGGATGGGTGGGCGGGGCTTAAGTAACAGCTGCCCAATCTCAGACAGACAGACAGACAGACAGACAGACAGACAGACAGACAGACAGACAGACAGACAGACAGACATTTCTGATCTTTTGAAACAATATCTATTAATTTATGTATTTATTTCATGAATGCACCAATGCTGCAAGCTTGTAGATTGGCTTTTTTCCGAGTATAAGGAAGCTGTCATTTCCGTTCACGGAAATATTATTTTAAAATATCTATACTTAGATGATTTCTATTAATATTAGGATAATGTGCGCGACTGAACATTGACGAAAAGTGGCGAGGAGGCTCCACTTCCGCTTTATATTTTACTCAAGATAGAGCTTCTGTTGCTCCAGACTGTATGATGGATTGGTGACCCACCTCACCCTATATTAGCTGACCCTAGAGTGGCCCCGGATCCTTTTGCCCCTCTATACCACATCTGTCATTGCTCCACTTGATTGGGACGAACTCCAGAAGTCCCTAAAAATTTGATCACTGCCTTCCCTATAGGTCAATTCAGGGAAATGATTTTGAGCACTTTTGTATGTAACTGTTTTAATTAATTCGCATCCATCTATTATAGTTCTTTTAGTTTTGAATACTTTCTGTTTTCCAATTCATGTATTTTTGATATTGCTGTGTTTTAATGTATATTGTTGTTTTGTTGATTTTGTGTTTTGCATTCCGGCTACATTGAAAATGAGGGCCTGCCCCTCAATTGTACTCCGAGCTTAACCCATTCTGGACGGGAACCCCTTTTGGTGTTTCAAGCATTATGTTATACTTTAGTTATTGAAAAATAGCAGATCTACAAGCTCCAAGCGCTACGAGCTTGTAGGTCTGGGGGGGGGGGGGTCCCTGGAACTACATATTTTCAGATGGGGGTCGGCAGCCAATTACATAAGATTTTTGGGTTCCTTTTGTGACATGATTTAGAAGATTTTTTTTGTTCGATGTCAGGCCTAATAAAGGTTAATGATGATCTGGTTGAAAATAGCTGATTTACCTGATCTACAAGCTGATCTAAATGCTCACAACACGTGAGCTTGTGAGCTTGTAGATCTTGCTAGTTTTTTGGGGGGGCCAGAATGTCCACCCAAGAAGGCGGGGGACGCCTATAGGGCTCATGTGGTTAATTTAAAAGAAAAATACAGATGGAACAGAAGATTAAAACTGCTGTTCCAATGGTCTGTCGTTGGCTGTGCCTGGGTGTGTGTGTGTGTGTGTGTGTGTGTGTGTGTGTGTGTGTGTGTGTGTGTGTGTGTGTGTGTGTGTGTGTGCGTGCGTGCATGCGTGCGTGTGTGCGTGCGTGCTTGCCTAGGGCGTCAGTAATTGGAGCCTCATTTCCTGACTGTGAACGCTCTGAGACTTTAATTGAAGCATTTTCTCTCGGCCTGAGATTTGAAAATAGGAACCAAATGCTGCACTGAAACACCCTGAGAGAGAGACAGAGACAGACACAGACAGACAGAGAGAGAGGGAGAGAGAGAGAGAGAGAGAGAGAGAGAGAGAGAGAGAGAGAGAGAGAGAGAGAGAGAGACAGACACAGAGAAAGAGAGAGTGAGAGAGAGAGAGAGAGAGAGAGAGAGAGAGAGAGAGAGAGAGATAGCACTTAACTGTGACTGTCTGTGAAAGGTGCTCTACAAATAAACCTTACTTACTTACTTACTTACCATACATCAGATAATCCGCTAGTCAATCCAGGTCAGGTCAGGTTAAAACTCACCCGTGGCTCCCGATACACATGGCGGGTTAAAACTAATCTGTGCTGCGGGTTAAAAATCACCCGTGGCTCCCTGTGAGGTTCATAGGGTTAGGTTAGGGTTTGGGATAGTGTTAGTAACGGTCCCGCTAACGTAAGGGAGGTCAGACCGATGACATGTTGCCGTCCTTTCTGGCACGGACGGCTCACATATTTATTTGTTTATTTGAAAAGGATCCCCATTGGCCTGGGCCGTGGCTCAGCGGTCCAGGCGCCTTGGCTGCATGGTAATCCAGTCTGGCAGTGTGCCGCGGGTTCGACTCCCGATCCCTTTACTGCATGTCTTCCCCCCCATCTCTCTCCCCATTTCCTGTCAGCCTATACTGTCTGTCCCTCAGAGTATAAATATAATAGAGAGAGACGTCACCGAGTGGAAACCCTGAGGCGAAATGAACATAGTGGCGGAATTTGGTATTGCAGCTCGAGCCAGCACTGGGCCGTTGACTGTCATTGCGCACGTTCATGTTATCGGGGGCCCATGACACGTGAGCGCTGTTTCATACGTGAACGCGTGCAATGATAGTCAACGGCCAGCGCGTTCACGATTTGGCCCAATCCATCCCAGAATGCACCCTGTTCCTACCCGGAAAGAGAGTGAAATCGCCTCATGCGCTTTTGAGCAACTTAATGCAAGTGGATGGGAGGAGAAATCCAGTGACGTCTCTATTAAAATATACTCTAAGGTCAATCCATAACAAATATAAAATAAAGGCGAAAGCCACAAAAATAATAATATAGGCCTATATATATTTGTTTATTAAATCACAATTATAAAACGGATTAAAACATAAACATTGGTTCAGAATAACTTAAATTAATTAATTTAGCCTAAAGTAGTTATTTCAACTATGGTCATCTATATGCACATAAATTACTCTTTTAGCTTTTTCTTAAAGGCTGATTTATTTTTTGTTAGACGGATGTAAAGTGCTAAATTATATTATGTACTGTATTATATATATATATATATATATATATATATATACACATCGCGTCCGATCGCGTTGATAGGAAATCGGGTCCATCATTTTCAAACGATCGCACATCCCTACAGTATCAATATTATATCCATATCATGATATTAGACTGGATGTTGTCTGTGATTTTGGATATTGTACTATTGTGATATGGCATAAGTGTTCTATAAAAGAAATCACACCGGCGCTAATATATTAAAGTCTAACTCATGTTGATTAGGTAATGGTGATGTGAAACAAACTGTGACAGAACAAACATTACATTCTCTTTATTGTTAATGGCATTTAATGTTCAGTGTCAAGGACAAGATGGCGTACATTTTCCCTTCATTGTCAATGGCGTTTTAAAACATTGAACTAAAAACAAACATTAAACACGTATATAGGAGCAGGGCCTAAAAAATATAAATATGGGATCGGGAAAAGAATCGGTAATCAAAATCAAATGATCCCTAAGGGTCCTTGAGGGAGTTCCACGTGAGGTGAGGTTAACATGAGGTTAAGCATAATCAGAGCTTTAACCCATTCTGTTCTACTTTAGCTATTGAAAAATAGCAGATCTACAAGCTCATAGTGCGCCACCGAGTGGCCCGCTACGAGCTTGTAGGTCTGCTATTTTTGAAAAGTCGTGAAAATGTGGCGCAAATCTTTGAATATATATTTCAGAGCGAACATTTTTAACTAAAATATTGGCTTCTGGGGGGTGCCTGGAACTACATATTTTGAGCTGGGGGTCCGTGGCCCAATAGAGATAATTCTGGGGGTCCTTGACATGAAAAAGGTTGATCACCACTGACATAGAAACATGGGGTTTTCAGAAAAATGATGGGTTAAGGTTGGGCTCACGCCCACAACATAATCGGGGGTGATCGAGGGTCACGGTCCGGGACCCTTCCCCATTCGAGCCATGATCAGTGGAGATTATCTGACAGGATTATCGTGTTTGTGCGATGATGCTATACCACATTTCTGAAAAACAAAATCATGGAAGATTCTAAAAGGCCCTGCATTGTCTGAGCCCGGCTTAACCGTTTAAAGAGATCTGCGTTTTTTTAAGTTGTTTGTGTTGTTGGAGGATTTAAACTGATATACACTGTTTTCCCTGCCACCAGAGGCAACAACAACAAAGAGTATTTTCATGCACCACTCATCAATCATCATTGACCGCCAGCCCCGCACTCCCAAAGTTACATTACTGTGTTTACAGATATAATTGGCGCGGCGGCGCGAGCGCAGGGACTTTTCACATTTTGGGCGGGGTGTTTTAAGGTTATACTTTAGCTATTGGAAAATAGCAGATCTACAAGCTTGTACAAGCTACAAGCTTGTAGATCTGCTATTTATTTTATTTTATTGTGAAAATGTGGCGCACATCTTTGAATGTATATTCTTTCACAGCGAACGCTTTTTAACTCAAATCTTTGCTTCTGGGGGTATATTTTCAAATGGGGGTCCGCGGCCAAATGCAGATCATTCTGGGGGTCCTTGACATGAAAGAGGTTTGAGCACCACTGACATAGAAAACTGTCATGATTTAGAAGTAATTTGTAGAATCGTCCTCAGGTAAATGGGTTAAACCAACGCTGACCTGCGCGAACCAAAGTGAAGTGATTGAAGAGACTGGAAACAAACAGGCCTACAGGTATAAAGGTATATTATCACCATGCGAGTGTACAAATGGAACCAGATGGACCAGTGTTGTTTTTGGCAGCACATTTTCTATTTTATAGTTTTAGTCTCTTGAAACATTTTCATTTAGTTTAGTTTCATTACAGTCACATTGTAGTCACCTGGAATGTGTTAGTGTTAGTTTAGTTTTACTCGACTAAATGTCATGAGATTTTAGTCGACTAAATCTACGGTTGATTTAATCGAACAAAATGTATTTTGGCGGGCCTTGTTTTGTTTTGCGGGGACTGTTTTTTTCACTTGCTGAAAATAGCCGATCTACAAGCTGCGTCGCAGCGCGACGTGTTGTGAGCTTGTAAATCTTCTATTTTCAGCATGCAACCAAGTGTAAAATGACTTATACTGGATCTCTTGTCCACTAGTCCCTTCCTAACATTTTAGTCTAGTTTTTATTTGTTGACGAAATTGTCAGTATATTTAGTTTTAGTCATCATAGCTTAGTTTTTATTTCGTTTTCATTTCGTTTTCGTCAGTGGAAAAATGTAGTCGACGAACATTTTTCGTCTTAGTTTTAGTCAACAAAATCAACACTGCACTCTCAGAGTTGCAGACTTCTAAGGGTCCATTTGGAACCCCCTATATTGATTCTGTGGGGGGGGGGGGGAGGAAAGGCTATTTAATTATATGATATACTACATTAAAAAAAGAAAACTCTTTGTTTAGCGGTTTTCATTTTCATTTTGTTTTCACATAATCAGAGGTTTTATGGTCATGCCTCACCAGGATCCTGGAAGGCTTGATTCTAGGCTTAAAATAATTGATATACACATTTGTGTTAATCTCTATGGGAAAAATCACACCCGCGTGAAGTCAATTACTTCCATGAGAGGTGGAGAGGTGGTGGAGTTGTTTTAGCAGGCCTTTTGAGGGTCCAATGGAGTTAAGATGTTTTTTCCGAAGCGCTTTTTACTACTTAAACAACACACAGACGTAAAGGGTGTGGAGTTAGCTGGTTTCCTCCCGACAGCTCAACGATATCAATGTTTGTGAATACGCAATGTTTGTGTTTACACTATGACGTAAAATTGTCCATTTATTATTGTCAATGGCAATTCAATGTTTGTGTAGGACAAACCTTTTGAGAGGCTAGCGCCTCTCAAAAATGAATGGCCAATTTTTCAGTGGAACCATGCCCTCTGAGACCTGGATGGGTGGTCTCTCTCTCTCTCTCTCTCTCTCTCTCTCTCTCTCTCTCTCCCCCATTAGCATTGTGTTGTAGGAAACAAGATGGAGGTGTAACGACCTGGGCTTATCTTGGGAAATGAACAATGACAATCTGGATGTGATGAATAAGATGAATGGAGTTGGAGATAGATAGATGTGCCTGATAATAAACCGCAATGCATGCAGCCCTCTGGATGTTGTTGTTGTTTATGGAGATAACAGCTTCCTGCGCCTCTTAAAGACACATGAATGATATGGATCTGGATCCACTTAAAGGCTAGTCTCGCGTAAACAGGCCAACTATTCCACAATCTCCGAACACTATATAGAGAGTCTGGAACTATAGCCCCGCATGAGCTGAGTAAGGAATGCTATATATATAGATAGCTCTTCTGTTGGTCCAGACCATAGACTGTAAACAAAATGGACAAAGCGGGTCTGATATGGACGTAAAATGAAGACTGTCAGTCCTTGAATTGTAAATCGCCATCTTTCTAGATCCGTTTGGGCCCAGCTGAGCCATTGGCTGGCCCAGACAACGAGGTGGGACTTCCCCCCTTCTTCTTCGTTGGTTTTTATTTTGACTCGAGTGGGTGGGGGATCCCGTTCATAGACTGTGACCCATGTCTTGGAGCGGTGAGCCGCAGCGTGCGCAACGCTCGGGAATCATTAGTTGATTTGACCCCCAATCCAACCCAATCATTGGCTATAATGGTCAACAGGTGCAGGCTTACCTGATTGGCTAATGGCTGCCACGGTTTGGCCAAGCATCCTGTGACGCTCTGGCCGCTGGACCAATATAATCGTCAGTGTGGAGATATTGTTTGATTATTTTACACGCAAGATCTAGCAAATTATTTGTAATGATCCACAGCCACCATCATCCCATGTGCAGCACTGTGCCCCGCCCTGCCTCGCGTTCTCTCGTGACTTTACCCAGTGTCTCCTCCTCCTGAGCCCTCCAGCCCCTCCCCTCCTCTGCATCAGCGTGGACTCGCCTGCGGGTGTCGGCCGTGCCTAGTTGGCTAACGAGCCCGAGAGACTATCCAAGACCAGCCTGTGTGACCGTTCTCTGTTGCTGGTTGTTCGTCGCATCGTCCTTTTGATTCTCCCCGGTTTCCGTGTGCGTGCGTCGAGGCTGCCTTGTGTATGTTTTCAGCGGGTCCGAAAACACCCGGAAGCCAGCAGCATCTCCGACCCAGGACCCGGGATGCGTGCGTGAATACTACGCAACACCGAGTCGGACCTCCGACGTTGTGCGGAAGAAGGGCGCCCGGGGGGGTCCTCCTTACATCCGCGGCGGCGCGCAGCGGACGTAGCAGTCCAGGCGGCGGCATGCTGTCGTGGACGGCTCACCTGAAAGGAGGAGGTCCGGTCAACATATATCACGTCGCTGTGGCGGTGGGACCGGACGTGTACTCGTTCGGAGGGTTCCGCAACAACGGCAAGCTCGCGACGACGATGCAGAATGAGGTGCACGTCTTCAACACGGTCTCCCTGCGCTGGAAGCAGCTGCAGCTCCCGGGCAACCAGCGGCCCCCAGCGGCTCCCTCCATACACGAGGGCTACACGGCCGTGCTCATCGCCGGGGCCGCCACAGTCTACGTCTGGGGCGGGTGCAGCAGCAGTGTCACGGGCGAGTGGCGGTACTACAGCGCGCTGTACGCGTTCGACGTCGACGGGCACCGGTGGTCCCGGCCCGGGGCGTCCGGGAGCGTTCCGGAGGCGAGGGGCAACCACTCGGCGTGCGCCGTGGGCACGGCCATGTACGTCTACGGCGGGACCACCCGGCGGGCCGGGCAGACGAACAGCATGCACGCGTTGGACACGACCACCATGGTCTGGTCTTCGATCAGCGGCGCCGCCGCGGGAACCCCGCCGCCCGCCTCGTCGCTCCACTCCTCCTCCGCCGTCGGGACGACGGTGTTTGTGTTCGGCGGCCTCGGGGACGAGGGCGCGTGCTACGGCCACGTCAGAGCGTTCGACACAAAGAGCCGCCGCTGGCTGAAGGCGACGACGCCCGCCGCCGCCGCAGGGACCCTTCGTCCGGAGGGACGCTTAGGTCACTCGGCGTTCACCCACGACGGAGAGCTGTACGTGTTCGGCGGCAGCGACTGGGACAGGTACTTCGCCGACCTGTGGCGGTTCAGCCCGGCGGCGTCCTCCTGGAGGAAGGTCTGGCCCAAGGGGGACGACGTCGGCGGCCCGTCCCAGTCTCAGGGCCGCTGGATGTGCTGCTGCCCGGTCGGTGGCGACCGCGTGGTGCTCTTCAACAAGTACGACCTGCACGTCCTGGACTTCCGTCCCAGCCTGAAGACGCTGTGCAAGCTGGCGGTGGTCCGCCACGGCCTGAAGCAGTCGGGGCTCCCGCATAACGTGCGCTGGGAGATGGCGGCCATGACGACGCAGCAAAGGACGAAGAAGAGCGGCAAGCCCGCCATGTTGGGAATAACCGGTGGAAACCGTAGGCGGTAAAGCGTCTAATCGTCAGCGACGGGAGATAGCTGTGGTGCGTTGCTTGCTGCCTGTGCTTTCCAGTGGATGTTGAACCCCCCCCCCCCATGGGCGACCGGTACTCTGCTCGGCTGCCCCCCCTTCCCATTTTCTGCTCGGCCGCTCCCTTCCCATGTTTTGTCTTTAGATTATTTTAAACTACTAAAGACCTAAACACCTTCCTTTTCAACAAAGCATTGTTATGCTCCATAGTTTTACTTCTAGGTTTCTGTTTCTTAGGTATTTTATTTATTATTTTCTACACAAATACTTGCGCCTTGAGATTTACACAAATGTGACGTGCGAATAAAAATGATTTATTATCTTGGAGATGAAAAACAGCGAGCCGACTGCAAATTTCTCCCATGAAATGCAGGGACAAAAAGATGTCATGGAAAGAGAACTTCAGGAAACGTTCGTGGGACTTTCCGTTTGTATGTTTTTGTTTCGTTTTTTGTTACTTCCGTCACGTTTTTGAGGGAATATTAGAGTCTAAAAGGTTTTAAATTGCTCAGATCAGCATACAATGCCGTAATACCATAAAAATGTCCATTGTTCATTTAGGCTTGTTAAGCAATCTTACAGCCTTGGAAGATAGACCTGTTCTGTGTTGGCATATACTGGTCGTAGCAATAATACCAGATCTACAAGCTCAAAACGCGTCGCACTGTGACACGTTTTGAGCTTTGACCCACTTGCAACGCTCTCTGGATCAGGGGTACTTTGACAATGTAGAGGCCGAGGGCCACTATATTTCCACACTCACTCCAGAGGGCCACATTGCATATTACATAGTCGTAGCAAAAATAGCAGATCTACAAGCTCAAAGCGTGTCGCCGTGTGACACGTTGATGAGCTTGTAGATCAGCTATTCTTGCTATATTATAATTTTAATTTCCAGATTTCTTTTTGCTATTTTTCAATTGGAACATTTTTTTAATTTAATTTCAAATGCCTAAATGTTAACTTTATGAACTAAATACAAATACATTGGATGCATGTTTGGAATTGTAACAGCTGAAATCAATAATATATCAGTATTCTAATATTAACTCAGATTCTGGTCAAATCACTGTAGTTGGTTGGTAGTATGGCAGATTGCACTTTTTTAATGATTTATTGAAAATTCTCTGTTGTGATGTGCGACAATGAAAGACCTTCGGAGAAAGCTTGACTCGTCATGCTTCCAGGAAAATGTATTTACAGTTCTGTACTGCTTCTAGGATGAGTTCAGAGTTAATCACGTTTGAAGTTCTATACCCATGCCATATCTCATTTTAAAGAGTCAGTTGTCTAGTTCAATAAAAAAAAGTGTCTCACATGTACCACTGTGGATATTTAGCCATCTATAAGTAGCATGGCCAGTCATGAAAAAGCAGTATTTTGTCTGACCAATCCATCTAAAACTGCCAATACCTTTTTTATGGTAAAATCAGACATTACAACGCATATTCTGACCCTGTTTACATACTCCGACCAGTACCTCGTCTATTCATGCATGTATCTCAAAAAACAGTTATGAAGAAAAACTAAGTTTTGATAAAAACACATCCACAAGGACATTGTTTTGATATGACATGGTGCCCATGATACGTATCAAAATATAGACTTGAAGGTATGTCTTCTAAAAAAATTGAGTTCTTACCATCTACCATTACAGAGTAAATCACAGTTGAAACTCACTTAGTCATATACAACAAACCTCACAATAGTAGTACAATAGTAAACCTTTCAGGTGGAGACCTAAAAGAGACATTAGTACGGTAGTCTCGCCACCGGGGCCCACACTAGTGAAAATAGCAAATCTACAAAAGCGCTAATACAAATGTAGATCAAATGTCTACTCTAAAGAAGATTTAAAAAAAAACTGTCCCGGGTGCTCACAAAAGCCAGAGTAGATGTTGAAATATCCCTGTAAGAGGATTAATTGATTTAATTGACAGTAGGCCACTGGTAATGACATGACATGTTTTAGAACAGGCGGTCTTGTGGGGGTCCATTTGGTTCCCGACCATCAATCAAGTATACAGTAGCATGGGGACCCCCTGGGGGTCCCTGGACCTCACGGTGAGAACCCCATCCTGTGTTGTCCTTCTCATGCGCTTAGAGTTATTTTTAACCCTTTAACCCATTTAGACCGACAGTTTTCTGAAAACCCGATGTTTCTATATCAGTGGTTCTCAAACAATTTCCTGTCAAGGACCCCACAAATTATATGTAATTGGCCGCCGACCCCCATCTGATAATATGTTGTTCCAGGGACTCCCCCAGAAGCAAAGAGTTTGAGTTCAAAACGTTGGCTCTGAAAGAATATACATTCAAAGATTTGCGCCACGTTTTCAAGACTTTTCAAAAATAGCAGACCTACAAGCTCGTCTACTATCTTTCAATAGCTAAAGTGTAACATAATGCTTTAAAACACCAAATGGGTTCCTGCCCAGATCGGTTAAGACCTGGGGCCGATTCTACAAATGCCCTCTATCAGTGGTTCTCAATAGACATGCACGACATAATCGGTAGCGTAACAAACAACCGCAGAACTTAAGGGACTTTTTAAATTAGCAGTTGCCTACTTCTTAAACCTTTGTTTTCTAATTTAGGACATTTCTTTTCTTTCCTCATGAAATTACTGTAAAAAGAACCACAGCTCATCCGCTGAAAAGAGAGAGAGAGAGAGAGAGAGAGAGAGAGAGAGTTTAATTCATGAAAGTGTTTGCTTTTTTTGGAAATGTTTTGAGATGATAATTATAAAACAAAATGTAGGAAACCAAACCCATTGATTGGGGGAAACAGTGGTTTAGTATAACACCACACAACAAGGGTCCTGGCAGCTCTCCTGTCTAGATGTTTACAGCTTGCTGCTCCAAGTCCAAATGACTGATAGCCCCCTGCAGCCTCCCTCTTTTATAGGGAGTGGATCCTCCCACCACATGGCAAGACATCAATCGATAATTAATTAACTCAAGCTACACTCAAGCTACACCTAAACCATTCAAATGGATGTTGTACAACATCACATATAAGTCACATTTCTCACACACCACTATACGTTCGAAGGACCATTAACACTCCGAGAGGCATAAACGGAGGTCTCCGTCCTATCAAATAATCCCGCTCATCGACCAGGACGGAGATTAATTACAGGATGGAATATTAATGATATATCCACGGCTCCACAGGCTGGGAGCGTCGATTGAGCAACATTCGATGTCACAGTTTACCTTTAGTTTTAGTCACATTTTAGTCACCTGGAATGTTTTAGTGTTAGTCTAGGTTTAGGCGACTATAAATATCATAAGATTTTTAGTCGACTAAAATGTATTCTGGCGGGCCTTGATGACGTTGTAATGGCCGATTTGACACTTTCTTGAAGATAGCCGATCTACAAGCTCACAAGGCGTCGCAGCGCAACTTTTACTTTGACGTAGTGGGTGCCCCTCACTTCACATGAGTGTGATTTTTGTTGAACCTTCCAAGAGCCACGGAATGATTATTTTGGCCAACGGACCGAGTGTCCCGAACGATGGAGGCGCCTCGTGTCACAGCATTGCTCCGTTCTTTCATTATTGGCCATTGTCAATGTCAGTCAATGAGTTAAATAAACAAACACATGCATGCTGATACCTCTTTAGACAGCCTCCTCTTCTCCCAAGGTCCTCCTCGATCGTCTTGTGGCTCCTGTTGGCACTACGCAGGCATGTGTGCAGTGCTGGCTGGCTTGTGTGTATTATGTCTTTTAAGTGGCGGATGAGTTGCACTGTCTTCTGTTTGTGTTTAATTGTCTCCACCAGGCCGAAGGCATGGGGGGAGAGTATGTTTTGCACTCCGTCCGTCCGTCCGTCCGTGTGTCCGTCCGTGTGTCCGTCCGTGTGTGTGTCCGTCCGTGTGTCCGTCCGTGTGTCCGTGAGCAGCTAATCTCCGGCACCGTTAACCCGGTCCATGCCAAATTTTGCACACACACTCCCTGGATGCCAACGATGAACCTCTGCCCCAAACTTTCCAGAACGGCCTGTTATAGCGCCACCAGGAGGCCGCTTTGTGCAAAACAAGTTTTTGCACAGTACACCTACAGATTTTGTCCAAACATCACGCAAATTGGTACACAGTCTCTCTAGAGCCATTCAACGAAACCGGTCTTTCACATTTCTCAGACTCCATCCTGATTGGTTAAGATTGGCTTCCAAAGTTCACAGGAGTGCTCAGTTTCAAACAAAATGCTACAAATCATGAACACATCGCGTGATTTCCGTGAAATTGTGCACGCACATTCCCACTAGGCCGAGGACGAAATGCCACATGAACAATTTCAACTCAGCCTCAAGGTGGCGCTATAACTGGCCGAAAAGTGTTTTTACCTCTAACTGCACGGATCTGTGGATAACTGCCAACTCCCTAGAGGCCAAGGAAAAACCTTTGCCTGGAATTTTTCACATCTGCTCTTTATAGCGCCACCAGGAGGCCGACATATGTAAAACACATTTTCTATTATTACTCCTTCAGATTTTATCCAAATTTCACGCAAATCGGTACACATGATCTCCATAGTCATGTGATCAAGACAGGTTTGTTTGATTTCTCATATTCCATCCTGATTGGCCACGATTGGCTCCTACAGTTTTCAGGAGTAGCCCGCTTTGTACAAATCGCCACAACTCCTCAACGCAGCGTCCGATTGCAATGAAACTGTGCACGCATATTCCCACTAGGCTGAGGAAGAAATCCTGGTGGAGACCTGTGCCCAGAAGGGCACTTTTTTAGTGTAATGTGTTGAATCTTTGTGCTGCAATCAGGTGTACAGACAGACAAACACACACACACACACACACACACACACACACACACACACACACACACACACACAGAGTCAAATGTAGAGAGGCCGGCATTGCTACCAAAAAGGATATTATACACATTGACCCTACCGCCACTTATTGGTCATAATTAGGTCAAGGTGTGTGTGTCACGGTTCAAGTCTGGAGAGCTTGTAGGACCCAAATGCAGGATGAGGCAGAGGCAGAGCAGGTCATTTAAAAAAAGTGTAATAACTCTAAAAAACTAGAAATACAAACGAAAAGACTGGAAGCACAAAGGTGTCAAGACAAGACACACGCAACATACCACTATGAACTAGCAAAGAAACACTGGGATCAGGGGGGGTTATAAATACACAAGGACACAGGTGAACACAACTGAAAATCAACACTGGGATAGGCTGGGGAACTAACGGGACAAGGTGGAAATCTAATCCAGTACAGGTTAGACAAGGCGGGCAAACAGTAACAAGGCAGACAGGAAACACTATAGGAACAATTCTACAAAATAAAAGCACACAAGGGTAAAGCAAAACTCAAACAGGAACTAGGAAAACCAAGAACACAATACTTCAAAATTCAGAGGGAGCACGAGCACAACAGAAAAGTAAAACACCAACCATTACTGGAAAACATGAAAACCAGCACATGTCACGGATCGTGACAGTGTGAACAGTTTCAGGAGCTGTTGGTTGTCATGGCTGCCAGTTCCCACCTGATGTCACGTGGGAGTTCCGACTGTTCCAGACCGTACCGAATAACGGTGAGCTTGCATAATGTCTTAAGACTAGGTCCTAAGTCTAAGATATACAGGTTATCATCGGGACGCACTCCTATTGCTCCACAGAGGATGATACGATGACCCACCATGCAACAGCACAAGGACATCTTGGATGGGCCTTTCCCCTTGGGCTCAACCTTCTTCCAGGAGATGGCGTCCGGGTTGAACTTCCACAGATCATTGAACTCGGTCGGTTCCAATGATTTCTCCACCACAAATGTACAGTTCTCCATTGTAGGCAAAGGCCGAATGGCAAAAGCGTGTTCCCGCGGGAAGCGGCACGTAAGGCGTACTCAGCCAGAGGTTGGTGTCCGTGTCAAACACTCGGATGGTGTTGTCCTCGTACCCCATGCCCCCGAATACAAACATCTTTGTCCCGATGATGGTCGCAGAGTGGATGGTGGTGGCAGAGTGGTGTTTCGAAAAAGGTGCTGCCGCGCTAATTAAGGACCAGACCATTGTGGTGGTGGCCAACTTGTACATGCAGTTAGCGTCAGCACTCTGGACTATGCCTCCGCAGATAAACATGGCCGTTCCCAAGGCACAGGCCGAGTGAAGCACCTGCTCCCTGGAACGGTCCCCGAGACCTCGGGCTTGAACCATCCCTGTGTGTCGATGTCAAACGCATCGAGCCCTTTGCAGGGCTCCGGATGTCCGACGGATGTCCACCCCAGATGTAGACGACACGTTCTATCAGCACAGCTGTGTAGATGCCCCACCTGGAGAGAACCTCACGTTCTCCTCCTCCAGGCGCCACCGGGGTCAAGTGCGTCCAGCGCAAGGACACCGTGTTGAAGACATGCACGTTACTGTCACCTCCAAAGAGGTACACCTTGTCCCCGGCTGCCACAGCAATGTGTCTATGATTGAATGATTCCCTCTGTGGTCCTGTCAGACTCAGTGTCCAGCTTAACATTACGTAGCACACAAGGAGATTGGATTAAGCTGGATGTAACAGATCAAAGGTGTTCGTTGTAAGCGCTGCCGTCTATATTGGAACGGCAAGCAAACAGCGTCACACAAAGCTTGGCCAATGAATGCACAAAGCTACTGGGGTTGGGTTGGCCAATCAGGAAAGCTGATGCCCTAGTACGGCACTTCATCATCGTGACGTAAAATAGACACTATTTTCTAAGACACTATGACGTAAAAGTATCCATTCATTGTCAATGGGACAAAGTTTGTAAACATACACTAAAAGCTGGATATAGGAGGGGCTAGCGCTAAAGTTCTCAAAGTCTGCCCGACCTGACGTTTTCGGACGTTAGTCAGGCCGGGCCAAGCCTCGGGCTCGGTGATTTTCCGTGATTTTGTTCTTTTTTCTTTCTATTTTAAAAAGAGTGTTATTATAATAAAAATAGCAATTATGTTATTATTGTTGTGTAATGTGATTGTGTATATTTATTATGAAGAGGGCTGCGCTAGGTGATTCACTTGTGACAGGAGGAGGACTGGCATTTCAGACTCAGAGGCCTCGTACACACATGTCAAACCACGTGACTTCCATTGGAAAAGCATTGAGCCTGAGGCGGCCATGAAACACAGACAGAACAGATCATGTCCGTCCGGCATGTGTGTACGAGGCCAGAGCAGCATGCGGACTGCCCTGCAGTCCTGCACTGCGCGCAGGCAGTACAGTAGAGAGAACAGTGAACGGTGTGAGACTTGCTTGCTTGCCTTGCTACCGCTGGTTACCCTCTGGTTTGCGCACCAAACGAGCTACTAACCACCAGTTAACTTGCCAAGTTGCCATATGCTTAAATATTTTATAAAATCAATCAGATTATCACAGCTGAAGAAGCGTCAGGTTTTCGTCATGTTGCACTGAGTCTCGTTAACTCAGCTGGCTGCGATGAATAAAACCTAATTATTAATCAACGTCACCAAACGATCCATGGTGATATATAACTTAAACGCTACACGTAAAGCAACTTCACTTCAAAGGAAACTAAGGGAGGGAGCTGCAGCAGTTATTCGTGTTTACTCACCAGTCACTACCACCACCACTGTATGGAATCCATTCGAATGATTGGAAATGGAAGTTATGGAACATTAATAGGCTATTCTAACGTGAGTTACATACATCCTTTATTTCGATAAATCCGTTGATCTCCGTTCTCACTTTGAAACACGGCGCCGCTGCGCCACAATTTAGTGCTGCTTTTTTCCCCTCTCTTTTTTTCTGTCGGGCTTTTGTCGGGCTTCAGGCTTAACATTATGGTAATTTTTAGGGTCGGGCCGAGCCTCGGGCCTTTTATGGCCTTTTATGGTTATTTTCATTTCATTTTCACTTACAGATAACGTGATATATTGTTGATGAAATCTCTTGCAACATATTGAATATCGCAATATATAGAATATCGTGATATTGTCATTACTGAGGGCCAATCATTGTGTCACCAAAACGTGACACAACGTTGCGAGCTTGCAAATCAGCTATTTATGTTTTGTTGCGTGAGGAGATTTGATGTATATAAACCTACTCTCTGCAGGTATAGATCAGGCGATTTTCGGTGAATGTTCCCCTCCCCCAAACAGGGATGCTATAGAGTTCAAGTGGTTCAGGCAGAGATCTATTGTTTATTGGAGAGAGACAGTCTAATGAGGCTAAACGTCTGAGAGGAAGAGGCTCGGGTCTGAGATGGAACTGTTAATCCATAACTTTGATCCTCAGACCAGTTCTCAGGAACACAGTGAGATGATGACGGATGTATGAGTTTATTAACAATGGTTTGGGTTGTTTCCAACACGCACGCGCACACACAAACAGGTGCTCGCGCATACACATTTTAGGTGTTTATTTTGTGTTCACAAGACATTCTTGAACACAAACTTGAGAAACTCGACAACAAGTGTTTCTGGAATCGGGATACAGATAAGCATTACAGGAAGCATTGTCTCCTCCATATTTGGCGACCGTCAATTATCACAGAAACTGAACAGAATTGTGCCACTGCCTATATCAGCTCTTGGCTCATTGTTGGGCATTCCTGCAATCTGCAGGCCTCTTACAACAAAAGTATTGACATTACCGAGGTTCCAAATAGGACACTTGCTGTATAGCATCCTTCGTTGGCACTTAAGCACCTTCCATAAAGTTTCTCACCAGTGTGAATTATCTGGTGTGTTTTAAGGCTTACCAAGGTAAAGGAATGCCTCTTCCAGACTGTGGTCGAATGCCACTTCCAAAATGGGCACTCTAACCGGCGGACCCTCTAACCACAAGGCCACTGACTGACAACGGCTGTTCTTTACCTTATACCAAGTTCTGCTCTGGTTTTGGTCAATATTAAGTAGTTCTGGTCATTTTGTGAGAGGCATTTTGTGCTCCTTTACACCTGACAGGGGGGAGTTCCCCTGGTTGGACATAGCGCGTGGAAGGAACATGTTATTCCAACCAGTTCCATTCCCCTCCATCAGGCGCCCCGGCTGGCCAAGGGGAGGTAGTTTTAGAGACCAGGATCACTGCATGTTTTTTGTGAGGGTACCTACCCTATAGGGGACACGGGGCGAACATGCAAACTCCACACAGAAAGGCCCTTTCGCCAACCCGACCTCGGTTATGGGCACTGATGACGCGGAGGAGAGAACACACTCTCCTTCTGCACCATGCTCTTTTGCGCATGTATGGAACAACATATTTTCAGATGCCCTATACACATACATATAATTATAGGGGTCCTTGACATGAAATTGTTTGAGAACCACTGACATAGAAACATGGGGTTTTCAGAAAATTGTAGAATCGTCCTCAGGTCTAAATGCCGGGGTGAACTCAAATAGTTACAGTATATATCATTGTAGGTGTCCTTGACAAGTTTGAGAACTGTATACTGACATAGAAACTGTATGGATTTAGAGAAAGACATTTGTAGAATCGGGCCTCAGGGTCTTAATTAGTTGATTAGTATCATTGGTAACCAGAGGTGGGAGGAAGTCCCTATGTTGCAAGTCCAAGTCGAGTCTCAAGTCTTTGCTCTCAAGTCAAGTCAAGTCTCAAGTCTTTGGCATTCAAGTCCCAAGCAAGTCCAAGTCCTGAACTTTTAGTTTCGAGTCCCAACCAAGTCCTAAGCATTTTGTTTCAAGTCCCAACCAAGTCCTTACCTTTTGTTTCGAGTCCCATCAAGTCCTAAGCATTTTGTTTCAAGTCCCAACCAAGTCCTTACCTTTTGTTTCGAGTCCCAAACAAGTCCCACCAAGACATAATACTAATTAATGATATGTAAAGATTTACATAAATCATGAGCATCTATTGAGCCATTTAGATCATGTCAAAGGTCATGTCTCACCGAGACACAGGATCTGACACAAATTAAATGTTTCCCCTGAGCAAGCAGGCTATTATTATTACAATGGTAAAATGTCATTACTTGCACTGAAACGGTGTTCAAATCCAGGGTAGAAGAGGAATGTTACATAATGCCTCGATCCACTTTTTCCACTCCCGATCCGATACCGATCTAAAATCATCAAAACCGATCCGATAACTGATACCGATCCGATATCGATCCAATCCGATCCAGCACATATTTAAGTCGCTCTATGCTTTCCCAAATCTGTCAGACATTTTTTTTATCTTTACCTTTTATTACAGATTTTATAGTCTGGAATGTTGAATCAGGATTGATCAAGTGATAATATTATTACTCAAAACAGAGAACAACACCTCCCCAGAATAATAGTCAACAAACAAGTTCCACATGAGTATAGGTTGAGAATAACTGACCCATTTATTTTTAACAACTTGAGCCTATACTTCAAATGTGGAAGTGTTCTAGTGACAAATTTATTTTATTGTATTCTATGCCTTTTTTTATCCATACTATTTATTAGTATTATGCACATTATGCACAAAATTTTAAGGACCCAGCAATTTGTATCTCTGTGACCCCAAATTATTATTTTGTATTTGTTTATAATTATTGTAAAATCAATGTCAATTTAGAGTGTACAAATGGAACCTATCATTTGGCTGGGAGTGGGGACCCCTGATCCCCAAACCGTGCATACTGTCCTACAGCTACACAGCACACTGTCTGTCCGTGACAATGGAAATAGTGTCTGTTTATTTAAGCATTGGTTAGCACTTAAGCAGTTATTAGCATCATAGCATGGTCTGTCACATAAGTATTGACAAACAGCGGTCATATTTGTCAACCAACTGTTGGGGACTGTGGGGATATATCATTTTAAGAACATGAGCATGTCGTCATGCTCAGCTGTCAGCTTGTTGCGCTGTTCCGTCTCTCGTCTAAGATGTTGACGCTAATCAATGCTAAAGATTAGCTTGCATGGAGCTAAGGCTGAAACTTTGCTGCTGTTGTTGCCACGGTGGCGAATCCATTTTTGCACTCGGCTGTTGGGTCTTTTTTGTTTTAGAATATATAATACTCCCATGCGGGAGCGGCTGTCAATGTGGCTTTCTCCACACTGAGTAGCAGCGCGCAGTAATAGCTAGTGGCTAGCCTAGCAGCCTGCACTGTGCAAGACTGCCACTGTGAAGTGTGACTGGGGCTGCCAATGCCTCTGTAGCGCACACTGCTGGAGGAATAAAGTCCTGGAGTGGAGTACTAGAATGGACTGGAGTGGAGTGCTTGCAGTGCTTGGAATGGATCGGTCATTTTCGCTGTAGTCCGATCCGATCCCGATCACGTTTTTTGGCTGATATCGACCCGATATCCGATCCGCGGCATCCCTTTATATACAAATACCAAACT
>NC_139717.1:22202792-22205292 GCF_964188405.1 Protomyctophum parallelum | reverse complement strand
GCTGACGACACTGAGGTACTACCAATATTGCAATAGACCATCGTAGTCCCGCCCCCTTTCATGACGTCGCCAGGCCCAGGAAATAATCCCCAATGCATTTTTCCCATAGACATTTCAAAAAGTAGAAAGACCTTTTAAGCGTCATACAAAGCCAACTCGAGTTGTGACAAATCATGACAATAAACACAATATTTTGGACCAAACGCATATTTACAAAGAAGAAAAACAGGAAAAAAATAGTTTCTGCCGTTTTCTTCTTCTTTCTAATTATTTGTTCGGCCCGAAACATTGTGTTTGTTGTCATGATTTGTCACAACTTGAGTTGGCTTTGTACGAGGCTTAAAAGGTCTTTAAATAAATTATTTTTGAAATGTCTGATGAAAATGAACGTGGAATCATTTCCTGGGCCCTGGTAGGGGGCGGGACTGCAACGCTCTATACAGAAATTATACTAAGTAAGTAAGTTCGCAATTCAAAATGCACTTCAGTAAAAGTACCTAAATATTGGCTTCATAATGTACTTTGCGCTTTTGCTCTGCTATCTATGATTATAATCACTGTAAATCCCTGGAACATGTGACGCGTTTAAACCTAAACACCATGTGTGTAATAATAAAATGCCAAATGTTTATTAATGGTCATAAAATACAGTAGAACACGAGTTCACTCAAACACCTCACGAGAACACCTAGTGTTCAAATTCTATATGACTATGGCTTTGATTGTAAAAACTAAACACGTTTATGTGTTTAAAAAATGTTACAGGCGATTAAACATGTTCTTCTGTTTATAATCTAAACACTGTGACACGTTTAAAAAGTGTTACAATTACAAATATGTGTTTAAAACAGTTTATAACCTAAACGCTTGGGTTTAGTGTGGGCTAAGGTACTAAAGGTGCTAACTACATGTTCGTAGACAACCGTATACTCCATATATGAAAGCGGCGACCGTCAACTTACCTTTTATAGCATTGCTTCGGTTGCTATGGAGAGCCTCCGTCCTCACCAGCTGAGGGATTTTTTAAATCCAGCTCCATTCAGCCTCCATATATACTACCACAGTAGAAGAAGAGATCCTGGGCAACCAAGAAGTGCAATAATCAACACAAACACTTAATTTAGAACACGCCCAAATCAAACCATACGTGTTCAATCAATTATTCAATCAAAGCAAACGGCATAAAAAGGAGAGTTTGAAGGAGAGTTTGAGAAGAGTTTGCCTCTTCTACTAAAAATATATGTTACAAGTTACACGGCTGCATTCCGCCGCGCGTGCCAAGCTGTCATTCTCCTGTATTATATCGTACTTATATTATTTCCCACCACGAAGTAACCTCGCGTCAGACAATCCAGCATATAGCTATCCACCTCGGAGGAAAGTCACACACACACTGGCTTCACTGTAGGCAGTGGAGGACACGTGGCAGGGTTGTTTTGGTCCGTGCGATGTAAGAACAGGGAATAATAGCCTAAACACTGGATTTTGTCTCGTTTTGAGCAGAAAAAAACGAGGAATGAGCGAGCACGTCGGATTAGCATTTGGACTGGTCTACCATGTGAGTAAAAAAATATATATATATATATATATATATATATATATATATATATATATATATATATATATATATATATATTAATTATGGATTAATGCCAATTAATCAAATCTCGTAATCTCGTTTTTGCACAGAGGGGTACGGTAGCTATTCACGAGAATTTCTCGTTTCGGCAGCGGACTGACCTCATGCTTCCACTGTGCAAAAAACATGGAATACGGATGTGTATATCACAGGAAACTCCCGTTAAACTCCTGAATTGTACCATCACACCTGTATATTACCGTATAACTGTATATGCCCGCTAAACTTGAGGTTTACGGGCAAAATACAGTGCCCATGATTGCCCGTTAACTCTTTTGACGCAGTGTTTTTTCTGTGCATGAGGAGTCCAAGCTGCTTCTTTTCACCTGACAGGGGGGGGGGGAATTTCCCCAGCCGGACGTAGAGCGTGGAAGGAACGCCAGGGGGAGGTAGATTAGAGACCAGGATTACTGCATGTTTTATGTGAGGGTACCTACCCTATAGGGGGACACGGGGAGAACATGTGAGGGTACCTTGAACATGCAAGCCAACCCCGCCTCGGGTATGGGCACTGATGACGCGGAGGAGAGAACACGCCTCCAACGCCCATGGCGTCCCCAGCGGGAATCGAACCCAGGACCTTCTAGCTGTGAGGCGACAGCACTACCGACTGCGCCTGCACCTGCACCGACCGTGCTTAAGTATGCTCGAGCCGACTCCGTTGAAGTTGTGACCCGATAGGCAGATAATAGTAAATCCCCCCCCCCCCCCCCGTATACAATGAGCACAGCGGAGCACTCCCTAGTACCCCACTGACCACAATAACAAGCCGCAGCACCCTCCCATCGCCGGGCAAAAAACGGGCGCCTGCCCATACCCGAGGCGGGGTTGGTGAAAAGGCCTTTCTGTGTGGCGTTTGGA
>NC_139717.1:22177792-22197792 GCF_964188405.1 Protomyctophum parallelum | reverse complement strand
CAGATATGGAGTCTATGCAGACATCAGAATGACCCTGGGCAGGGGCCCTGTCCAGAGCCCAGGGCAGAGGTCTTTTCGGGGCGGTTCTGGACAACCGTGGGTCCGACCGACTCGACACCTGCCACTGCCACTGAGGGTGCGGTACGCGTGTGTCGAATTTGACGCAGTCGGTGGGGCGAACGGTTCCCAAGTTACATCGATTACAGACAGACAGACAGACAGACAGACAGACAGACAGACAGACAGACAGACAGACATATGGTGCATTTATAGATAGATACTAGGCCTAGATATGTTTGCATGTTGTGTGTGTAGAATATAGAGATTACAATTTACAATTTAGGCATTTAGCAGACGCTCTTAATCCAGAGCTAATCCAGAGATAATGCATGCAGTACTATAAACTAAATGTCGCCATACAGTAGGCCTATAATGTGGCTGTCTCAATGTGTGGCAGCTGAGGCAGCCAGAGGGTCACCATATTTCAACACTCACTCCCAGAGGTCCACATCGCATATTAAAAACAAGCCCCCAGTTAGGCTCTCCAACGTTGAAGCTGCCACTACCTACTGGCGAAAAGAGGAACTTCAGCACTTTCATGGAGGTGGACGGACGTTCATGACGTCATGTTTGACGTTTGACTCGAGGTCCGAGCTTAACTTCCACTCACTCGAGCCATTGAGTTATAATCGCATTTCCGGCAGTCTTCCGGGTGCTTCAAAACGCCACTGAACAACTTCCATCCAAATGAAACACCCCGGTTCGGTCCTTTTATTACTCCATAATTAAAAATCACACCTGTGTGAAGTGAGGGGCGCTAATATATTAAAGTCTATCTCATGTTGATTAGGTGATGTAAAACAAATTAAACATTAAACAAAGTAAACAAAGGGTCTGCTCTCTGCTGGTTATTGTGGAATTGTTAGATTACTAATATTCATAGGCTATAATTATTATATCTCAAAGGTCAATTTGAGGTTTTGAGTATAGAGGGTTAATATACTCTTGAGTATATTAGGTTGAGTATAGAGATTAAAATGTAATAGCCTATCGTTCATCAATTAATGTTACCAACATATAAATAGTCACTTTCCACCACTGTGTGGTTTGAAACATCACAGAACTGCACGGTGGGTCACGCCCCACCCAGGTAGAGGGGTGGGCCAAACCGCCGCGGCCGCCCGAATGCCGTTCCCATGGCAACGGCATTGTCGCCGCACTGGTCCCTCTGGGATATGGGATAATATAGACTGGCAGATGGTCCCTATAACTGAGGACATTGTTATGCTTGGTTTCCATGGCAGCATGGAAGGCAATCTATTTATATTATCAACTCATTTTAAAACATGTGAAAATGCGGTATAGCTTCATGGTCTCCCTACCTTTCTCCAATTCACCTGCTCTGTTTTTCTCTCTCCAGACAGTAGATAAGACTAGACTACCCATACCTCTTTGTTTGCATCACACCACAGGGCTTATAGAAACCATATCACACATTCTAAATGGCTGCTATGTGCCTATAAAGGGCTTTACAGCACGCCACGACAGAACAGTTTGATCTCATAACATACATGGACATATCTAAACATTCTATGGACATATCTAAACATTTTACACCGTCTGTGAGAATGAACAATCATTCCTGTGTCAAACCTTCCATGTTTCAACTCTGTTGGCCTACTGAAAATCCTGAAATCTTTGCACATCTCTCTGCTAACCTTTTCTGCTAAGCAACAAGCTATGTATGCTTAGATGATTTCTATTTACATTAGGATACATTTGCGCGACTGTAAAGATCAAACGGAAGTGGGGAGGAGGCTGCACTTCCGCTTTATATTTTACTCATGACAGCTCTTCCGCGTTGCTCCAGACAGTATGATGAAAGCATTTGAAAATTGCGAGATGCAACAGTCTGGTAATGGGAGACTATAGTGGAATACTGAAATTTATGTCATTAATGAGCATTTGTGCCTGTCGTAGACATGCTCAGAGCAAGTTCAGTCAGGGAACCTCAGTGCAGTCGCTGCCGGCCGTTAATTGGGCCGCCTCAGCATCATGCTTTCATCCACATGATTCACTCAGCCAATCACACACCCACTCCATCGTCATACCGGCTACTTCAACCAGAGGTTTGCATTCCTCCTCCTGCTTGCTTGCTGCTACTGTATCTGCACGCTGCTGTATACCAACCTGCTGCTCACCCATCGCCAAACCATAATAAATATATTGCTCATCTTATATTCAATAAATATATATTCCATCCATTCTTCAGTTGTCCTGACTGAAGTAGTGAACCTGTGAACTGGAAAGAAATGAATGGACTGAAAATAAATCCTTTAGACCGCAGTAGTAACCATTGATTCTAAATGTTCTATTTGATTCAGGTTGTGACTGAAAAAGGAAAAAAAAAGGTTTTATTGATCTCTACACGTTGATCTCTACACATTGACTTTTGATATAAAAACATTTTTTGGCATCATTTTTTGGCATCCATTGTTAGGTATGCCCATATGATGACCATGGATATGGTCTAAAAGTGTGAAAAAACATATTTTTCATTTCACTACGCCTTTAAGGACTGCTTCATGAATGGAGCAGTCCGCCAAAGGATACGCCACCAAAACAGGACGGATGAATGAAGACATCTGGGCCGAGGACCTTGATCACCTGATACAGCACACGACCTGCACCCCTCAGCGTCCAATGCTGTTAATCCTTGATAAAATTAGGGCTCACGTTTCTCTCAAGGCAGTAGAAATGGCAAATGACAACAGCATTGTTCTGCTCACCCTTCTACCCCACGCAACGCATCGCCTGCAGCCTCTTGACGTGACGTATGGCCCATTCAAGAACCAATACAACCGAGCTGTTGACAGGTGGATGAGATCCAACCCCGGCAAAACACGTCTCCATCTACGAGATTGCAGGAATTGTGAATGACGCCTTCATGTCAGCGGTGACACCACGGAATATCACTTCCGGATTTAAGCCCACTGGGATTTTCCCATATAACCGAGATATTTTCCCTGATGAAGTTTTTGAACCGTCCATGCATGGTGTCAGACCGGCCACACCCGGATCTGTAGCCTGCCACTGCCGATGATCCGGATGGTCCACCCCCCACAGATGAACCACCTGCAGATGAACCACCCGCTACAGGCCTACAGCTAATCCACTCACCGAAGCTATTCCATCAATTTTGCATGGTCCACATGGATGTGCCTCACCAGCTGACTCAGATGCGTCACGTGTCCCCCAGAAAACAAACAACCCGAAAACGTGTGAAGACGGCCATCCTAACTGATACTCCTGAGAAGCAAACTATAGATGAGACTCCTATCCGGAACCCCATTAGTTTCGGGCCTTTCTCTGGCCACTATATGCCCCGCAAGGCCTGCGCGCTCCCCTCTTCTCCCCACCCCTTCTTAACCCTACACACCAAAGCAACCAGCTCTCCCGTCCAGCTGAATATGCCTTGGAGGATGAGGGCAGAATCTCTCTCCCGCGGATTCCGACCACTTCAAGATATACTAATTTCCCCCGACCGCGCCTGGAGGCTCCCATCTGACCCGAAACTCCAATAGATTTTAGGCGGGCTCCTTTGCCCGCACCATACACACCCAGGTCACCCACCTCCGACGCCACGACCAATCCGGCAATTGAACCAGATGTGATAATAATAACGCTGGTCTCCCTCCTCAAGGCGCCTAGAGAATAAAGAATGCTTCAACCACCGAGACATTCCCCCCAGCGACTACTGGTCTATAATCGACGACATCACACAATCGGTCACACCCTCGAGCGCTAGACTACTCAGAGACTACGGGAGGCCTCCTAAAGATGGCTGGCCCAGTGCTATTCGGCGCTGGAGGTACGTTACATTGATCAAATGAATGCCCTTCTTGCGATACTCAAAAACGTATCATGCCTAGACCCCGGTTCAAACGAGCATTGGTCGATTAAACCCACGAGGCCGACCCTCCTATTGGGGGATGCCAACCTGGTCAGACTTCCCACTATAGCTAATACACTAATACAGATCGACGCGTACCCGGGTGCCTCACTCGATCACGCCATGATTATCTTATCCAAACTGGCGGAAACCAAATTTGGTAATCCGACAAGTGGTCCTCGCGTTTGGCCCAGTCCACGAGCAGGAGAATTCACAGAGAACCCTAGAAACAGTAACGAGCAAACTGTGTGGTCACTGGCCATGGACAAATTCCCCCAGGCCAAGATACGCTTTGCGCTGACCCCCTGTCCCGACAGCCTTATAGGGAAGCACAGGCCGCCTTTCTTTTTTTAGATTTGTATTTGGATCTCTTGTAGCCTTTCGGCTAATCTTCCAAGAGTCCAGAAATAAATTAAAACATTACAAAATACATTATATTATATTACAAAATAGTACATTGCATTTCAAAAAATACATTTCAAATTGCACTGATGCTAAACGACAACAGTGAGTCAAATATTATTCATTCATGCGGCGAACAAATGCCTAAGCCACTACCCCCATATTCCTGCCCTCCCAACGAAGGACCTCTTCATGGAAGCTGGCAATATCCGTTGGAAACCTGCAACAGAGTATGGCGACGATACTCCGATTCCGCCCACTCTGGAGTGTGTATCAACATACGGTTAGCCATAACTGGCCAAGCTACTATACAAGTCGGGCTTCCTCCTTATTCAGGGACCACCGGATCATTTAGGGGCACCACCGTTGCATTAACCTCCCCAGTTTCAACCCGAACACCCATTCAACCTCGACATATAGACATAATTAGAATAGTGTAATAGGCCCCCGTGACAGGTATATAGGTTTCTTCCCCCTCTCCCCTTCCCTTCTTTACAGGTTTCCCTCATTTCTTCCCTTTCTTATTTTCTTTCCCTCCCTCCTCCACTTCTCTCTCTCTCTCTCTCCTTCCGCTCTCTGCCCATTCTACTTGGAATGACTAGGTAAGAGACAGCACTAGGCCTACTACATGAGAAGTTGAACGACCGCAATCTACAAACAATGTTAGGATAACCGGACATTCCGCCACATACTGTATACACCTTATCTTAATCAATAACAGCAGGCTATCTTGTATTACACTCCCTATAGGGAGGTCAAATAACTTAATTCAAATACTTTTTCTTAAGTATTACTCCTAACTTGTTCCACTTAGTTTTCTCCTCGTTGACAACGAACTACTTTCAACCTTACTAAAACAGCCACTTATTTATCTTTGTCTATTACATACACGCCGCACGTCTATCGGCTTTGTTCCCAGCATACCATTTTCACTTTCACATGTATAATTATTCAAACTATACACTATACAAACTATACATTTTCTCCCTTTGTCTCTCTTCAAAGGCATACAAAGGGAGACAAAACGAGTAGGGAAAAAGCAAAAAAAAAAAGAAAAAAAGAAAAGAAAAGGAGAAACCGAAAAAGAAAGCACCCAAAAAGAAAATCATAGTTAGCAGCACTGAGGAGAGTGATGTACCCGCCCCACTTGACGATGGCTCTGAAGATGAGAGCTTTGATGAGAGGTGTGGTCAAGGAAACACAGATTTGTCCATGGTTAACTTTGCTACCAAACGCAAGGACGTGCGTTACACTGGCATGGGGAAGTTGAGGATGACAAAATAGTTGTACAATTCGTCAGACGAATCCCCGGAAACACAAAAGCTCTCAAAGAAAATGATGTGGCACATGTTTTGAAAAGTGATGTGGTAAAGAAGCTGCCACAACCTCAACAGAGTGGACTCTGGAACCACACGGAGAGAGCAACTCCTCACCTTTCCCTGTTACCTTCAGGGCTGGAATGTAGAGTTATAGGCTTAGTTGTATAGTTCTGAGCCCCTACTAGGTGGCTCTAAGGGTCATGTGTTCTGGAACTTCGACCGAGAGAGACGTTTATCTAATTTTGCACTTTATGAGTGTGTTTTGTGTTCTAATGATTTCAATGTTAAAACATTTTGTATTACAGAATGTTGTGTTTACTTTGTTTTTATTCCTTTTGCAAGACAGTTCAGACTGGCAGTTCAGTCAAAACAGTTCAATTGTTATACCCCACCCCCCTCCCCCCGTCCAGAAACAGAACACATAAATACGATCAAATACCAAATACAAAGAATAAGATGACACAAAAATACAAAACAGCAAAAACAACATATCTGATATGGCAAATGATTTTAGGGAGGTGTATTCCAGTCCACTCCAATCCCCATTAGGGGGATGGAGCATGGGGGTCTGACCATGTGTTTTTATGGTAGTTTTAAAGTGAAACAAATAAGCTGATCAGTTTACCCCCGGCTGGTTCACTTTACCCCATTGATTTTTCTGGTCCTTTCTCAGATGTTTTACTTGAGTAAAAGTACCAATACTGCAATGTAGAACTACTCTGTTACAAGTGAAAGTCCTGAATTATAAAATTGAACTCCAGGATTCTTGTTGACTTTCAAAATAACTGTCAATGCCATGCTTTTCACCCATACGTAAGTATGTGTTATCCAAAATGCAACCCACAATAAACTACATCATCCTTGCTTGTGACTACATTGTCACCAACTCTTAATTGTGAAGACCCGGGACATACTACGGGTTGCATGTGACACAAATAATAATGGGTTCAGTTTTCCCCACGGTGAACTGCTTGCTAAGCTCTTATAGCCTGAGGACCCTTTCCCACCTTTCCCTATAGTCTGAACCTTGGAGAGCTAAGTTGTCTGCGGACAAGAACAAATTGCAGTCACACGCTGATTTCGTCCATGTCGTTGACGTTCATGTAGAAATGGTAAACGGTCGCAGAATGAACGGTCCCTGTGGGACCCCCTACAGTCCACGGGGAGGGTGCAGCCGTTTCCATCAACCACCTGTTCTCTTCTTCCATTTCAGATAGCCTAAGATCTCCATAGCAGACATTTTTAGAGTTGGCCTCAGGCCTTAACCCATTATGGGCGGGAACCCCTTTTGGTGTTTTAAAGCATTATGTTATACTTTAGCTATTGAAAAATAGCGGATCTACAAGCTCATAGCGCAGCACTCTGTGCCGCGCTATGAACTTGTAGGTCTGCTATTTTTGAAAATTCGTGGAAATGTGACGCAAATCTTTGAATATAATTATTTCAGAGCGAACGTTATTATTAACTCAAATCTGGAACTACATATTTTCAGATGGAGGTCGGCAGCCAATTCCATAATATATATCCTTGATATAGTGTGGTGTCAAAAATAATCGATCCAGCAAAGCATCGCGATTGTGTGATCCATTGCAACCAAAATTAATCTAATTGTTACCTGGTGAATCGTAATGGACATTAATATATGTGTGTATGCTTGAAGATGTGCAGAATAGGGACACTGGGGCTCATTTGTGTAATTGTTTAATATCTCTCTCTCTCTCTCTCTCTCTCTCTATTACGCCGTCCCCTCACTTAATTTGTCTCCAATAAATTATCACACGATGACCTTTTCCACGTTAACGAGGCCGTATGAAATATTACTAAACGAGCCATTTCCTCCTTTCATTGCAGACAATAATGCGCCTTTCATCACGGCAGCTGTTTGTGCTCAGCATTCGTTTTGAATGCAGATGAGAGGGCGTTGACACCCACCGTGACATTGTATGTGCGAGGGCGGGCGGTGGAAAGTATGCCTACGTGCGTTTGCCCGTGCTGTACCCATTTAGACCATTTAGGCCTGACGTCGAAAAAAAAAAAGATGGCTTCTAAATCATGACAGTTTTCTGAGAACGCTATGTTTCTATATCAGTGGTGCTCAATATTTCATGTCAAGGACCCCAAAGATGTATGTAATTGGCCACCGACCCCCCCCCCATATTCCAGGGACCCCCCCCCCCCCCCTCCTCCCTCCCAAGCAAAGATTTGAGTTGAAAACGTTCGCTCTGAAAGAATATATATTCAAAGATTTGAGGCACTTTTTTTTTTCTTTTTTCAAAAATAGCTAGAGTGTTACATAATACTTAAAACACCACATGGGTTAGGCCTGAGGACGATTCTACAAATTCCTTCTAAAATCATGACAGTTTTCTGAAAAACCTGTTTTTATGTCAGTGGTGACACCGTGTTTGTTCCAGTGACCCCCATTAGCCACAACGGTTTTCTGATTATTTCATATCAAAGACAAAACACATTGGCCACCCCGATCTGAAAAGATGTTCCAGTGACTCCCCAGACGCAAAGATATATGAGTTAAAAACGTTCACTCTGAAAGAGTAATAATATATAATAGTAATAATATATAAATTATAACATAATGCTAAAAACACCAAAAGGGGTTCCCATCCTGAATGTGTTAAAGATGGAGTGCACTTGTTCTGTTTTGTATGTGTCTATGCAGTTAATGGTACTCTAAGAGAAACCCAGGCTCAAATATGTCTTCCCTGTGTATTTTTGATTCCATTAAGTCAATCATTTTTGCTATGATTACCTGCTTTCATTAGAGAAAAACTAAAAGAATAAAAACAAAACAATGACAGTCAATCTAATAAAAGTAGGCACATATTATGTTTGCCTTTGAATAGAGGAGGGCTCTGTCCTCTTCCAGTTGTTGGCGGGAGCAACTTCTTCCAGCGCAAATACACTGATCCTTGTGGTTTATGTCCCTGTTCCCTACAAAGGAGTACATATTGGGACCGACCGCTACAGCAGCATAATCCTTCAGATGAGTTGTCCAGCATAACATTATTAAAAATACGACAAGACTTTAATTAACAGCCACTGGGTCTTAGACTGGAAGAAGACACATCCAATTAAGTGCCACCACTTCTATAGGAACAGAGTGTGCGCAAGTACTGTTTCCGGCTGCGTATGTCGTTGACACCCTCGGCCAATCAGGGCGCTGTGTGCGTACGTCGGTGACACCCTCGGCCAATCAGGGCGCTGCGTGCGTCAGGGATTGTGATTTTTTGACAAATCAGCCAATTGGTTTTGACTGGACAATATAATTGTTATACTTCTTTGCAACACATCGTAATTTGTGGAAAGTTAAATAGGTCTAAGAACACCTTAATTCTCTTTTTTTAACAGTTGTTATAGGAAAGGCATTTAAATTTTAAATGGTGTAAGTTTTATTGTAAGTACCCATTGTTCATGGGTTTCATCTTGTTTGTTATAATTTATAGAGGGAGGGACAGTGAGTTGACAAGAGTCAGAGATAAGTTGCGCGCTCTGCTCCCGCACAAGTACTTGCGCACACTCTGCTCGCGCAAGTAGGCCTAATAAACGTTGGTCGACCTGGATTGGCCTGAGAATGGACATCAACACGATCCCATGGAGTAGAGGAGGTAACTTGTTTGAGACAGTCTTGGGCCGGAATATATGCAGGATATTGCGCAGGCATGATGTATGGAATGTGGATAATTTATATTGTTATTAAGTCTATGGACTTGTAATGTTTGTATAAAGAAGTGAGGCACCCCTCACTTCACACAAGTGTGATTTTTTAGCATGCACTTAAACCTTTAATGCTTAGTAATTGCTCCTTTCACCTCCTGTACCAAACCTCTGCTGAAAATAGCCGGTCAGTCTGTCTGTCTGTCAGCGTAAATTAATCTCCAGTGATCAAGTAGTTTTCAAAGGGGTGTCCGCAAGGGGGCACTAGGATGTTCAATTGGGAAGGTGTGTAAAGTGACATGCTATTTTATTTTATTTCGCTTTTAGTTTAGGGGGAGGATTTCCATTGTTTTATTTTGTTGCTGGTATTCATGGCTGAATAGATATAGAGGTCGTACACGCCAAGAATCCAATGTCAACAGGTTTATTTCTCTACATCAGGGCAAGGAAACATTCCGACATATTATTTAAAATTATTAAGAAAAAAAAAACTCCTAACACACAAAGACTTTGCGGACCGCCTGTAGCTCTGAGGACCCCCTGAGGGGACCCCCTGTTGAAGAACCTGCAATATAGGACAAATAATTAGGACTGCTGGTTGCTGTGCTGTCAGGTGCTGGTCTACCGGACTTCACACATCACCCAGGTTGACCTGACAAATACAGACAGACAGACAGGTTTGTACCATGCGTATAGTGTACATGTACAGTATGTGATATACACAAAGAAAAGCAAGCAGCGATGAGACGGGCCAAGCCGTAAAAGTTATTCGCTGGTTGGAGACTGGAGATGACGTCACTTTTTTGTTACGCTGATGGGCTGAAGAGGTTGTCTGTCAAACCTCTATTTCCAAGGGACGGGACTCCAGACTCTGAATGAAAATGCATAGTGCATAGTGTGTATCCTATAATTCAATATAATTCATACAATCATATCATTGGAATATCTAAAGGTCCCTAAAAAGTCAGCGCGTTGTACATGGGATTGTACATGGGATGTCAGCGCATGTTGTAATATAGCCTCACGATGCGGTGTCCTATACACACGGGACTGCTTCAGACGGGAGATCCAGAACAGCTGCTGCTGAGCCTTTTTCCTTCACGTGTGTCGGCGGGTGTCTCGGACCGCCCCCCCCAACTCGAGCGCCTCCTCGATGTGTACTCCGAGGAACTTGAAGTCGCGACCCTTTCCACTGCAGTGCAAATCGATGACGCTGTGCGCATGATCTCTCCGCGGCCTCCTGAAGTCCACGATCATCTCCTTGGTCTTGTCAAACGTTGCAGAGCGGGGTTGTTCCCCCGGAAGCGCCAGTGAGTTGATCTCATCTCTGCAGTCTTCCCAACTATTATATTGGGGTGAGGGTATAGTCTTGTGTAGCCGGACAACTATTCCACACAATCTCTGAATGTTCTAGAGTCTGGAAGTACACCTTACAAACTACACAGGTTTAGGACGTAGTGAAAATAGCGATCTACAAGCTCACAGCGTGGCGCAGAGTGATGGGTTGTTAACTTGTAGATCTGCTATTTCAAGTAGTCTGGGTCCCAGGCGGACATCTAATTTTTCTTCTGAGTGCACTAGGAGGTCCAATTGGACATGTTATTTATTTATTTATTTATTTATTTATTTATTTATTTATTTATTTATTTATTTATTTATTTATTTATTTATTTATTTATTTATTTATTTATTTATTTATTTATTTATTTATTAGGGGGATTTCATTGTTTCCATTTGTTGTTGGTACTCATGGCTGCCAGTTCCCACCTGACGTCATGTGGGAGTTCCGTCCGGTCCAAACCGTACTGAATAACAGCTAGCTTGCATAACGTCTTAAGCGTAGAACTCAAGTCTAAGATGTACAGGTGGTGTTCAAGAGGAGTCGCTCCATCTATCGACGCCATCGTGTATCCTCCAAAGAGGACAATACGATCTCCCACCATGCAGCAGCATATAGCAGTGGTCCCCGGGACCAGGCCTTCCCCCCTGGGCTCAACCTTCTTCCAGGAGAAGGTCTCCGCGTTTAATTTCCACAGATCATTGAAGGCCTGTTTCAGATCACGGTTATGGCCGCCGAATATGTACAGCTCTCTGTTGTAGGTAAACGCCAAATGACCCGCGCGTGGTTCCGGAAGAGGCTGTGAAGAAGAAGGCGGCGTGCTCAGCCAGCGGTCGGTCTCGGTGTCAAACACTCTGGTGGTGTTGTTGTAGACCCCCTGGTCCCCTCGCCCCCCGAATACAAACATCTTTGTCCCGACGATGGCGGAAAAGTGACTCGCGGAGGCGGGCGGCGGGGTGCCACCGGCGTTAATCAAAGACCAGACCATCGTGGCAGTGTCCAGCTTGTGGACGTCATTATATTTTTGGAGTTTTGATCCCCCTCCGTGTAAATACATGGCCTTCCCCGAGGCGCAGGCCGAGTGGTGTTCCCTGCCCTCGGGAACGGAACCAGAAACCTCTGGCTTGAACCACGCGCGACCGTCGACGTCAAACGCGTGAAGCGTGTTGCTGTAACTCCGCGTATACGTGCGCCTACCGCCCCAGATATAGACGACGTGTCCTATTAGCACGGCCGTGTGGCACCAGCGCCTGGCGGGTCCTTGCCGTCGTCCTCCTCTTCCGGGCGTCGGCGGGTGAAACAACCTCGTCCAGCGCAGACACACCGTGTTGAATATGTGCACCTCGAGCTGATCCGCGCCGATCGTCGTGTCGCTCTTCCCTCCGAAGGAGTACACGTCGGGCCCGACAGCGACGGCGGCGTGATCGTGTTGACTCTGAGGCGTGCCGTGCCTCAGAGACACGCTCCAGCGTAGCATGGCAGATGTTACGATGTGGACGTGTCGTCTCGTGGTGTGTTCATATTACATAACTTAGAGGAATAGAGAGGCCCTGTATCACACGCTACCACTTTACATTTTATTATAACAGCTTATCACAAATGTCACGTGAAGCGCGGCCAATCTGTGAAGCCAAAGTTAATAGTCTACTTGCCAGCCCATAGAGCCCCATTGTGAACCCAGACATGTTGAGTACACCAAGGTTTTATGTTAGAAATGTTGAGTATGGGTCCCCAGCATTTAGAAATTGTTGAGCAATTTTCATAATTTGCATTATGACCATATCATTAACAACCTATAGAAGTCAAAAAATGCAAAATTTCATCATGCTTTATTTAGCATGTGACGTGTCAAACTAGGGGGTTTTCATGATGCTGTATCCATTCCAAGCATTAGTTTTGCAAAAGAAAACATTCATTGAGCTAAAAACGGTCATAGCCGCTTCAAGCATAGCCCAAATGTGCTGAATAGCCGTTTTTAGCCAAAGGGGGTTTTTTTGTGCAAAACTAATGCTTGGAATGGATTCAGCACCATGAAAACCCCTAATTTGACATGTCACATGCTAGGTATATTTCTCTACATCAGGACAAGGAAACATTTTAAAATATTAGTTTATAATGTTTCCTTGTCCTACTATGTTGATTTAAGCTGGTAACACACCATAAGTCAGAGCGCGGTGGTCACAAGAAGGTTATCTGGTATCCATGGCTGCCAGTGCCCGCCTGATGAGAGTTCCCACTGACCCCAAACATGCTGAATAGCAGATAGGGTTTAAGTGGTTGATTTTTAACAAAAAAACAAACAAACATACAAAAAAAGCTCAAGAGTAATAACCCACCTAACGTGCAGGATGTAACTTGCATACAGATTTGTGGAAACTTAATTTAGTCGACTATTTATTTTTAAATATTTGTATTTTATACCAAAAATCTCTCACATATACAATCTCTCACTTATAGAACAAATGATCGTGTTGCCTGATCACGCGCCATTGTGGTCGGGCCCAACGTGTACTCCTTCGGAGGGAAGAGCAACGCCGCGATCGGCGCGAGGTGCACATCTTCAACATGGTGTGTTTGCGCTGGACAAGGTTGTTTCCTCCGCCGATGCCCGGAAGAGGAGGAGGACGACGACCAGGACCCGTGCCCATGTTGCCACCCGTGCCCAGGTTGCCTACCCCTGATCTAAAGGTCCCTAAAAGGTCAGCAGCGTTGTACATGGGATGTCAGCGCATGTCGACCGAGCACAATCCACACTAGAGGGCAGCACGGGTCCACCCGGACCCGAATACCCGAGATCCGACCCGAGAACCGAGCCGGGTCGGGTGCAAAATATTGACGTGCCGTCGGGGAACGGGTCGGTTCCATTTCAAAGCTGCGGATCTCGGTTCGGGTATCTGAAATGCAGAATACCCGAAATGCCCGTGCAGGACCCGAGCTTTATTATATATTGTAACGATCCCAGGAACCGGAGGCAGAGACGTAGTTCCAATGATAAAGATCTCTCTTTATTATAGTTCAACATTCATCCATATAACCACAGCATTTGTGTGTGTACATGCTAGCCAGGTTTGCTCTCTCAACCTAACTACCAACACAGCCTCTCACAGGCTCAAATGCCGCGTCACTCACTCCTCCGTCCCGGGAGTCCCACCCCCAAGACAGTCCCATTGGCTAAAGCCATAGCTGGCCGCTACACTATATATATATATAACCTTTCAACTTTAAAAATAGTTTTTGAAAATAGACATGATATTATGGTTATGCGTTACGGTTGTAATGATTATGTTCTAAAATACACGCCTCGAGGATTTGGAAATGGAACGTATCCACTGGTGGTGGGTGTGTGGGTGTGTGCGCGGTCACATACACAGTCAGTTGCGTGAAGTCAGCCTTCCGATGTGAATGTGATCCACCGCAGTCTGGAATAAAGCCTAATTATTACAGCACGTCGTCCTTTCTGATTGTACACATTGTGCAACGCAAGACACAAACTGTAGGCCTACTTAACCATGCGACGCATTGCGAGCTTGTAGATTAGCGCTTTTCAGCGCTCATTTGTAGAGGACGGGGTGATGCATGCAGCAATTGCTGACGTTCAGTCTCATAATCACAGTGAAAATGAGCATAATAGGCCTAGGATTGGACACACCACGGGTGTAACGGGTCGTCGGGTCTTTCGAAACGGGTAGGTTTTTTTCGGATCCGAACCTGTTTTTATCGGCTCCGAATCGGATCGGGTCCAATTATTTCGGGTCCGGTTCTGGGCCGGGTGCGGCCAATTAGAATGTTCTCGGATCCGGATCGGTTCGGTTCTGATATCACCGGGTCCGTTTCGGGCCGGGTCCAATTTTATGGACCCGTGCTGTGCTCTAATCCACACACAGCAAGGTAAACTGCCACTGGTATAATCCATGGTAAAACCATGAAGAAGAACAAAAGTCTAAGAGGCGGTGCTCATTCATTGTTCAGCAGTCTGACAGCAGCCGGTTTGGAAGCTGTTCCACCTGGTGGTGTTTCTCTTGATACTACGGTAGGCCTCCTTGCATGGCGGCTGTCGCTCTACGTACTGTATGCTCTTCCGATCGCACCACTTGCTGTACACAGCCTGATTGAACGCTTTCGGCTGAGCTGTTGTAATGCAGCCTCGTGATTCGGCGTCCTACACACGGACTGCTTCAGACGGGGGATCCAGTACAGCCGCTACTGAGCCTTTTTCCTTCACGTGTGTCGGCGGGTGTCTCGGACCGTCCCCCCAACTCGAGCGCCTCCTCGTTGTGTACTCCGAGGAACTTGAAGTGGACCCTTTCCACTGCAGCGCAAACCGATGACGCTGTGCGCATGATCTCTCCGCGGCCTCCTGAAGTCCACGATCATCTCCTTGGTCTTGTCAAACGTTGCAGAGCGAGGTTGTTCTCCCGGAAGCGCCAGTGAGTTGATCTCATCTCTGCAGTCTTCCCAACTATTATATTGGGGTGAGGGTATAGTCTTGTGTAGCCGGACAACTATTCCACACAATCTCTGAATGTTCTAGAGTCTGGAAGTACACCTTACAAACTACACAGTTTAGGAAGTAGTGAAAGTAACTGATCTACAAGCTCACAACGTGGCGCGAATTGACGCAAACTTGTAGATCTGATATTTTCACTAGACTGGGTCCCAGGCGGACGTCTAATTTCTCTTCTCGGTGCACTAGGAGGGTCAATTGAAAATGTGTCTAAACAGAGTGATAACTATTATTATTAATTATTAATTATTATTATTTTTATATTTTTAGTGGATTTCATTGTTTTCATTTGTTGTTGGTACTGCCAGTTCCCACCTGACGTCATGTGGGAGTTCCGTCCGGTCCAAACCGTACTGAATAACAGCTAGCTTGCATAACGTCTTAAGCGTAGAACTCAAGTCTAAGATGTACAGGTGGTGTTCAAGAGGCGTCGCTCCATCTATCGACACCATCGTGTATCCTCCAAAGAGGACGATACGATCTCCCACCTTGCAGCAGCATATAGCAGTGGTCCCAGGGACCAGGCCTTCCCCCCTGGGCTCAACCTTCTTCCAGGAGAAGGTCTCCGGGTTTAATTTCCACAGATCATTGAAGGCCTGGTTCAGATCACGGTTATGGCCGCCGAATATGTACAGCTCTCCGTTGTAGGTAAACGCCAAATGACCCGCGCGTGGTTCCGGAAGAGGCTGTGAAGAAGGCGGTGTGCTCAGCCAGCAGTCGGTCTCGGTGTCAAACACTCTGGTGGTGTTCTTGTAGACCCCCTGGTACCCTCGCCCCCCGAATACAAACATCTTTGTGCCGACGATGGCGGCAAAGTGACACGAGGAGGCGGGCGGCGGGGTGCCACCGCCGTTAATCAAAGACCAGACCATCGTGGCAGTGTCCAGCTTGTGGACATCATTGTATTTTTGGAGTTTCGTCCAGCCTCCGTGTAAATACATGGCCTTCCCCGAGGTGCAGGCGGTGTGGTGTTCCCTCCCCTCGGGAACGGAACCAGAAACCTCTGGCTTGAACCACGCGTGACCGTCGACATCAAACGCGTGAAGCGCGTCGCAGTAACTCCGCGTATACGTGTGCATACCGCCCCAGACATAGACGACGTGTCCTATCAGCACGGCCGTGTGGCACCAGCGCCTGGCGGGTCCTGGCCGTCGTCGTCCTCCTCTTCCGGGCGGAGGAAACAACCTCATCCAGCGCAAACACACCGTGTTGAAGACGTGCACCTCCAGCGGATCGGCCACTCCGATCGCAGCATCGCCGTGCCCTCCGAAGGAGTACACGTCGGGCCCGACCGCGACGGCGGCGTGATCGTGTTGCCTCTGAGGTACACCGTGCCTCAGAGACACGCTCCAGCGTAGCATGGCGGATGTTGCGATGTGTCGTCTCCTGGTGTGGTCATGTCACATACCTCAGAGGAATATAGATGTTCTGTATCACACGCTACCACTCAACGTGTTTTTAGAACAGCTTATCACAAATGTCACATGAAGCGTGACCAATCCGGACAGCCAAAGCTAAGCGCAGCTTTGGATAGACGGAAACACCCCCTAAAATGGCATGTGGACAAGCTTAATGTTGACATTGTCAAACCTCCCTTTTGCTTGTGTCTTCCTTCATCTCTGCCATATTCAGACCCTCCACTCCAATTTAGATAGCATGAATGCCAAATTCTCCAGGTTTTCTTCAGAATAATATGTATATACCACTTATGTACTATGGCCAGGGGCCATTGCTGGCTTTTGGCATCTTGGCAAATGTTTGTCAGGGACATACTGTACATTGTCTATTCATTTGTGTGAAGGTCTGAGGAAGGGCTTTGGACCAAAACGTTACCACCTAAAAGTGGGTATAAGTAAAGATATTTCTGAGAGCAGAAAATGGTGTGCCGACTCATTTTTATTTTATTTTATCTGTTAACCTCGTGTGATCCGGCACCCAGCCTATAAGGTATATAGATGTGCATGTCATTTGTCTCTGCCAGCTATTTACAAGGACTCCTTTAACTCTGAGAGTGTACGAATGGAACGGGTCCATTTGGTTCCATTTGTACACTCTCAGAGTTACAGACCTGTAGTTGAGGGCTCGCTCTTTATGTTTCTGCTAATATAGTGCGGCAGCTTACGGCCATATTTTAGATAAATGTGGATGCGGCGGACAAAAGCGCCACATTTATTCCACATGCTCTCCCTAACCATACCTTTCATTTTGGACGGGGGGCCACGTCATCAATATGGCAGAAGACGGCCATCTTGGCGTTCAAAGATGGCTACCATGTAATATCCAATATGTCAGCTTCCAAGCCACTTAGAAGGTCAAGCTTGGTGTCGAAATATATGTTTTTGGGGTCAAGGAATTCAATAAAGCTACTATTTATTTTTTAAATATTTTAACATTTGGTTAATTCTGCCAATTATTCAGGTCGCTTAGGTCCAGATTTTAGAACATCCTTCTCAGCACATTTTATACACATGTTCCCAATTACCATAACTTTAATTATTTTTGGTAGGAACAAAGTCATCAAGATGGTGGCCATCTTGGATGGCTCAAAGATGGCTACCATGTAATGTATAAGCGCCAATGGCTTCCAAGCCACTTAGGTCAATACTGGTGTCAAAATTATAGATATTTTCTGTGTCAAGGAATGCGTTTAATGAGAAGGCCACCAGATGTTTTTGTACCAATATCAAATGAATATGTTTATTCTAGCAATTAACTTACAAAATGTTCATATTGGTTAGCATGGCACATGGAGTGAATTGACGTTTATTATCTTCACTTTCTATGATAACAACACATACAAATGTATCACATTGACAACGGCAAAGATCTGTGTAATTCCAGTGTGCCTTATTGCATCAGCACTTTGCACCACAATCACTTCTCCAGTTTAATGCAGGCTTTTGACACCATCAGTAGGAATGCTCCACACAGGAAGCCATACTTGGATGTCACATCCAATGTCCACCTTCTGGACTGGGTGTCCACAGCTGGGTCAGTTCAGACGAGGCCCAGATTCAGACTGGTAGGCAACTCGATCATTTCACTTGCTGCAGGAGTCGAGATAGTGGAATGTGTTCTTATTGTCGGTATCAGCTGAGAATATGGGAGTTTGTCCCTGTTACAATGCACTAGACCCCTCAGATATGGATTGCTGACGTGGTGCTCAGTGAAGTGCCACACATCAACTCCCAGTACTTACTGCAAGATTTGCGACACCCAGCCTGTTGATTTGATAGTGCCCGGGATCAAACACATGACCTTGTGGTCGAAAGGCAAGAGCTCTACTGACTGAGCTACCTGTCTTTTCCTGCAGAATGCTGATGTGTCATATAGCCTGTATAAATGTGAAAGATGGGAAGTTCTGTGGACTTGCTCATAGCATGAAAGATAGTATTCATATGCCATGTGCCAAAAGCAATCCAGATGTCTGTAGCTAGATACGTGGGCATGGAACTTGTGGTGGTAGAGCAGGTCTACCCGGCTCCTCCTGTCTACATGTCTACTTGGGGCAAGACACTGAACCCTACATTTCCTCCAATGGTCAGTGCTAGTAGTTTCCACCATTGGTGTGGGAACTTGGAAATGATGACGCTGGCATTGACTGCTCGCTGCTTCACCTCCCAATGTATGAATGTAAGCACTCAAATATGCATAGAAAAGCGCTATAAATATGCAATCGATTATTTGTGCTTGTCCACTTATTGAATGTAGACGGATTAAGCTCCACTGCACCTCGATAACCCTTCACCAGATCACTAATTATTTTTACCCCCTTTCTCCCCAATTCAATTGTTATACCAATTGATTCCTCCCCATACACATGTTTGTGTTGTCATTTCTGTTGTATCCTACAAGCGCCCACCAGGAGGACGTTTGGGGTCTTCGTCCTACTCCTTCCACCCAACACACCGCGCTGACAGGTGCCACCCTCAGGCCGTAGGAGTATGTGCTGCAGCCTTTCTGATCACATGCAGTCTCCACGTATAATGCTACTCTGTCAAAGTTCTGCAGTAGCTATTGACTCTGGGGGGGGGGGGGGGGGGGAATTAATTTCGACAAAAAAAGTCCACCACGAGCCAGCATGGGGATGACCGTTGCACGCGTCACAGCTGAGCTGATCAGACGTGTCGTAATGCTGTATGCCATGGGTTCCCAAAGTGGGTCCTTGAGGGAGTTTCAGCGGGTCCCCAGCTAAATGAGTTAAATTAACATAGATTTTACAATATCAATTGGGATCCCAGAGATACCTAGAAATGCCATTAAATGGCAGGTTTCAGGTCAAACCGGGGGCCCTTGAAATGAACGGTTGACCATCACTGCTAGAGCCGTAAACAAATTCTCGGGACGGGGGGGTCCTTGGCATACATTTTCAAATGGGGGTCCGCAAGCGAATGAGTATTATTTTGGGGGTTCTCGACATGAAAATGTCTGGGAGCTACCAGTGTTGTTTTTGGCAGCAAATTTAGATTTTAGTTTTAGTCATAGTCCCTTGAATAGTTTTTGTCACATTTTAGTCACCTGGAATTTTTTAGTATTAGTCTAGTTTTAGTCGACTAAATATCATAAGATTTTAGGCGACTAAATCTACAGTTGATTTAGTCGAACAAAATGTCTTTTGGCGGGCCTTGATGCATGCAACTAATTGTAAAATGACTTATACTGGATCTCCCTTCCTAACATTTTAGTCTAGTTTTTATTTGTTGGACAATATTGTCAAAATATTTAGTCCTATAGATTTAGTCATCGTAGCTTAGTTCTCATTTCGTTACCATTTTGTTGTTGTGAGTGTTTTCGGTAGTCGACGAACATTTT
>NC_139717.1:21955292-22175292 GCF_964188405.1 Protomyctophum parallelum | reverse complement strand
GGCTATAAGAATTCCTGTGGGTTCAAGCCAACCTTCCCAGAATGCCTTGTGGTTGCACTGACACCAGCCACTTGTGTCTACCTGTATATTATACATTCAGATCAGTGTGGATTCTTACAGCAAATGTTAAAAAAACTAAATATACAGTTTTGGACAAAAACTAATATTTTGGTTGGCCGTACACATTGGTTGTGTGCTGAAAATAGCAGATCTACAAGCTCACATTTTGAGCTTGTGTAGAATTGCTGTTTTCAGAGCGCAAGACCTGAGTGCTACCAAACATGGACTTGCGTCTTTTGGTTCTACTGGTTCTCTTCTCGGCTAGACTCTCCCTGACATGTTGGTATAGTATTTGTTGACCAAATTGTCAATATTATTTAGTCTTCGTTTTTTTTAGCTTAGGACCCCCATTTAATACTGTGTAGTATGGTGCATGCGTGCGTGCGTGCGTGCGTGCGTGCGTGCGTGCGTGCGTGACCCCTATTCTCATGATGAATTGAACTCAGAGGTATACACAGGAGGGACTTTCCCATAATGAGTCAGTCACTCGCAAGCATGCACGCGCACGCACACACACACACACACACACACACACACACACACACACACACACACACACACACACACACACACACCTGTCCTGTTGTACCTGTGTGACTCAGCAGGAGTGATGTCATCTCTTCATCCATTATGTAATGCACTGAATGTACCATGTGATTCATGGCGGTGGTTCAGTTCATAAACAGTGACACCTGCTGACAGGAATATGTCACTGCAACTATAATGAACGAATGGATGAATGAATGAATGAATGAATGAATGAATGAATACAACCATTGTCTAAAAGACTCATGCAAGTACACTAGAGCAGGGGTTTTCAACCTTTTTCATATCAAGGTCCATTATTTATTTGGCATCCATGAGCCACGGACCACCACATTTTGATGACATTTAGCCTCTCAGACCCAAAACATAATAGAATACATTTTGTCATCGGAGAGATAACAGGCGATAGTTCAACTAGCCAATGTACATTGACACGTTGTGAGCTTGTAGATCGGCTATTTGAACTATTCAGAAATGGTTTTCAAAATAGTTAAAAAAAAAAAAAAAAAAAAAAAAAAAGCTAAGAAGTTTAGGGATAAGGGGTTTAGCATGAACGGAAATAGAGCCTATGGAGCATCGCAGTCCTGCCCCCTACTAGGGCCCAGGAAATTATTCCCCGTTAAGTTTCCTTATAGACTTTTCAAAAAGTATTTATTTAAAAACGTTTGCGTCGTGGACAAAGCCAACTGGAGTTGTGACAAATCATGACAATAAACACAATGTTTTGGGCCGATCAAATAAGAAAAAAATAAATAAGAAAAAAAACGGCAGGTTACAACACTTTGTTGTTTTTCCAACTCGAGTTGGCTTTGTTTAAAAGGTCTTTTAAGGTCTTAAAAGGTCTTTAAATAAATTATTTCCTGGGCCTGGCGTCGTCATGAAAGGGGGCGGGACTGGGCCTGGCGTCGTCATGAAAGGGGGCGGGACTGTGCCTGGCGTCGTCATGAAAGGGGGCGGGACTGGGCCTGGCGTCGTCATGAAAGGGGGCGGGACTGGGCCTGGCGTCGTCATGAAAGGGGGCGGGACTGTGACGCTCTATTGTGTGTCCATGCAACACTCACAACCGTAAGGCAGGACGGGTGGATATAAACACCTAGATGTCTCATTGGCCGCTGCAGTTGATTGGAGCGACCTCATTGGCCGGTGCAGTTGATTGGAGCGACCTCATTGGCCGCTGCCGAGGCGTGTCACAGTCACAGTGGTTTTAAACCCTTTTCATATCAAGGCCCATCAGCATTTGAGCCACGGACCACCATTTGATGACATTTAGACTGATGATATGAGATTTTGTCCACAATTCCATTCTCCCAAATGTTTAATTTTACGCTCTCAAAAGTTAAAGAACTAATTGGACTCTCCATCATTTAGCTGGGGACCACCTGGAAGTTGGAACCCCATCAAGGCCCACTGGTGGTCAAAAATGTGGCCCAAATCTTTGAATATATATTCTTTCAGAGCGAGCGTTTTTAGCAACCAGATGTGGTTGGTGTGGGACAGAGAGAGAGGAGACACTGACGAGGTGTTAGGACAGATTATAATGCCCTGCAGCTGGGCGGGGTCGTTTAGGGTCGGACGTGAGGTCAAAATAAAGCCCTGCAGGGTTCAAGATGAACAACCCCTCCCTCCCCCCTGGACGTCTGTAATGACCAATGAGGAACCTCGTTAGTGACCTCTGTCCTCATTGACCTTGAGCCCTCGGGGGGAGGTGTGTGTGTGTGTGTGGGGGGGGGGGGGGGCAGACCAGACCAGCATGGGATCAGGGAGCGAGGGGGTTTTGGACTCACAATGGACTGCAGTCCTAGACATGCCATTAAATGCGGGCCCGTAGCCTAGTGCATGTCAAACTGGGGGGGTCCTTGAAATTAAATTGGTTGAGAATCACTGCTAGAGCCGTAAAAATCTTCTCTTATTGCGAGTCCCTGCATGGCATATCTTTTCAAATGGGGGTCCGTCCGCGGGGTGATTAGTGTCAATGTGGGGGTCCTTGACATGAAAACCCGTTAGGGTCCATTTGGTTCCATTTGCACATAGTGACAGACCCCTAAGGGTACCATTTGGTTCCTAACTATCATTTAGCTGGGGATCCCCAGGAACTCCCTCAAGGACCCCTAGGGGTCCCCGGACCCCACTTTGGGAACTACTGCCCTTGAGCAAGAGCAAGCCACTGACCATAATTGCTCCCGATGTGCAGGTTGGTGAATGCTATCTATGTAAAGTGCTTTGGATGAAAAGCGCTATATAAATGCACCGTTCACCATCTACCATTTGTGAAACAGACGTTCAACATGCGATACCTGCATGTAAATCCTGTAGCAGGGATAAAACCTATATCCCCACTGGACATTTCTATACATATATATGAATGCACGGAGGCATGAACAGCTCCCAAGACACACAAACACACACACGCCTGCACGCACACACACACAAACGCACGTGCCCACGCACACATACACATGAATACAGACGCGGATGCAGACATGTAATGTTTTCATTGAGCCCATCTGCAGGTTCACGCATGCATGCATGGTGTGTGTGTAGTGTAGAGTTGTCAATCTGTCTGAGTGGAGCTGCTATTTTTTATGTAAAATGTGACGTACATTAGACGTGCGTGTGTGTGATGTCCCATCGCGACACATTGTATAGGTTTTTAGGTTGTAGATCTGCTATTTCCAAATGGCCTAAATATGCATAGGCCTACAGTATATAGGGCTGAAGTGGTTACTGTGATTTTTAATAATAATCAAAATGTACAAAGTAACTATAGTAACTACCGTTTTCAAATAATTGTAGTGGAATATAAGTAAAAGTATTGGGAATTTGGAAATACTTCAGTAAAGTAATTATACGAAAAAATTGTACTTAACACATGAACCCCTTTGTGTTTAAAGCAATCAATTTAGCTATTGAAAAATAGCAGATCTACAAGCTATGAGCTTGTAGGTCTGCTATTTTTGAAAAATTGTGAAAATGCGGCACAAATATTTGAATATATGTTCTTTCAGAGAACGTTTTAACTCAAATCTTTGCTTCATGGCTGTACTGGAACATCATATTATCAAATGAGGGTCGGTGGTCCAATTACATATAGTTTCTGTGGGGTCCTAGTCATGAAATATGGAGCACCGCTGATATAGAAACATGGGTATTTCAGAAAACCTTTAGGATTTAGAAGACATTTGTAGAATCTGTTCAGGCCTAAAAGTACAGAACATAAGTAAATGTACTTTGTTACTTTCCACCATGCACTGCCTCCATCTCTCAATCATAGTGTCCATGGAGGCAGACACATGTGTCCTGTCTGCTCTATAGAACACAATCATGTACAATACATTATTCATGCTTGTGTCTGTGCGTGCGTGCGCACGCTCCTGCAGCCTTTCATTAATCAATTTAGGGCTGACGTCGACATTTAACAGTTCTGTTAAATCGCAGACCTACAAGTCTCGTATAGCGCGGCAATACGAGACTTGCAGGTCTGCGATTTTTCAATAGCTAAAGTATAACATAATGCTTAAAAGACCAAAAGGGGTTCCCGCCCTAAATGGGTTAAACTGTACACAACCCCAGTCACAGAAACAACATAAACTACTATGTCTTGCCGCCTACCCAGTAGAAGTGCATACTGTAATTTAGATGGCATGTTATTTAGACAGATCCCATGTTTCATTAGGTTTAGATTATAAAGCTACACAGACGCATGCAAGGCTAAACTTATGCAATTTAGATTCATAATTTAGCATTTTATGTATATGTAACCAGGTGGGGCAAGGAAATTACTTAGGATAATATAAAAAGGTACGACTACGCCACCTTGATGATGTTTGTATCAAGGAAATTAAACAATGAATACCTCTAAATCGGGTTCCCCAAAAACACAAGTTTGCACAATGAGACTGAGACGCGAGTTTCCCCCAAATGATAACATTTATTCACAAGTTAAGACTTATACAATATATACACTGTAGGAAGACAATATTTATTAAGTTATTAGATAAAACCAGCAATAGTTCTTTAGGTTAAATAATCACCAACCACAATATAGCCAAAGTACAAAACAGTTGTCAGCAGTTTGTAGTAGTAATGTTTAAAACAGAAACAGTCAGTTGGCCAGGGATCAACAACATTACATGAGGGGGCTATAAACTAAAACTATAAGCTGCTATGCCCACCTAAAGCCTAAGACCACAACACGCACACACAGCAACAGCATACAGAAATAAGAGAATCACCGTGAAAAGAGGTGCACGCAGTCACATCAACAAACCTGTAGGACAGTGGACTATAGTGAGGCCTATTGTGAACCCCTTAGTAGGTTGGCTGAACCACTTTAGAACTTGACTCTGGTGACACCGGACTCCACAATTGGGGAAAGAAACAGAAAACAAAACAATGATCACAATATGAAATGGTCAAAACACTAAAAGCAATAAAATCAATGTATGAACTCAAACTAAACAAAGCAGCAGTGGCAATCTACAGGATGAGATAAAAAACAAACACTTTAAGTCACACCAACAAACACAAAGTAGGCTTAAACAACAAACACAAAGTAGGTTTAAACAACAATGTGTCTGTTTGCGTACCTTCAGTTGTCTGTACTTTCAACACTCCCTCTCGCCACAGCAATGGTTTGGCACATGATCAACCTGAATTATAACAGCAGAGAGATTTACAATTATCAGACAGTATAAACATCATTAGACCAATAGGCATGAAACACCTTACTCACCCTGGCAACAGCATTAAACAAGCATAAGTGCATGACTCAGGTCTCAGGACCCACAGCCATGTAACCTCCAAGCAGCCTATTGTTTGGTAGACTACAAGGCCTTTAAATAGTAACACTGATTGAAAATCAGGAAGTGGATAGTGCAGCCATCCCTATGGTGGCCCTTGAGGCTCAGATCTGACCGGCTACATATACATAAATTTAAATACTGTAATGTACACTCATAGCTTCACTGTGTACAGATAATCTACTGTTGGGCAGATATTAGGTTATTGGCTTGCTTTATGATTCTTGATGACGACTATTTCTATGTATTTGATGTATTACCTTGTGTAGTTCCAATTTCCTTTTTTTTCCATAGACATTTTCATAAAGTATTTATTTAAAGTAGGGATGCACGATTAATCGGTAGCATAATCGGAATAGGCATCGGTATCGGAAGGGTCTCAAAATAATACTGATTATTTAATCTGGTTTTCACCAGCAAAGAAAAATTGATCTACATTTAATTTGTCATTCAGTTGTGAAAACAGATACTTGGAAAAGAGTATTACGCTATTTATTGATTGATCAAATACTTTATTAAATTAAATTAAATATTAACAGGCTATATTTTCTCTTCTTTCTAATTTTTTGTTCGGCCCAAAAAATTGTGTTTGTTGTCATGAGTTGTCACGATCCGAGTTGGCTTTGTCCGAGGCTTATAGGTCTTTAAATAAATACTTTATGAAACGTACATAGAAAAATACATAGAAATGAATTAATTAATTAGAGTAATAAAACAATTTATTGGAAATTGTCCTCTGGGGGCCGCTCATCGGGGGCGGAACTGCGACGCTCTATAGGCGCTCTGGATTCAGAGCGTCTGCTAAATGCCTACATTGTAAATTGTTATGTTTTTAATATTATCCCATTCTGGGCGAAAACCCCTTTTGGTGTTTTAAGCATGATGTTATACTATATTAGCTATTGAAAGATAGCAGATCTACAAGCTATACGAGCGCTACGAGGTTGTAGGTCTGCTATTTTGCTAAAATGTGGCACAAATCTTTGAATATATATTATTTCATAGCAAACGTTTTTAACTCAAGTCTTTGCTTCAGGGGGTCCCTGGAACTACATATTTTCAGATGGGGGGGGGGGGGTCCTTGACATGACATAGTTTGAGAACCACTGATATAGAAACATGAAAAAACTGTCATGATTTAGAAGCCATCTTGTAGAATCTGATCTCATGTCTTTTATACTGTTGAGACTGATATGTCCTTGGTATGTTCCCGGTGTGTTGCGTTGGTCACTGCAATAAATAAAATGATAGATGACCGAGCAGGCATGTTGATGGTGTGTCCCGCACGATCAATCTGTCATCATTTATACACTCACTAATCAAACTAGATTACACACCGAGATGTATCACTGAGCACACGCACGCACGCTCGCATGCACCGTGACGCACGCACGCACGTACACACACACACACCCACCCACACACTCTCGAACATGCGCCGTCATTCATGACAACCCGACAGATGGGATATATTGGAGTCATTCGGAACACATCCGTCATTGAGTGTCGCTTGAGAATAGAGTTGATTCCGTCGACTAAAACAGAGATGAAAAATGTTCGTCGACTATACCTTTTTTCACTGACGAAAACAACATGGAAACTAAATTAAAACTATACGCTATGATGACTAAAACTTTAAACAACAAATAAAAACTAGACTAAAATGTTAGGAAGGGGCTAGTGGACAAGAGATCCAGTATACTGTAAGTCTTTTTTTGGTTGCATGCTGAAAATAGTAGATCTACAAGCTACAAACTGCGATGGGTTGTGAGCTTCACGCTTGTATCACTTTGTGAAAGATTCTCTCGAAATGGCTCTTAGCCGCTGTACTACTGCTGAAATGGGAGAAATGACAGATTTCTGAGATTCATGTTTGGCGTCCGTCCGTCCGTCCGTCCGTCCGTCCGACCGCCCGCCCACCCACCATGGATGGATGGTGGGTGGGTGACCCACCATCCATCCATCCATCCATCCATCCACCCACCCATCCATCCATCCATCCACCAACCCACCCACCCACCCACCCACCCATCCATCCATCCATCCATCCACCCACCCACCCATCCATCCATCCACCAACCCACCCACCCACCCATCCATCCATCCACCAACCCACCCACCCACCCATCCATCCATCCACCCACCCACCCACCCACCCACCCATCCATCCATCCACCCACCCACCCACCCACCCATCCATCCATCCATCCACCCACCCATCCACCCATCCATCCATCCATCCATCCACCCACCCACCCACCCATCCATCCACCCACCCACCCATCCATCCAGCCACCCACCCACCCATCCACCCATCCATCCATCCATCCATCCATCTCCGTTTCTTCCCACATCTGTCTTGTCTCTGCACCTCTCCCTTTCTCTGTGACATCTCTCATCTATGTTTGAATTACAGCCATTTATCAACCTAACACTGTCACACATGCATGCATGCATGCGTGCGTGTGTGTGTGTGTGTGTGTGTGTGTGTGTGTGAGTGCACGCACGTAGGCCTACACACACACACACACACACACACACACACACACACACACACACACACACACACACACACACACACACACATGCATGCACGGACGCATGCTCAGAGAGGAGAGGAGCGGAGAGGAGAGGAGAGGAGAGGAGAGGAGAGGAGAGGAGAGGAGAGGAGAGGATACAGATTCAGTTGAAATCAGTCAGGTAAAGGCACACACACACACTACACCTTCCTGTACACAATTGTGTTTGCGTTAACAAACTAATTACAAGCCATTAGGGGAGAGGCCTGTCAGCTAACAATTAGCTCTGCTAATCTGCTACATGGATGGTCTGTGGGTCCAATGCAAAGAGAGAGAGAGAGAGAGAGAGAGAGAGAGAGAGAGAGAGAAAGGGAGCTCTAGACAGACTGTGTGTGTGTGTGTGTGTGTGTGTGTGTGTGTGTGTGTGTGTGTGTGTGTGTGTGTGTGTGTGTGTGTGTGTGCATGCATGTGTGTGTGTGTGCGTGCGTGCACACGTGTGTGTCTGTGCATGCGTTGACGCATGCGTGGGCGCGTGCGTGAACGCGTGCGTGCAAATGGCTGCATGCGTGCGTTTGTGTGTTTCAGTAATTGGCACTATATGGGATACAGCCGAGTAAGGCTTTGATTGTTCTTCACGGTTACAGATTACAGTAGCCTATACACTGTGTGGCACGCACTGTACGACACACTGTATGCTCATCTGTTCTTGTGTTATAATTCAATTCAATTCAATTCAATTATTGTGGCAAATCACAGCAGTTGTCCCAAGACACTTTGCGTATACATTGCAGCAATTGTAAGCTAGTGGTGCTCAATGTGGGGTCCGGGGACCCGCAGGGGTCCTGGAATGGAACTACTTATGGAACTACTTATCTTCAATGGATGACACACCCCATGAAGCCGACCAGAGACTCTGCCAGTCGTCAAATTATTTACTTCTTTCCCAATTATGTATTGTTTATTATCGTAATTTTTTCTACAAGTCTATTCTCCCCTCTGCAGGGCTAGCGGGTGGGTGGGTGGTTATGCGTTATTGTTGGTTTTCATTTGTGTTCTTTTGTGTACCAAAACAATGTAAAATTAAAGGCTTCATGGGGTGTGTAATTCATAGAAGATATGTCTTTTTGGGGTGAAATGCTTAGGCAAAAAAAAAAATAATAATAATAAATTAAATGAAAAAAAAAAAAAAATTAGCCAGATAACCTACAGAGATATGTGTCAACTAAACAGAGTGTTATTGTTGTTGTTATACTCACGCTCTGATTGGCCACAAACAACGAGAGGTATTGACATGTGTTTGTGCTGACATGGTGTTTTATTGTGTTACAAGAAAATACAAGAAATTGCATGTTCTCCCCGTGTCCCCTAGGGTAGGTACCCTCACAAAAACATGCAGTAATCCTGGTCTCTAAACTGCCTCCCCCTGGCCAGCCGGGACGCCTGATGGAGGGGAAAGGAACTGGTTGGAATAACGTGTTCCTTCCACGCGCTACGTCCAACCAGGGAAACTCCCCCCTGTCAGGTGTAAAGGAGCAACTTGGACACTCAAGCATGAAGGAAGCATGAGTTAAGTCCGTTGCTCTCCCTAGGTTGGCGGAGGGTGTGTAGAGCCCAGGATCACATCACAGGATGATTGGCACAGGGGTGAAAAATGGGTTACAAAATCGTGGGACAAAAAATATAAATTATAAAAAATAAAAATAAATACAAGAAATCACATCAAATGTGTAAGAGGGTATGTGCATCATCCTCAACGCCTACTGAAGCCTCATTCACACGTATCAAACACTAATCAAGCAAATGTTTGGTCGTTTTTTTGTTTTATTTTAGGCCACCACAATGCTTTTCCAATGGGAGTTACATGGTTTGACCAAACATTTGTGTTTGATGGGGGGGGGGGGAGGGGCAGAACACCACCAGCAATCAGCAATCAAACACAAATGTTTGGTCAAACCATGTCAAACCATGTTTGGCCAAACCATTGGAAAAGCATTGTGGTGGCCTAAAAAAACTAAAAAAATACCAAACATTTGTTTGATTGCGTTTGAGGCCTGAGTGGCAAAAAACGACTTTCTGGCCTTGACAGCCCATACATACACACAGAAAAGTCCTATCTGATTGCATTAAACAAAGTTACATCATTGTTTTTTTAGTTTTTTTTATATTTTTGTCCCACGATTTTGTAACCCATTTTTCACCCCTGTGTCAATCATCCTGTGATGTGATCCTGGGCTCTACACACCCTCCGCCAACCTAGGGAGAGCAACGGACTTAACTCATGCTTCCTTCATGCTTGAGTGTCCAAGTTGCTCCTTTACACCTGACAGGGGGGAGTTTCCCTGGTTGGACGTAGCGCGTGGAAGGAACACGTTATTCCAACCAGTTCCTTTCCCCTCCATCAGGCGTCCCGGCTGGCCAGGGGGAGGCAGTTTAGAGACCAGGATTACTGCATGTTTTTGTGAGGGTACCTACCCTATAGGGGACACGGGGAGAACATGCAAACTCCACACAGAAAGGCCCTTTCGCCAACCCCGCCTTCGGGTATGGGCACTGATGACGCGGAGGAGGAAACACGCCGCCAGCACCCACAGCGCCCCGAGCGGGAATCGAAGTTACATCATTGTTAAACTCGATTTGCCACTCACTTTATGCATGCGCATACCCGCCATTTCATTGGTTCCCAACCTGTTTTATACTTGCTATTGGCGGAACGCTCTGCCATAAGGAATGTAATTACCTTCCGCTCCTGGTGGATTGATCCGTCAGATAAGCTTTATTATCGCTATCAAACCCGATCGCTGATTTCTATTTTTTCATTATTACTTTGGCTCGGCCTTTCCTTCTTTAGCGAACCTAGACCGGGTTGCGCAACAGCGGGCCCGTCCGCATTTCATTATACAGGCTGACTAAAAGCTGAATAACTCCTAATTTACGGATCTGTCCGTGGTTTGGATAAAATGCACGATGTTCGGAAGTCTTTGCTGATTATCCGGTGGCTTAGATGGAAACATTATTGGCGCTTTCTAGAGCAAGGATGGCTGCATTTTAGCTCGCTAGCATTGACACTATTTATTAGCATAAAGATGGACGCCCACAACATCCGTTCTGTGCTGTGTGCACCCTCTAAATCGCCCCAGCAGTCTGAGGTTGGCTTTGCGTCCAGCAGGTGGCAGTAAGTACCACCTAAGAAAACATTTGGCTCTCCATGTACCACCATAATAAATAGCATTTATTACTTATTTATGTATTTAGAAATTCAGGAGCATACCGGTATACCTCTGACAAAACTCAGTCAAATCACTAATCAGCACAACTGATGATATTTATATGTGATTAATCCTCCTTACACACGCACACGCACACACACACACACACACACACACACACACACACACACACACACACACACACACAAACACACACACATAAGGCTGAAACTGGACTGGAAAGACACGACCAGTGTTTTTCATGTACAGATCTAGGGTCAGATTTCCTGATTTCCTGACTTATTTTGAAAAGACAAAACCAGATCCCGTATCAGCAGCAACGGAATTTAGTAAATTCAAACTTTTCTTTTTTTGGGATATGATGAAATGATCGTACATTTCGGCATTTCGGGAATGAATGATCGTAGATAGGGTGAAATCATCGTACAACACCAGGGGCTAGGTTTGGGAACTGTTCATTGATTCAGCATGAAGTCTAAAGCCTTCTAAATAGTTTACGACCGGCGGCCGGAAAATTCACGGCCAAGTTCATTGCCATGAATTCCCACGTAACGTGCAGGGAATCCTCGTGAATGCCCGTACGCTCACGCTCCGCTCACGATATGAGCGTAAACGCCGTTGTGAATGAAGTCCATTGTCCATTTAATTGTCTACTAGTCAAAGACGCTTATAGATTTGTACCAAGGCGCACTGTGCGTGATTCAATCACCTCATCACCCCATTACGCAGCAAATATGTAATGGATTTGAAATAATGTAAAATTCCCCATAATCAGTAACACGTAGCTGATACTGGAGCAGCACAACTTACATGACTTGTGTTGGTGGCAGAATGGATGGCAGATAGTCAGATACTGGACACACAAAACAACCCTCTGTATCTAATATGTATATAATTGTGTAACGCCCAAACCTTATACATTATGCATAATGTAATGGGTAGCGGGTGTGTTTTAAGGATGGTGGCACAATACTGAATCCCAAAATGAAGGAGATAGGGCTCCTGGTGCGAGTTGGAGCCCTATGACTAAAACTAAAATCTAGATTTGCTGCCAAAAACAACACTGGTGGAGACCAATCGAACAGAGAGTCTTGAAGTTTGTTCCATTTGTGTGTAGAGCATGATAAAGCAGCTCTCTCTCTCTCTCTCTGTTTGCGTGCGTGTGTGTGTGTAATTATTGTGTCGAAGCATCTGCTGAGGGGGTTATCGGACGAGGGGGTGTGGTCTCACCTTCTCCTCGGCGCTCTCAGCGGCGGGCTTATTTCCCCCGGGACGACGCAATCACATCCCCCCCCCCCCACCACCACCCGCCCTCACAGCTATAGGAGAAATTCGGTTCAACTCTCCCCCTGAGGGTGCGTGTGTGTGTGTGTGTGTGTGCGTGTGCGTGTGCGTGTGCGTGTGCGTGTGCGTGTGTGTGTGTGTGTGTGTGTGTGCGCGTGTGTGTGTGTGTGTCTGCATATCAAACAGGCCCAGGGCCCATGCCGGCTCTCAGCTCCCCCCATCCCGTGCACCGACTGTGGGTTTAGAACAGTGTTTGTGGGTCGTGGACACATTGTTATGGGTCCCCTTTATTGTTTTGAGGGGCGCTAGCCCCTCCTACATTCAGCTATGGTGTCGATTTTTGTCCTATAATACAAATATTAAATGCCATTGACAATGAATGGAGAACTCACGTCACATGTGTCTGAGTGGGGGATGCGTGCGCTTTTCCGACCCAGTCATTGGTCCGACATGCGGAGAACGACTGGGTTAAGTTTGGTGAACGTGCAGGTTGGCGACCGGATTAAGGTTGGTGAACATGGGTTAAGGTTGGCGGACATGCGCTGCTCCGTGCTTGCGGTTATGGTTCGGTTAGGGTTTGAGGTAGGTTGTCGTTGTCAGACCAATGACTGGTCGGAACTTGGTAGCCTACTGCACCTGTCTGAGCAAATCGCCTATTATGTGCTAACATGCCATTGACAATGAATGGATAATTTCCTTCATAATATGACTTTATATAGAGCTGTTGCGCTATGCTGGAAAAACCCAGACGCTCCAACATTGAGGATGTGGGAAAAGGAAATTATGAATTGAATTGGACTGGAAAGACTTATACGTATATAGTTAGGGGCAGACAGAATGATTTTGTCCAGCTTTGGGAGACATATATGAATACGATACAGACTATTATCTAAGAGGAAAAGAAACAGAACTGAAAACTAAATAATCTATTTTGGGATTAATGCCAACTGTTAGAAGATCTGCTTGGTGTGCTCACAGTGAAGCCATCCTCCAAACACTGCTGTGCTCAGATCAGAATGAGATGATTGTGGGGGTGGAGAGAATCCTGGCCATCAGGGGAGAAGGAGACCCAGACACTCAGCTGGGAGACTCCTCTGTAAGAACCAGAAGTACACCTGAGATCAATTATGATGGTTCCAGCATGGGTGGCTTGAGTAACTGGTCAGAAGGTGTGTCAAAGCCTTCTCACACTAAACACCTCAGAGATTAAGACCTTCATTGTCACCCCCATGAAGTTTGCCCAACTGGCCTTGCCACACTCAGAGCATTGATAGTGTTATCAAAATGGTGACTTATAGGCTTCTGCTGTACTTCGCTCAGGAAACGAGGAATGCAGGGATCAGGGCTCAGACCAGCAGGAGGCTGATGTCTAAGGCTGAGTCAGGACTTGTTCAAGTTCAGGACGTGAAAATATATCATAATTCTATCCAGTGATAAACATGCACTTGAATTGTTAATACATACAGTATGTTAATTTATGTTTTCTTTATTTTTTATATAATTTATTTGATTTTGTCGATAAAAAACATTGCTATGATGCAACTGGGACGTATCCTCAGTGATGTATCCCAAGGTTGTCGGGGGTTTCGGTTCTTCCAACATCATACCCCTCACTCGGGTGACCCAGCAGGGGTCCCGTCTTACGTCCCAGTAGCTACCCTCGATCAGTCCCTTAGGGAAAAACCAGGGCCACACAATCCGCTGCTCCAGAACTACTCTACACTTGGCGTGCCATCCAGTGCGTGGAGGGACTATAGGCACTGTGGGTTGACTCCAGGCCAGGCACTTCCTACGTCTCATCAGGTCCTCTCCTGCTCTCACCAGGAGTATGAACAGGACCTGTGCATTGCACCAGATTCCAGCACCAGACACTTCATTCGGGAGTGGTGGATTCTGCAGGCTCCACAGACAGGGCGACAGGCACCACTGAATGGCCCTCCTAAAGGCCTCACGCAAAATTATTTCCTTTATGTCTTTATTAAAAGTCCTAAAAAGAGGTTAAAACGGGGAAAATGGGCAATTTAGAAATACAAAATAATGTTATAATTTCCTTTGGATTTTCAATCTTATAAATGAGGTAGAACGGGTACAATTACCGATTTAAAAAGGCAAATTGATAAGTTGTCCTAACCAAAAAATAATGCAATAATTGAATTATCCATCAAAAACTCCCAAAATAGACACCCAAGCATTTTGATTAAAAAAAAAACAAGTATGACCCCCCTAGCCTATGATGATAAGAGCGCCCCTCACTTCACATGAGTGTGATCTTTGGTAAAGTATACATAGAGTGTTATAATGCTGTTTGTACACTAGGTGTCACTGTTGAACAGTCTCTCTGGGCGGGGCTTAATACTTGACCATATTAGGAGATCAACGGGCATCGTCTTCCTTGATTGGTCAACCCAAACCATTGGCTTCACGGATTGGACAAACTTTGTGTGGTGTCTGTGCCTCTATATAATATAAGTGAAGAATGCGGACTATTCCATGCATTTACACAGCAGGACTTGATCAATAGTATATCATTGACCAATAGGATATCATTGACCACTACGATACGATTGACCAATAGGATACCATTGACCAATAGGATACCATTGACCACTATGATACGATTGACCAATAGGATAAGATCGACCAATAGCATACCCATTGACCACTAGCATACCATTGACCAATAGGATACCATTGACTAATAGGATACCATTGGCCCATAGCATACCGTTGACCACTATAATATCATTGACCAATAGGATTTATCCACTTAGGTACTGTTGTGAGTAATGTTACACTGGGCGGTGCATCTGAGAGGACCAGGAATAGCCAATCAAAGAGCTGTGACAGTGAGACACTGTGTGTACTCCTTTGGAGGTGAAAAGGATCACATTGATGTGCACGTCTTAAACACAGTGTCTTTGACCTGGAGGAAGTTGACCCCAGTGACCTCTGGTAGAGGAGAACGCCACCTTGAGGTTCCCTCCAGGCGTGATGGCCACACAGCTGTGCTGATTGAATATACTGTCTACCTTTGGGGAGGGCGGACTAACCCAGGTTACTCCAACGTGCTTTATGCCTTTGATGTCGACGCCCACACATGGTTCAAACTACAGGTTTCTGGGACTGTTCCAGAGGGGAGGGACTACCACTCTGTCTGTGTCTTGGAGAAGGTCATGTTTATTCATGGTGGACGGACCCAGACTGGACTCACTAATGACATCTACAAGTTGGACACCAATACAATGCGCTGGACTTTAATTAACACCAGAGGAACTCCACCTCCTGCTTCATCACGTCACTCTGCCACCATCCTTGGGACAAAGATGTTTGTATTTGGGGGCTACAGTGGGTGGTTTCAGTACTACAACACTATCAGAGTGTTTGACACAGAGACCAACCTTTGGCTGAGCACACCTTCTACACAGCGTGTTCCAGAAAAATGCTGTCGCCATTCAGCTTTTACCTACAATGGAGAGCTGTACATATTTGGTGGCGGGAACCTTAACCAGAACTTCAAAGATCTGTGGAAATTCAGTCCAGAGAACTTCTCCTGGAAGAAGGTTGAGCCCAAGGGGGATGGTCCGTCTCCGTCATTTAGGATGTGCTGTTGCATGGTGGGAGATTGTGTCTTCCTCTTTGGAGCAGACAACACCCATGACGACCTGTTTGTCTTAGACTTCAGTCCTAGCCTCAAGACGTTATGTAAGCTAGCAGTTATTCAGTACGGTCTGGAGCAGTCTGAACTCCCACACAACATCAGGTGGGAACTGGCAGCCAAGACTGACAAAAAATACTAATCCCCCCACCCCCCCAAAGAAAACAAGATGTGAACTGGCAGCCATGATTACTACACACTTCCTGTGGGGCGTCTGTGTTTTCATTCTCACTAACAACAATGTAATCACATTCTGTATGCAACTGCCGACAGATTCAGTAGCGCAGCTCGGAATCTGTTTTTTTCTTTCTTTCTTTTTCTTTTTCTTAGTTTAGTAAATGGACGTCCTTCCTGATCATACTCCTAACTCCTGTGTCACACAAGCATCAACCGTAGCAGATCTACAAGGTCTAAACGCTCTGCAAAGTGACACGTTTTGTTGCATCATCGCTATGGGGTGCTCACCCAATCAATTAACACCAGAGGAATTCCACCTCCTGCTTCATCACGTCACTCTGCCACCATCATCGGGACAAAGAATTTTGTATTTGGGACCCGCCAATCAAAACAATCCCCTCAAATCATAACATAGGCTTTCAAAACACCCCTTAAACAATAACAGAATAAAACATCTTAGGGCCTTACCCTTAATAAGGGATGGCGTTATTAAGGACCATTATTACATATATGTGACATACACTTTTAAATGCCATAAATAAAATAAATCCTTTTCTTAACATAATGTGGCAGCGCTACAAACCTATGAATGATTTTTGCAAAACAGTGTTTTATATTACTCCAAAGTTTGCAGGATTGATCTGTTTGGAACAAAATGCCTAATATCATGAAGACAGCATGCCATTTTTTGTGAAATATTGTGAAATATTGGTCTTGGACCATCTGTTGGTGTCAACGTCAAATGCATAAAGCACCATGTTGTTGTACCAATACAACTGGCCGTAGGAATAATAAAGTCCTCCCCATATGTAGACGGTACCTTCTATCACCACAGCTGTGTGGCCCCTGTACCTGTGGGAAGCCCCCGGGGGACATAGTCCCTTTCCAGTCGTCACTAGGGGCAACTAGGAGCAAAGACACTGTGTTGAAGACGTTCACCTCCGTCTCGTCCCTGAGGCGAAAGTCGGACCCTCCAAAAGAGTCTTTGTCCGTGTCCCGTTATCTCTTTGTTGCTTGTGAAAGGAAATATTTAACGATTATATATATTAGATTCTCTAGCTAGTTGTGCAGTGCTGACGTGTACTATATTATTTCTAAAAGCGGCAACAGCTTATACAGTTTAGGATGGTCTTGGTCTGACATCATATAGAACACAAACCGTTGCCCAACAACGGCACTTTGTGCAGATCTTTATAGTCATGTGATGAACACGGATGTGTCCGATCTTCCATAATGCCATCCCACTTGGCTAAGATTGGCTTCCAAAGTCTGCAGGATTGATCAAATCATGAACACAGCATGGAATCGATTTGAAATAATTACACACACATTCCCACTAGGACGAGGATGAAATGCCACTTCAAAAATTTCAAATCAGCCTCATGGTGGTGCTAAAACAAGCTAATTCATATTTTACCTAGAACTACATCAATCTGCGTAGGAAAACATTTGACCTGCATTTTTCACATCTGCCTTTTATAGTCCCACCAGGACAATTTTCGCAAAAGATTTTTTTCTGATACTTCAGATTCTGTGGAAGAATCCCGGAAATTGGTACACACCATCTAATTATCTAACCTTCGGCTAACTTTGGCTTCCAAAGTTTGTAGGATTGGCTCGTTTTGAACAAAATGCCTCACTTCATGGACGCAACGTGCAATTTACATGAACTTTCCTACTAGGCCGATAAATACATCTCACCCTTTTCACATTGGCCTGTTAGGTGGATTTTTGCAAAATACATTTTTGCCTCAAATCATGCCTCAAATCATGAATTTGATCTTCCAATTTCCATCAAAAGCGTTGGCCTATTATAGCGCCCCCAAGAGGCCACAATAACTATACCTGACCTGGCAGAGACCTGTGCACGTTTTCTAGTTGACAATGCTTTAGTTTTTTTCTCCGGTGGAAAAGAAGAGCGACTCATCTTCCCAACGGGACATCCTGTATTTACATCTGCGTTGAAAAAACAATAATAATCGGTGAATCTCGAAAGGTGAGTAAAAAAAACAAAAAAACGCTGGCAGTAAAGTGAGTAAAAACAGACTGTTCAAAACAAAACAAAAATCCCTCCCGGGGGCCCCGTTGTGGTGGGAAACATGTGCATGGATTATAAGCCACCAACCCTATGCAAATTACGGCAATTGTCATAACGTGCTGTATCATGATGTGTTTTGAGCTTGTAGATCTGCTATTTCCACTGTTTTAGAACATTTATATGAAAATATATGAACGTTTTAATGGGGAAATGATCATGACGATTATGCAACAAAAAAGAAGAAGAAGAAGAAGAAGAAGAATTGCGATAATAATTAATTGCGATCAGGTGACCATTATTATAATTGTGACATCATGCCTAGATGGGAGGGACAGGATTTGCCCTCAATTCACCTTTAGCTAAGCCCTGCCCTCTCCCACTTAGACACTCCCACTTGGACACTTTCCAGCCGGGCTCATTCATTCCAATGTAAATAGCATGGATTTTACACATAAAAATATTTTTTTGGAACCAGACCTTCAATGTTTTATCATATAGGAAAACTATTGGTGGAGAGGTTTGTCTAACCCATGTTATGCTTAGCTGTGATTGGACTATATAGGTGGGGAGGGGCTTAGCTATAGTCCGTTCCAAAGGCCACTCGTGAAGTGTGTGCGTGCGTGCGTGCCTGGGTGTGTGCATGTATGTGTGCATGCCTGGGTGTGTGCGTGCGTGCCTGTGTGTGTTAAGCAGCATAGTAAAGTGTGATGGATCAGGTCTTATTAGCAGCTGGAGGCCGGACCTTCATTTCCTTATGGCGTTCTGTCTTTATTACCATCATTGCAGCCACATCACACGCACACGCGTGTGTGCACGTGCACACGCGTGTGTGCACGTGCACGCACTCATGCACAGCCTCATGCATGCATGCACACATGCACGCTCGCGCACACACACACACACACACACACACACACACACACACACACACACACACACACGTAAGAAGTAAATGAAGCATAATAATAATTCACCAGTTTAATTAACATAACGGTGCACACGCATAATATAGCCACGATGCAGGATGTATCGAATAGGTATTATACAACAGGTCGTTTCGAGGAAGCAATCTGATTGGTTGAAAGTTGAAACGGCATTCTAGCCGTGCTTAAACGACAGTATAGGAAGGAATCAAAATAAATAAATCACCTGCTCTGCTCTCCCAGAGCGCAGGAGACTGGGTGGCTAGGTGGCTGGTGACCCGTACGGGGCCATTTGTACACTCTCAGAGCTACAGACCCGTACGGGGCCATTTGTACACTCAGAGCTACAGACCCGTACGGGGCCATTTGGAACCCACTCAAGGACACTTTGGAACCGGTTGGTTCCCAATGGGAACCGGTTCAGTTCTTCTTGGTTCTTATAGTCTATGAGCCAGAGCTCCAAAATTGGAACGTTAATTATGAATTGAGTGGGCAAAACCATACCTATATTAGATTGCTATCACCATGAAACTTCCCCAATTGAGTACTTACACAAAGACAATTATTTATTGATTTTTAAATATGAAAATGAGGCATTATGTAGGCCTCAAAATATGCAAAATAATCGAAAATATGAAAACGCTACTACTGTGGAAGGGTTATCATGTATTAATTTACTTGTATTGATTCTATAAACAATTTAATATAGGTCTAGTTTTTCCCATCAATTTTGGAGCTCTGGCTCATGGACTAAGAACCAAAAAGAACTGAACCGGTTCCCATTGGGAACCAACCGGTGGAAAAGGGGGTCTTTGAGAACCTGCACTGGTGTAGCAGAGTGTTTCCAGTGAGCCAACATGCCCAATAGCAGCACCCTGACTCTGTTTGACCAGAACGGAACAGAGGGAGCCTTCATATCAGCAGTAACAAGGAAGTATAGGGAATCATGCATCAATCATGATGTCCTTTTGACTTTTGGACTTATTTACCAAGGTCAGGTCAGCCGAGCCAGCTTAGGTGGTTCAGGCATCTGGTTAGGATGCCTCTCAAAAGGAACTGGTTGGAATAACGTGTTCCTTCCACGCGCTACGTCCAACCAGGGAAACTCCCCCCTGTCAGGTGTAAAGGAGCAACTTGGACACTCAAGCATGAAGGAAGCATGAGTTAAGTCCGTTGCTCTCCCCAGGTTGGCGGAGGGTGTGTAGAGCCCAGGATCACATTTGATGATTGACACAGGGGTGAAAAATGGGTTACAAAATCGTGGGATAAAAAATATATTAAAAAAATAGGATGCCTCTCGGGCGTCTCCCTAGGGAGGTCCTCGAGGCACGTCCCACTGGGAGGAGACCCCCGGGGCAGATCAAGGCACAGTTGGAGGAAACACATCGACTCACTGGCCGGATCCCCCAGGAGGAAATTACTAATGTTGCTCTGGAGAGGGAAGTCTGGAGCACTCTGGATGGAGGTCAGCAGCGCCTCATTGATACATGGTGTGCGCCCTGCTCCATGTTTGTTTGCCACGTAACATTTACCAAAAAATATTTAAGCAAAAAAAAGAACTGGGGGTAACTTGCACATGTTGAAGCCTTTATTTTAATTTAACAGGCTCCTGGTGAACTTACGACAAACGTCTGGGAACAAGGTTAGGCTGAGCGTACGTGGTCAAAACAGTGCCTGGCGGTGACACCGCTCCAATACATTTCAATGTGTTTGCACACCTGCTTGCATTTTGGGCTTTCACTGACCACCCACAGACCAGTGTTGTAAAGTAACTAAGTAGGCCTACTTTAACTTAAGTACAATTTTGAGGTATTTCCAATTTCCAGTACTTTTACTTCTACTCTACTTTTACTTCTACTACATTTTGATTAGAAAACATACATTAACCACTTCAACCCTATACATTTCGGCCATTTGAAAATAGCCGATCTACAAGCTCACAATGCGCGCAACGCGACGCATTGTGAGCTTGTAGATCAGTTATTTTCAATAGACTTTGTACACATTTTGAACTTGTGAAATGGGACATTCTGCAATATGAGTAGCCTACTTTTACTTTTAGTACTTTTAGTACATTTTGATGCAGATAATTTTGTACTTTTACTCAAGTACATTTTCAATTCTGTACTTTTACTTGTAACTAAGTATACTGCCACAGAAACCCCCTTAACTCTGTGTACAAATGGACCCGTAAGGGTCCAATTGGTTCCGTTTGGTACACTCTCAAGGGCTCCAGGGAGACCATGCCCATAAGTCAGACATCCCGCTATAGTCAGACCTGTGTGGCCGGCTAAGAATCACCCGTTCTGCGGGCTAGAAATCACCCGTTTCGGCTCCCGACATCCGTGGCGGGTTCCAACAAATCCGTGCTGTGCGGGTTACAAAACACCCGTGGCTCCCTGTGAGGTTAGGGTCAGTGTTGTTTTTGTTCCAAAAAAAAAAAAAGTTCGTTGACACTGATGAAAACTAAATGGAAACTAAATGAAAACTAAGCTATGATGACTGAAGCTATGAGACTAACTATATTGACAATTTCGTCAACAAATAATAACTAAAATGTTAGGAAGGGACTAGCTGGACAAGAGATCCGCTAGTATAAGTCATTTTACTCTTGGTTGCATGCTGAAAATAGCAGATCTACAACCTCACAACGTGTCGCGTTGTGAGGTTGTAGATCAGCAGTGTAAAGTGTAAAATCAGTCATTAGGACGGCATCAAGGCCCGCCAAAATACATTTTAGTCGACTAAATCAACTGTAGATTTAGTCGACTAAAACTAGACTAAAATATGACTTAAACTAAATGAAGTTTCATTCCAAAAAGACTGACTAAAACTAAAATATTAATTTGCTGCCAAAAACAGTGTCTAGGCTTAGGCTAGGGTGTGGTATAGTGTTATATAGTAATGGTCTGAATAACAGGAGGTTGGACTGACGACATGTTATACCAAGTTACACACCTGTTGTGTCTGGCTAGCTCGTTGTGTTTCTGGTAATAGGCCATGTGACCCTTTCTGATCGGGCCTGAGGCCTCATTCACACCCAAGACACACTGTGTCCCGTGTCTTCTGTGTCTCACTGCATTTCCAATGGGAGTCACATGGTTTCACGACATAGCCTTGTTGCATGGCTGTCTTCTGCCCTCCCCCCCATGCAACAAGGTTTTGTCTTCAAACCATGTGACTCCCATTGGAAATGCATTGAGGCGTCCATGACGCACAGAAGACTTAGGTGTGAGTGAGGCCTAAGTCATTGGATTTTTTTCCACAAATGTGATGAGGTCATTACATTAATTTGGCTATGGCCGGCTATATGGCTGTTTTTCGTGCAAAACTAATGCTTGGAATGTGTTCAGAATCATGAATAACGCCTAGTTTGACATGTCACACGCTATACTTAAAGCATAATTAAAAATGTGTAATTTGAATTATATTACAATAATTTTTTCATAACATCCCTCACACACACACACACACACACACACACACACACACACACACACACACACACACACACACACACACACACACACACACACATTACCTGTTTAAGCTGACTCCCCCCTTGCTTGTCACTCCCACACTCACACACACACACACGCACGCAAGCACGCACTCACACACGTGCACGCACACGCACACACACAGACACAGACGTGCGCTCCCCCCGTGGATGAAGCTTCACAGGCGGGGTCAAAGGTCATGTCCAAGAGCAGCCCTGTGAATGGCTGCTTGACCTCTCTCTCTCTCACCCTGTGTGTGTGCGTGCCAGTCAGCTAGTGCGTGTAGTGTAGTTACTCAGCAGAAGGCAGATAAATGATGGTTACATTAGTCTGTCTGTCTGTTCTTGAATGGGTTAGGGTTAGCCTAACCCTCCATGTAAGTTGTGTAAGTTAAGTCCACACGACGATGGTAACATATTTCCACAGGTCACCAATTTCACCATAATTTGACATGATATGGGACTGGGAGTGACCGAGTGTGAGTGAGCGAGTGGCCGAGATTTTGGTGGTATTGGAATTTGGCTCTGGAGGATCCTTGAAGCCTCCTATAGCTCAGAGCCTTATAGACAGAGTTACGCAAACTGCGTTCACTTCATGGGGCTTCAGTCCAATGGCGGCTCTCCTACATAGACGGAATATCCGTCAGATGTATTTCCCCCGAATACGATATTTTCCCGACCAATCACAACACTTGTTTCATTCGCGGAGAATGTAAACTGATTTGTAAAGCATCAACGTCATTTCCTTCCTTCCATTTACTTCCGCTAAAATTCCGCACTTCCGCTGATAGTCTTTTCAGTCGCGGTCTTGCCCAGGGTGGGCAGAAATACATTGGACTGACTCAGGCAACAGCCCAGCTTTAATGATCTTAAATCCCTTTATTTTAAATACTTTTGTAGTACAACATAAACATTAAAGAGACGTTAGTAGTTACTGTACAATACTTTAAAACAGTTGTCATGTTGCACACATGCTTAAAATAGCTCTTGTTTGCGACGCCCTCGTTGAAAACAATGTATTCCAAACTCCAGCTTGTCTCAATTCAGGCTGCATGAACAGCGCTCGGGTACTCGGTTTCTGCCCCCTCAATATTGTAACTCTTCTATTAGATGGCTCTGCTATAGCTGGACGTCTGGAGATGGAAGACATGAGACAGATAGCGTTGCTGTGTCTGTTTTTCACCACACGACCGGCATGTTCCTGCCAGAAGGGGGCGTTCTCCTGCAAGAAGAGGAGCTCGATGACGTCGTGGTCACCGATGAGGAACTCGACACTGCTGACTCTCTCTACATGAGAGAGAGACAGAGAGAGAGAGAGAGAGAGATTTTAATAATTACTGCTCTTCATCTTCATCTTCATCTTCATCTTCATCTAACAGTCTTTGTATTGAGTTTGTGCTTAAAATGTACTGTAATTCTACAAACTGTTAATAAATATTTCAATCAATCTATCAATCTTAACCTCTCATGTTCAACATTGAACTGTCATTAATATACCTTAGAGTTGTTGTGTGTAAATGATAAAAAAGTGTCCCCTTTCTTCAAAGGGGACATAGTGCGCTATAGTGCGTAATGAGGATCCACAGCTTTGAGGAGAGCTAATTTCCTGCCGCAGTGCTGAGGGAAGACTCCCTGGCGTGGACGCACGCACGCACACACACACGCACACAGATAGACTCTCAGGGGCCACGGTCGGTGACGGATAGACAATGTCTGAGGTTGATTAAAGTTGACCTTGAAATCCACAGAGAGAGAGAGATAGATAGAGAGAGATAGAGAGAAAGAGAGGGGGGGGCACATAAGGTAGTGAAGAAGAAAAAAACTACAGAGCGAGGCAGGGAACGAGCGGTTGAGCGAGAGAGAGAGAGAGAGAGAGAGAGAGAGAGAGAAAGAGAGAGAGAGAGAGAGAGAGAGAGGAGAATATATAAAAGGCACAGGGACAAATGGAAGCTAATTGCAGTGGAAAAGGGCGATCAATAGCGCCCCCTATCAATACCTATCGGATTTTCTTTTTTTAATCACTAATTTCACACAAAGAAGATGCGGGGGAGGGTGGCAATTGATTGACCCCCCCGCTCAACTACTCACACACACGCACATGCACACACACACACACACACACACACACACACACACACACACACCCCCCACCCAAACACACACACACACGCACACACGAGCAGTGCAGTGCATTTAGTTATCGACGTGCGTCGGTGGTTATTGCTGAAGAGGAGCTGTGTGTGTGTGTCCTTAAATGAGAGTAAACGAGCGGCAGGTGCATTGTGGGTGACATGGGACTCTAAAGCTGCGTTCAGACCTGAATATATACAGTATATTCGCCTCGGTTCGTCCTGTTTGTATTGCACCAGGTCGCGCCGCGCCCGTTTGCGCAATTCTCGTCTATGCATTGACTTTGTATGTAATCGCACCGCTCTAACCATTCAAGTCTGAACGCACCTTTTTGGCAAAATAATACATGTTAATGACGTTTAGAAGATTTAGAACACTTTCCTGGGGGTCTTTGTGTTTGTAATATGTGGTTTTAGATATTTTACATTTTAGCAGGGAGCCCAGTGTCTCTGATGTCATCAACACTGGGCTCACTTATTTCCTGGACTACTCTGACTGAGACTACTCTCAGTCAGAGTAATATAGTAAGAGAGTGGCGACACGCTTTGATCTCGCCGCAAAGTGGGTGCCTATGGGCTATAGGCCTAGTTCCAAACATTGCTCCTATGGCGGGAACTATCCCATTGAGATAGAATGAGCACTTCCACATTCCATTGTTACAATGGGAGTCAACGCTATAGTGTCGCCACTCTCTTACTAGATTACTCTGGTCTCAGTAAGACAGCCCTCCCCCTGTCCACAAGGAGCAGTGCACTAAAGCATGATGGGAATTGTATAGTCCAGGAAGTAAGTGAGCCCAGTGTCGATGACATCAGAGACACTGGGCTCACTGCTACAATCTAAAATATCTAAAACCACATATTACACACGTAAAAACCCCAGGAAAGTGTTCGAAATCTTCTAAACGTCATTCAAATATATTTTGTGTCCCTTTAAGGGTGCGTACGTCGGGACCATTTCGGGTCACTCTGCCGCATGGCGCTACTCTCAATCCTTTTCATTTCAAAGGACCAACGGGCATCGTCCTAGACTCCTAGGGGCTGTATTTTGCGTGTCTTAAGTACCAGGTCTTATTACTTAACTTAAGACCTGGAGGCGTGATCAATGCCATTTATGCTATTAGGCTATTCTGAGTGGCCAAAGAGCATTGACCACGCCTCCAGGTCTTAAGTTAAGCAATAAGACCTAGTATTTAGAACACGCAAAATACAGCCCCTAGGGCTCCTGAATATTTTAGCATTGTGGGAGTGTCCATATGTTAATTATTTTCGCTTTGCGCAATTTGCTATTAACCCTTGACCTAAAAACACTCAGCGCATAACGATTAGACGTGGGTCTGACCACCTCATAAACGCAAAAAGCACTGTTTGATTTTACACTTGAGCGGCTCTGGGAGTCTGCTGGAGTGTTGCCATGTCTGTTTATTATAAGCGGCTTCTTTTTCTGTAAAGTTGCTTGTACATATTGGTAGTTACTAGTTGTGGTTGCTTTTCTTGTTTCTAAAGTGGTTATGTGGGCTTTTCTCCTAATGTTGTTTAAACCAGTGATCCTCACACAGCACATTCCCACATTCCCTAAGGACGGCTAATCCAAAAATGTAATTACATTTTTCCAAGATTACTTTTGAAAATAGCAGATCTACCAGCTCACAATGCATCACATTCATTAAAACTATGAACTCTGACTGCAGGGGGATATATAATGATCATTATAACAACATGCAAGAACATATTTAAAAAGAAGGAAGAACTTTATATTTGTGGACAATCAAAATATGTTTTTTATTTTAATGTGGTGTCATTAAAATTAATCTGGATATGGCAGACTCACTATCTAGAAAATAAAAACATGGCACTTCATTTAAAATAGGTTACAGACCCCTGTTATATGCCCTTATTTTGGGATTATTTTTATAGACCTATTTACTTGTTTCTAGGAGACATGGCAACAGCTCTTTTGTTGCGTCTTTTTTTTGTAAAATGTTGAGATTAGAAACGGCCATAATTCTTTCATTTCTCAACCTTAAAAATAAATAAAAACATCTCCATAATCCTTGGGAAGTTTGCTTTCATACGCTGTATCACACCCGATTCAAGTCTTCTTCAATAAAATGCTACGAGCGAAGACCATATACCATCACGGGCCACAGTATTACGCACCACGCATTCAACTCATTACTCATTTCAAATATAATATAATATAATTATAATTTTAATTAAAATACAATTTTACTGGTGTTTTTCAATAGAAACAAATTATTTTGAGGCATAAAGGTGACAGCATGCAGTGCAATAGGAATAATTAACCCAAATGTGCCAAAGCCATTTGTCATGTCTTATGGTGCCAGCCTGAAGAAATGTAATACCACAATCCCCAAAGTGCGCATTCCGTATGTGACATCAGCTGACTGGTAAAGAGAATAGTACGGACATGTTGATTGGGTAAGTCTCAAACACTCCTTAAACACTCCCATGACTAATTCAAGGCCGTTTTGCGCAATCCACGGGGTGTTGAAAGCGCTTCTTAACATGCCCAAAATTGCTATATGACATACCACACGCCCCCAGCTCATAAAACTGTAATTTGATATGTAATATTATTGGAACTGGTTAATGGAGCCCCTAGTCTCTAAAAAGAAAGAGCGTCTGATAAATGCCTAAATTGTAAATTGGAGAGGTTATACCTTCCTGCATTGCTCCAACACGTTCTGGATGGTCTGTGCCACGCGGCGACACTCCATGATGGTGAGGCGCGTCACCAGGCTTTGATGCGTCCACGCGACGGAGGCTCCGCCATGGCGGCAGCCTCCGCCGTGGCTGTAGCAGCTGCTGTAAACGTGCACATTTGATAGCGCACACGCCTGGCGCTTGCAATGTGTCAGGACCTGATAGGGAGGAGAGGAGAGGAGAGAAGAGAAGAGAAGAGAAGAGAAGAGAAGAGAAGAGAAGAGAAGAGAAGAGAAGAGAAGAGAAGAGAAGAGAAGAGAAGAGAAGAGAAGAGAAGAGAAGAGAAGAGAAGAGTTATTGAAATAACTTGGAATAGTGACAAACGGCTCATAGACTAGAGGGCATTCCGTAAACTTCCGGTTCAGGTCTGTGTCACTACTCGCCAATAGAAGTCTATTGTAGAAGAGACTGGGCCTTCCTTGGACTGACACAACTCTCTCTAACAGAAGGCTCTGGACTGACCTTAGTGCAGTGGTGGGTTGAGGATCGTATAGAATCTAGACTGACCTCATGTTGTGTTCACAATAAACTTAACACAGGGCAGATTAAACGATGTGGTCTACCATTCATTGCCAATGGAAGCCTGCAGCAACATGACGATGCAAAGACGGAATGATGCATGATGTAGCAGCTGCTCCAAATCAACTCACAACGCCTCTTTGCATCGTTTCAACTGCCCGTTGTTTTCGTCGACTAAAACTAAGACTAAATATACTGTTGATTTAGTCAACAAATAAAAACTAGACTTCAGGAATGTTAGGATAGAATGTTAGGAAGGGGACAAGTGGACAAGAGAGCCAGTATGTAATTTTATACTTGGTTGCAGCTCAGCTTGTAGATCTGCTATTTTCAGCAAGTGTAAAATCAGTCATTACGACGGCATCAAGGCCGACCAAAACACATTTTAGTCGACTAAATCAACTGTAGATTTAGTCGACAAAAATCTTATGACATTTAGTTGACTAAAACTAGACTAACACTAAAACATTCCAGGTGACTAAAATGTGACTAAAACTAAATGAAAACCATTCAAGAGACTATGACTAAAACTAAAACTAAATTTGCTGCCAAAAACAATACTGACCTTAGTGCAGTGATTGGTTGAGAACCTTGGATTGTCAGGAATTAAGCCAGCATCATCTTCTTCATCATCTTCTACCACCTCTGCCTCCACCTGACACGCATGCACGCACGCATACGCACGGCACACGCACACACATACGCACACCACACACATGCGCAAGGATTACTTTAATACTTTGACTGCCGTAGATCGCGTCATTGTATTTAAACACCGTTTTCTCACATAATATGTTTATTTTGGGTGGGGAGTCCCCAGTTCAACCTCCAACTAATTCAGAATGCCGTAGCCATAAAATGTACTTACTTACTTACTAAATATGATTATTTTGGATGGGGGGGGTCCACAGTTCGAATATCGCAGGCTGAAAAGTTTGGGAAATTTTGATTTAGGTTACAGCAGAGCCATCTAATAGAAGAGTTACGATATTGAGGGGGCAGAAACCGAGCACTCGAGCACTGTTCATGCAGCTTGAACTGAGACAAGCTGGAGTTGGGAATACATTGTTTTCAACAAGGGCGTCGCAAAATCGAGCTATTTTAGGCATGTGTGCAACATGCCAACTGTTTTAAAGTATATTGTACAGTGACAACTAAAGTCTATTTAATGTTTATGTTGTACTATTACTATACAAAACAATTTAAAGGGATTTAAGATCATTAAAGCTGGGCTGTTGCCTGAGTCCAATGCATTTCGGCCTACCTCCGGTCCAGGACTTGTCCCAGTTGGTTGTCCCCACGCTCAATGCATAGTCTATGTAGGAGAGCCGCCATTGGACTGAAGCCCCATGAAGTGAACGCAGTTTGCATAACTCTGTCTATATCTAAGGCTCTGGGTTACAGGACATGGTGATTGGTTACAATGGTCACATGGTCTATGGGGATTGGACCTGTGACATGTTGGTTACCATCTATCGCTTTCTTCTTTAAAGTCCTTCTTTAAAGTATGGGGATTGGACCTGTGTGTCCAGTGTTGATTTCGTCGACTAAAACTAAGACGAAAAATGTTCGTCGACTACCTTTTTTCACCGACGAAAACCAAATGGAAACTAAATGAAAACTAAGCTATGATTACGACGGCATCAAGGGCCACCAAAATACATTTTGTTGGACTAAATATGTTGTATGTAATATTGTATGACTAAAACTAAAATAAAATTGTGCTGCCAAAAACAACACTGCCCGTGACATGTTGGGTTACCATGGTTACCCATGGTCTATGGGGATTGGACCTGTGACATGTTGGGTTACCATGGTTACCCATGGTCTATGGGGATTGGACCTGTGACATGTTGGGTTACCATGGTTACCCATGGTCTATGGGGATTGGACCTGTGACATGTTGGGTTACCATGGTTACCCATGGTCTATGGGGATTGGACCTGTGACATGTTGGGTTACCATGGTTACCCATGGTCTATGGGGATTGGACCTGTGACATGTTGGGTTACCATGGTTACCCATGGTCTATGGGGATTGGACCTGTGACATGTTGGGTTACCATGGTTACCCATGGTCTATGGGGATTGGACCTGTGACATGTTGGGTTACCATGGTTACCCATGGTCTATGGGGATTGGACCTGTGACATGTTGGGTTACCATGGTTACCATGTCTATGGGCAGCTCCACTTTGACCCTGAGGTCGTCTGGCACCTGGGACGCTCCGATGACCTCCGACCTCCGTGAGCGTGCCCTGAACACGCTGTTCTCTGTGCGAACAATGACATCATCATGACATCATCATCATCATATGCTACTGTACCTACAGTACAATACTTAATTAATGTATATGTATATTATCTCTCTCGCACGCAAGCACGCACGCACGCACGCACGAGACCTGCTAGCTCTGAATCCATTAGCGTCCTGTTTGATATGCAGGTTTCATTTGTACACTCTCAGAGTTACAGACCCACAAGGGTCCATCTGGTTCTCCAAACTATGTCATTTAGACTGCGGCCCCCCTGCTGGAACTCCAAAGTGGGGTCCCCGGACCCCACTTTGGGAACCACTGTTGGTGTTGTCAGCAGTGCAGCAGTGTGTGCGTGCGCACGTGGCTGCGTGCATGCTTGTGTGCGTGTGTGCGTGCGCATACCTGGTGTTGTCAGCAGTGTGTGTGTGCTCTCCTGGTCTGTGGACTGCAACACATGAACACATGAAAACTTGACTGTCTCGGTTTTAACATGAGAAGGACATGACGTGGTCTGCCATACAACAGCTTGTAGACCAAAATGTTGTATCAAACCATGTGACTTCCATTGGAAATGCATTGGGGCGGCCATGACACTTACATCTTGCTTACATCTAGTATGCATCAATGTTGTATGCTAGATCGAAAGGTGTGAGTGAGGCCTAAGGGTGCGTACACACCTTTCCAACAGATTCCATCCAGCGCTGTACAGCATCTGTAAGTGTCATGGCCGCTCCAATGCATTCCTGATGGGAGTCACATGGTTGGACACAACATTGTGTTGTGTGCGGGGGAGGGGGGCAGTCGAAACACAGGAAAATGCCATACAGCTGCTTGTAGTCCAAAATGTGGACTACAAACCATATGACTTCCATTAGGATTGCATTGGGGCGGCCATGACACTTACAGATTCCATACAGCGCTGTACAGCATGTGCTGGAAAGGTGTGTACGCACCCTAAGGGTGCGTACACACCTTTCCAACAGATTCCATCCAGCGCTGTACAGCATCTGTAAGTGTCATGGCCGCTCCAATGCATTCCTGATGGGAGTCACATGGTTGGACACAACATTGTGTTGTGTGCGGGGGAGGGGGGCAGTCGAAACACAGGAAAATGCCATACAGCTGCTTGTAGTCCAAAATGTGGACTACAAACCATATGACTTCCATTAGGATTGCATTGGGGCGGCCATGACACTTACAGATTCCATACAGCGCTGTACAGCATGTGCTGGAAAGGTGTGTACGCACCCTTAGACACACAGTTTCGGTGGTGGAAAAAAGTACTCAATCGTAAAAGTACGAACCTGCAATTTAGACCTACTTCGTTACAAGTAAAAGTACAGAATTGAAAATGTACTTGAGTAGAAGTACAAAAGTATCGGCATCAAAATGTACTTAAAGTGCATAAAGTAAAAGTATTCATATTGCAGAATGTCCCATTTCACAAGTTCAAAATGTGTACGAAATCTATTGAAAATAGCTGAACTACAAGCTCAAAATTGTACTTAAGTAGGCTACAGTACTTAAGTAAAAGTACTTAGTTACTTTCCACCACTGCACAGTTTACAGCAGTGTTGCTCAGGCTTTTGAGTGGTGCAACCACTCCCTTACGGAGCTATGTGTGTGGCTGGGTGGGTGGGTGCCTGGGCATGAGCACGGAAATAGCATGGTTGTTTTTCACCACCTGTGCGCAACCTAACACACACCAAACCACACGCACTTATTAACTGTATATATGATGATTTTGGGTGTGCCAATACAGTACAGTGACAGTACAGTAAAGTAGAGGGACCCCCCACACAGTAACTCTGTCATTTCTCAACCGTTTCGGACGTGGGGCGGCTCGCCGGAATCGGCCTGCCCCCCTGGGCATGTTTCCCCAAAGACCCCCACATGGTAACTCTCTCATTTCTCTACAGTTTCGGACGTGGGGTGGCTCGCCGGAACCGGGCCGGCACCCTGGCTGTCGTCCTGTGGGTCTGGAACTTCCGGGGACCCCCACACAGAGTTGCACCACTCACTTCACACAGGTGTGATTTTTCATGTCAAGGACCCCCAAGTTGACACCCATGTGAAGTGAGGGGCGCTAATATATTAAAGTCTAACTCATGTTGATTAGGTGATGTAATGGTGATGTAAAACAAACGGTGCCAACACAAACTTTTAAACCTTTATATTAAAAATATCCAACCTAAAAATGGATAGTGGTTAATTTTAAGTTTATTTTAACCAATTTGGTTGGCTGGCAATTTGGTTGAATAATGAGCTGGAGAGAGGTGGAGACTCAGTGCTGTTCTGAGGCAGAGAATCTCATATCATGTCTGGAAGCATTGTGGTCAATAACTATGTCACTGTCACCCTCTTGTGGTCGCAGCGGAGAAGACGGCCTCATCACAGCACAGAAACACTCAAGTGAGGCTTAATTAGTAATTAGCATGTCGTTGCTGCATGGGTAGAAACCTCATATCTCCATATATAAACTTTTTTTTTTGTCCAATAATGGATTGTTGTTTTTTATTCACCAAATTCGTGCAATATGAAACAGGACATTCTGCATGAATAAATTCAAGTTTATTTTGATGACTTTGTAATGTACTCAAGTACATTTTGTCTTTTAAAATAAGGTTTCTACATTGCAGTATTGATGCTTTACTTAAAAAAATAGTACTTTTTTCACCACTGAGCGGAGCCTAAATAACAAGTTTACGGGCCACATTGTGAGCTTGTATATCGGCAATTCTTAGTGTAGATTGAAAAACGCACCAAGGAAAGTGCAATTCAAGTTCATTTTTATTCAGTATAGACTGTAAACAAACAAAGTATGATAGGAAGTGAACGGCACGCAGCCTGGGCACACTTGAACTTCCATGCGAGGCCAAAGGAAGTATTTTGCGTCATTTCCGGGAATCTGGCCGACGCGGCAATCTGCCGCGTGGGTTGGAGCTTCATTTCCATCAACCAGCTGTCTAAAAAAGCGGCCCCAAAGCATAATGTTTCCACCTCCGGAAATGATGCAAAGGCACCCTTTTGTCCGCGCATGGAATCTTAGGTGTAGTAAAGCTGTTGAATCTTAGGTGTAGTAAAGCTGTTGTTGTTCTGCTGTCGACCAGCAGCAGCAGAACACGGCCGCGGCTCTCTGCTCAGGTGTGGAAACAGTGTTAGTCGGTGTATGGTTCTTCTATTTAACCCATTCTGACCTGAGATCAGATTCATACGAGGTTTCTACTGGACACACACTGTGTCTGATTAACCCATTCTGACCTGAGATCAGATTCTAAAAATGTCAGTCGTTCGATTTTTCAAAAATAGCAGACCTACAAGCTCGTAGCGCGCCACTCGGTGGCGCGCTACGAGCTTGCCTCTAAATCGGAGGAGCTTTGGACATTGCGTGAGTGGCCGAACAACATGCTACAGGACTTCCTCATATTCAGTAACAGTTTATTATATTTTGTTTGCCATTTTTTGACCAGGTTGAAGTCAGACTGTAAAAGGTGTTGAATTTGGTGAATGTTTTTTTCTGAGGCATAAATAACGGTATCATCAGCATAGAGCTGGACTTGACAGTGGGAACAGACATCCTGTAAGTCATTAATATTATAGAGAATAGAAGTGGCCCCAATATGGAAACCTGGGGGACACCATTCTCAACTGTTAAAAAGTCTGACTGGGAACCTTGTAAGGCAACACATTGACGCCTGTTGTGAAGATATAAGCATTGAACCAGAGTAGAGCATGTCGTTGAATACCGATAGAATGGAGTTTGTCTAGGAGGAGGTAGTGGTCAACCATATCAAAGGCTTTGGAAAGGTCAATGAATATTGCACCGGTAAGTTGGCTTTTTTCAAAACCAGACATAGCTGTAAAAACAGAGTAGCTGTGGTGGTCTGAATCCTGATTGAAGGGGGGATAAGATGTTTTCCTGATTGATGTATTTAGATAGTTGTTTGAAGACCAGTTTTTCAAAGATTTTTGCAGTGGTGCAGATGATTGAAATAGGTCTGTAATTGTTTATATCAGTTGAGTCTCCGGATTTAAAGATGGGGGTAACTCTTGCACATTTCCATATGGGTGGGAGTGAGGAAGTAGACAGAGATAAATTGAACAGATCAGCAAGAGGAAAGGCTAATATATGAGCAGCAAGTTTAATATACTATCGATTGATGAGAAATGATTGTTGAAAGCTTGGGCAAGGCGTGGAGGGTCCGAGATAATATTATTATTTATTTGTATTTGATTTATAGATTTGTTTTGTCGGTTTTAATGAAGAGGGTGTTCAGTTTGTTCCAGAACTGTTTGGGATTATGGAAATCGTGGCTGAAATTGTTTTTGTAGTAATTTGATTTTGCGTTCCTTGTTTCCTCAGATATCGGTTGTGTTCCCAATCACCAGGGTCTTTAGTTGTTCTGTGTTTGGCCCAGGGTTTATCCCTTTCTTTGATAAGTCATGAGGTGTGGGCTGGCGACCCTTAACTCTAATTGTTTTGAAGGGGGCATGCAAATTGATTACTTTGGTGACTTCAGAGTGGAAATAGTCCCAAGCATCTTGAACAGATGGAACTAGTTGGATTGTATTCCAGTCAATTCTAACTAGATCTTGGATGAAGGAGTCTACATTCATATTTTTACTTTGTCTTAGTGTTATGTATTTGGGGGGGACACAGAATATTCAAAAAACAGAATATAACAGAGTGGTCGCTAAAGCAATCAGACATGGCACCAGATGTAATAATCCTCCCAGGATTAGTGACGAGTATCCAGTCTAAAAGAGATTAGGACCGGTGGTCCACTCTAATGGGTTCCTTAACCCTTTTACTGCTGCCATTTATTGAGAAATTAGGACCTAATTCATGCCAGCATTTTTTTAATTTGAGCTCTTATTTTGAAAAGCCACATTTTGCCTCAACCGGAAGTGAGCTTATCCCTGCCAGCTTTACGTTGCCAAGACAACCTTTGTTTACATGATCGAATCATGCCGGTACATTTTAGCACTCCACAACGTCGGCTCGTGCCGTCAAAGAAACGCTGTTTTGACCAAAAATGCCATCTGGGACAAGGAATAGGAGATACAGGCGATTGAAAGAAACGGATAGAATGGATTCTTATGGCGACGGTGAATTAATATGAACGATCCAGTGCAGTGCTAACACCACTGCTAGCTAACCGGCTAACGTGAGTAGCATTATGGCTTGATCAATCATAAGCACTATAAAAGAGCAATTGCCGAAGGGCTTCGGCAATGGCAGCAAGCGTTAATATCAAATTAATGCTTCAATTGCCGAAGGGCTTCGGCAATGGCAGGAAGACGGTTAATTAACTGTGTGAGATGTATGCTTCAAAATTGGTTTCTGTCATTTGTGCAGGCATGGCCCGGACAGTTTTTATTAAAATCTCCCAAAATTATAAACTAATTTTGTTTGTCAAGAGAATTTATGGTGGACAGGATGCATTTGATGGAGTCAGCCGGGGCTGATGGCGGCCTATAGATATTTCCTATTGTTAAGTGTTTGTTATCATGAAACTTAATATTAATAAAAAGACATTCAAAATGAACATTCTGAAACAAGATTGGAGTCTACATATGTAGCCAGTCCACCTCCATTGGCATCCCTGTCAACTTGATGGAGACATCATGCTCTCACCAGAAATGTAATTGTGTAACCATGTTTCGGATATTGTGATCACATTGGGTTTGTAAAGAGTAACCCATGTTCTAAGGGCGTCAATTTTGTTCCTGATGCTCCTGATATTAAGATGGACAACCTTTAGACTCCTGGCTGTTTCAATAGTGCCTGTGAGAAAGTCGGGTTGAGAGGGGAGGTGCAGGTTGAGGTTGGGCATCCTATCCATTTCCAGTATCCGGTCGCACTCCTGCCTCTCCTTGAGGAACTTCTGTTCCATCTGGTATACGTCCTCATTCCAGACTGACTCTCTGTCAGTCATCATCCTCTCACAATCCTGCCTCTCCTCTCTCATCATTTGTTCCATACCATCGATCCTTTGGCTGGCATTTTCAGTCTCCTCTCTCAGAAGTTTATTCTCAGTCTCTAGTTGCCTCAGTCTTACAGCATCCACGGCTGCTTTGTCCGAGGACAGGACTGTAGTAGACTAGGATAGATATATACCTCATGAGAGGTGAATCTTCATTTATACCAAGATGTTTGTCAAGCTCTTCTTTCAGAGTCTTTTGCATATTGTTTAATTGCCTCTGATTCATCTGATGGGCTTTCATGGTGGTTGATGATTGTTGAGCTGTGGGGTACGTAGCATCGTGATTGAGAGAGTAACCCCTCTGATTACACGGTTCCGCTTCACCACGATGGCTGTGGGAACTCTCGTTTCTCTTATGCTCAAACAGCGGTGGAGCTGAATGAGTGAGTGATCAGTTCTGGGGGATCCGACACCCTTCTCATGATCATCCTTACCACCATGAGACGGGATCTTGCATGGAGCTCCAGGCAGAGGGCAATTGATAGTTATTTTGTATACTTCTTCCAACAGTTGTCTCCTTCTCACCAAGCTTCTTGTGTCTTGTAGCCCATTCCAGTCTTGGGCAGCGTGCGAGAGAGGGGATCAAATACAAATTAACCTTTATATTATAAAAAAATATGAATGCTGTATTCGCACTCGCATTCGTGCGAATAAAGCATTTCAAATTAATCATTATTTTCATTTTAAAGTGTGGTCTCCGTCATGCATTGCCGCGATTATTTGACTTTTTGACTTTATTCGTTTAGGGAGTAGATCACAAAATCTTTGGTTGACTTTTTTTTATTACGTTAAATTTCATCACCGAAAAAAATTGCCTCCAGGGTTGAACTTACGTAGGTAATTTCGGAAGCATATCCTTTTTTCTTTGTTTTTTCAAGTTGCCGGTGCGCTCCAAAGCATCCCTCTCGCTGATCCAAGTTAGTTCGTTTGTTCTCATGCGATCCTCCAAGTCGTCCTTCTCTTGGGCCCACAGCATTTCCTTATTGGTCCAAATAGTCTCTTGCTCTTTCCATTCTCTCATGATGCAGTCCAGCTGGTGTTGCACATCTTTAACCTCTGTATGTTGCTCCACTTTCTGTTTCCACAAACCTTCTAGCAGGTCAAGCCGCTCCCTCAATGCTTTCGCTGTGCTAGACTCCACCCTCTTGCTCCGAGATAGGAAGAGCTTCGATTCTGTAATCTCTTTCTTCATGTCGGTGCTCTTCTGCTGCGCAGATTGGAGTTTATCATACAAAGCCTCCTTTTCGTTAAACAATTTGTGTATCTTCAGCCTGGCCTGTTCCACGGTCTGTTCCCGTTTCCACAGACTTTCTCTCAGTTCATTCTGATCTCTACAGGCTTTATCTCTCTCAGTCAGAACCACTTTGAGCTCTGAGTTTCCCTGCTCTTTGTAGTTCCTCTCTTCCTGCACCCTCTTTTGGAGGAAGCGGATGTCCTCTTCAATGTTCTGGTTAGTGGACTGTATCCTTTCGTAATTCTGCTTCTCCTTATTATACTTATGTTCCATATCCTGGAAGGCTTGGGAGGTGCTGAGCTCTTTTTTGGTGAGTTGCTTATTCTCCTCTGTCAAAGCGTCATTCTCGTCTACTAGCTGCTCTACTACCAGAAAGACCCTTTTCAGATAATTTATGTCTGTGATCATCTGCTGCATGTCATTGCTCTTCTGCTCTTCAATTAACTTCGTGAACTTGGAGACTGATGGCCATTTCTGATCTGTCTCTTCCTGCTCAGCTCCAGAGGTGGGCTGCTTTATTGGTCCCCCCCTGAACAATTTTCTTTGTGATTTGTTTGTGAGCTTCTCATAATGCACCTTCTCAGTGACCCAAACACGTTCGTTGTCCGTCCAAACGGTTTCTTGCTCTATCCATTCTCTCCTGTAGTTATACAAGCTGTATTCTAGGTCTTCAACCTTTTCCTCCAACATCCAACATTTCCGCTTGTACTCTTCCATGGTCTGATCCAGTGTCTGTTTCCACAGACTTTCTGTCCGGTCCATCTGCTCTGTGATATACTGCTGTGCTGAGAGGAAATTTTCATACACAACCTCCTTTTCTTCAAACAGTTTGTTTATGATCTGGTCCATTTCCTGTTTCCATGCTTCCTCTCTCTCAGCTAGCATCCTGTCATTCTCCTGCATCTCCTTGGTGAACTTCTGTTCCATCTGGCCCAATTCCTGTTTCCACACCTCCTCTCTCTCGGACAGAATCCTCTTGCTCTCTTGGTCCACCATCCTATCTATTTCCTTTTTCCAGAAGTCCTCTCTCTCGGACAGTATCCGGTCGCACTCCTGCCTCTCCTTGAGGAACTTCTGTTCCATCTGGTATACGTCATCCTTCCAGACTGACTCTCTGTCAGTCATCATCCTCTCACAATCCTGCCTCTCCTCTCTCATCATTTGTTCCATACCATCGATCCTTTGGCTGGCATTTTCAGTCTCCTCTCTCAGTAGTTTATTCTCAGTCTCTAGTTGCCTCAGTCTTACAGCATCCACGGCTGCTTTGTCCGAGGACAGGACTGTAGTAGAATGAGCCTCCTGGAGGATAGATATATACCTCATGAGAGGTGAATCTTCATTTATACCTAGATGTTTGTCAAGCTCTTCTTTCAGAGTCTTTTGCACATTGTGTTGAGCTGTGGGGTACGTGGCATCGTGATTGAGAGAGTAACCCCTCTGATTAGACGGTTCCGCTTCACCACAATGGCTGTGGGAACTCTCGTTTCTCTTATGCTCAAACAGCGGTGGAGCTGGGCTGGGCTCGCGTTGAACAATGGAGGTACCGTTCATGAAAGGCTTATTTTGTTCGCCGTCGTACGGATAACATTGCTGATGAATCCCCTGCAGCGACTTCCCCTCATCTAATGTCCATCCCTGCTGCTCCATGGCAATTTTGGACGGTTGAGATAAGATGCACGGAGTCTGTGCAGAATCACTTGGATAGCACTCTGCGGCCAACGTCTCTTTCTGATCGCATCTCTTCTCAGTCTCTATTTGCAATATCTGGTTGAAGGGTGATGGTGTCCGCCTGCTGTCCATCGTCTTCATTCTTGTTGGTTTCACTGATCTCGCTGATGATGTCTCCGAGGTGTCCCATCTGGACGGGGACGGGGGCTCTGGTTCCCGAAAGTGGTGCTCAAACTTCTTGATGAGAGCTTTCACATTTCCACGCTTGTATGCTTCTGCTGTCATCTCTTTAAACGGCTATAATTCAGTAACATAAATATACCAAAAAGAAGCCTAATTCGTTGTGAGATGAATGTATGATGTTGGTCTTTTGAACACAATAATGTACGTCAGTAACTACGACAGTTATTTTCGATGACGTCACCCCTCCAAACTAGGACTTCTGGAGCAAAAAGTGATGACGAGGCAAGAGGAGTTAGAGAAAAAACCCTTTGTGTTTGAAATAGACACTCGTGCTTTCTAAGGTGTGATTTGGGGCCCTAAAGATGAATACAAAAATCAATATCAACATCTTAATATGGTCCAATACTTAAATAGGGAAAATATGACCATGGTCAAAATATGACAGTCAAACAACACTTTGTGTTTGAAATAGACACTCATGCTTAATTTTTTGAGTGGTGCAACCATAGGGTGCTCCAAAGCACACACACACGTCTTTCTTTTTTTTTTTAAGATTTCTTTTTGGCTTTTTGCCTTTGATAGTTACAAGTGAAAACATACAGGAGAGAGGAAGAGACAGGCAGTAAAGGTTGTCATGAGCGTGACTCGAACATGGAACGCGCTGTCAGGCTGGACCACTAGGCCAGCGGGTGCCGATACTCGTGCTTTCTGAGGTGTGATTTGGGGCCCTAAAGATTAATACAAAATCAATATCAACATCTTAATACTGTCCAATACTTTGATACGCAATGACAGGCAGTTATAGAGCTGTGGGATTTGTGTTAAATGTGGTTGTTAGAGGCATTTGGGGGTAAAAGTGGGGAACCAGTCCATTTTACCCAAGTCAAGGGTGCTGCTGAATCTGAAAAACCTGGTTCCCAAGCAATTTCTTTTAGTTTTTAACCTTCTAATTTGCATAACAAAATGGCTGGCGATTATTTCTTCAACAACCCTATAACAAAGCAAGCAAAATGGACAAATACAGTGTCCATATCTATGTTCTGAGTGTCAGACAATGTGTCTAAGGTATTTGCAATGTCATTAGTGGTAACCATACTCCTAAATATGCAAATTAGAGGCCTCCATTAAGAAAACGGTTTAGTACTCAAAGGGACATGCACCAACTCTTAATTTATTTTATTTTCTACTTATCTCTATATTTGGCATCCTCAGGACATAAAATACAGATTTAGATCATACCATGTAAAAAATGTACTGTACGGTACGGTACGGTACGGTACGGTACGGTACGGTACTGTACGGTACTGTACTAGTGTACTGTACTATTTCCATTCCAAGTGCATTTGACTTATATGTAACGCCAGCGCCGCTATTCCATATTTAAACTATTTTCAGCAATGGTATACTATAATTTTTTCGGTAGGTAGATACTAGATCAAAAATCACACCTGTGTGAACTGAGCGGTGCAACTACCCCCCCCCCCTCTTTCTCTCATTAGCAGGCAACAGTGCAGCACTCTCTCTCTCTCTCTGTTTCTGGCACAACAGCGCCCCTACTGGTACTAATAGTCGTGCTCATTAACGTCACACGGACACAAAGGTGAACACATGAACACAGAGACGTCTGGGAGAAATGCGAGGCCCTGTGCGAGATGTCGGGGGGAACATAAATTACAAAGAAGAAAAACAACAAAAAAAGTGTTGTAACCTGCCGTTTTTTCTACTTTCTAATTCTTTGTTTGGCCCGAAAAATTGTGTGTGTTGTCATGATTTGTCACGACAAGAGTTGGCTTCGTACGACGCTTAAAAGGTCTTTAAATAAATACGTTTTGAAATGCCTATGGGAAAAATGCATTGGGATTCATTTCCTGGGCCACTCGTTGTTCTGAAAGGGGGAGGGACTGCGACGCTCTATTCCCAGCCTCTGCCTCAGCCAATTGATTGCCATGGCAACCCCACACCTGCCAATTGATTACTTAACCAGTCCACTTTTCACAGTCAGTTTGAAATTCAGACACAGGCAGACGGTGCTGCCAGACTTACTAAAGAGCCGCGCACGTTCTCGGCTGCGCACAGCTTCTTTTTCCGTGTTTTTCCGGAGGTGGAGCTTAATTTCCATCCACCAGCTGTCTAAAAACCTGCGCAAAAACCTGCGCACAGCTTCTTCTGTCCGCAGCATCTTTTCGTTTTGCGCTCAGGTGTGGAAACAGTGATACAGATACAGAGATCTTCATACACTTATACAGTATGGGAACAAAAGGGACAGATAGTTAAAACGGGTGCTATGACAAGTTGACGATGGGTATTATTAGGTTCCCAATTGCATCGTTCTCAAGTAGGCCGGAGGCCGACGTGCATGTACAAAAGTGTCTAAGTGTCTAAGTGGGAGTGTCTAAGTGAGAGAGGGCGGAGCTTAGCTAAAGGTGAATTCGTTTCCATTTATATTCCATGCAGACTTCATTCCAACGTTACAATTAGAGAAACCACAGTTAAAATCAATTTAGTTTGTCCCACCTCTTCATGTTTACCATTGCAATGTCAATGAATGTTGTGTTTTTTAGATGGTACGTTTTCCACATACCAGATGTGTTCTCTTCCCCTTCCTCTTCTCTGCTGACAGAGCGTCACAATGTATCCTGGAAAGAAAAAAGAAGGAATACAAAAGCATTTTAAACAGGTTTTAACCCATTTAAAAAAAATGTATCCCAAGATTCTGTAACCCATTTTTTCCACCTGGTGCCAATTTCCTAAGCCGTAATCCCTCTGCCAACTTGGGGAGTGCCCCGAAGAGAGCTGCTTTGTATCAGTGGCGGGGGGGTGGGGGGATGGAAAGAACACCTTATTCCAAACGGTTGGTTGAGAGGGAACTTGAGAAAGCAACCGGTTGGAATAACAAACATCCAGTGGAAGTGACTCACCTTTGGACCCAGTGGAAGAAGGGCAGTGGGTTCTGACTCACCGTGGGACCCAGTGACAGTAGGGCAGTGGGTTCTGACTCACCGTGGGACCCAGTGACAGTAGGGCAGTGGGTTCTGACTCACCATGAGACCCAGTGACAGTAGGGCAGTGGGTTCTGACTCACCGTGGGACCCAGTGACAGTAGGGCAGTGGGTTCTGACTCACCATGAGACCCAGTGACAGTAGGGCAGTGGGTTCTGACTCACCGTGGGACCCAGTGACAGTAGGGCAGTGGGTTCTGACTCACGTGGGACCCAGTGACAGTAGGGCAGTGGGTTCTGACTCACCGTGGGACCCAGTGACAGTAGGGCAGTGGGTTCTGACTCACCATGAGACCCAGTGACAGTAGGGCAGTGGGTTCTGACTCACCGTGGGACCCAGTGACAGTAGGGCAGTGGGTTCTGACTCACCATGAGACCCAGTGACAGTAGGGCAGTGGGTTCTGACTCACCGTGGGACCCAGTGACAGTAGGGCAGTGGGTTCTGACTCACCGTGGGACCCAGTGACAGTAGGGCAGCGCTCTGAACCTCTCCCTGCCGGCCGCCACGTAGAACTGCTTCTCCTCCATGTCCACGGCGCTGGATAGCAGACGACCGTCCAGCGTGAACAACCTTTTTAGAAACACCAACACAGAGCATCGGTGTTGTTTTTGGCAGCAACATTTTATTTTAGTTTTCTAGTCATAGTCTCTTAAATAGTTTGCATTTAGTTTTAGTCACATTTTAGTCACCTGGAATGTTTTAGTGTTAGTCTAGTTTTAGTCGACTAAATGTCATAAGATTTTAGTCGACTAAACCTACAGTTGATTTAGTCGAACGTAATGTATTTTGGCGGGCCTTGATGCCATCGTAATGACAGTTTTTTTTTCACTTGCTGAAAATAGCCGTTCTACAAGGGCCACAACGCGTCGCAGCGTAGATCGGCTATTTTCACCATGCAACTAATTGTAAAATGACCTATACTGGATCTCCAGTTTTTATTTATTGTCAATATATTTAGTCTCAGTTTTAGTCATCGTGGCTTAGTTTTCATTTAGTTTCCATTGTGTTTTCGTGAGTGAAAAAAGGTAGTCGACGAACATCTTTCGTCTTTAGTTTTAGTTGACGAAATCAACACTGCAGAGCATGAACAACCTTTTAACCCTGTAAGACCCAGCGTTGCTTTTCGGTAACATTTTTATTTTAATTAATTACTTAATTATTATTATTTTCTTCTGTTCTTTTTTCACCTAAACGTCATCATTGATGTTCATCGCAATGCCATTGCAATGCCATTGGTCATGATATTAAACATTTCTGGTCTCATTTTGAAAAAGAACCTATGACATTTGACTTTAACCCTAATAAAAGTAAGTAAAATAATTGTAATATATGTTTTTTTGTTATCATTAGAATGTCTAGAACATGTTTTATTCATTATTGTGAAAGATATCCCCCAAATGTAAATTATTAATTTATTATATTATTATATAATTATTATATAATTATTATAAATGTGCATAACATTTTCATCAAACTTATTTTTTTATTATTATTATTTTTAACAGTCCTAGTCCTAGTCCTAGTAGTACAAAGTAGTAGTAAGGTTGAAATCTCTTTTTTGCAAGTAGAAATATGTCCGGGTTAAGAAACACTACACACAGATATACCCTGCATTCTAGGGACTTTAGAGCTGTGCCCGTCGGGCCACCGGCCCTACCTTGGGAACGATGCAAGTTGGGAATAACGTAGTGTGCAATACCCGTTGTCATAGCACCCGGCCGTCCGTCTGTGTCCCTTCTGTGCACCATATTATGGAGATCTCAGTAGGTTACTTATTACGCCGATCATATCTAGCCGATCGGACCTACTGCATGTAGTCTGGAGCCTACTGGCTGCGATTGGCGTTGCTAACACGTTAACCGATCTTATCGGTCTACTGGACATGCTGGGAGCCTACTGAAAATGACAAGCCTCCTCATACGCTCACCTAAACATAACCGCAAGCATGTCGCAGTGCGGTCCCAATATTAACGCTTGTTCGCCAACCTTAATCCTGTCATTTTCCGGGTTTTCGTACTTGTTTACCGCCCTGCTCCAGGTACCTGTCTACTGCTCCAGGTACCTGTCTACTGCCCCCCAGGTACCCGTCTACTGCCCCAGGTACCTGTCTACTGCCCTTCAGGTACCTGTCTACTGCCCCAGGTACCTGTCCACTGCCCCAGGTACCTGTATACTGCCCCAGGTACCTGTCTACTGCCCCAGGTACCTGTCTACTGCCCCTCAGGTACCTGTCTACTGCCCTTCAGGTACCTGTCTACTGCCCTTCAGGTACCTGTCTACTGCCCCAGGTACCTGTCTACTGCCCCAGGTACCTGTCTACTGCCCCAGGTACCTGTCTACTGCCCTTCAGGTACCTGTCTACTGCCCCAGGTACCTGTCTACTGCCCTTCAGGTACCTGTCTACTGCCCCAGGTACCTGTCTACTGCCCTTCAGGTACCTGTCTACTGCCCCAGGTACCTGTCTACTGCCCTTCAGGTACCTGTCTACTGCCCCAGGTACCTGTCTACTGCCCTCCAGGTACCTGTCTACTGCCCTCCAGGTACCTGTCTACTGCCCTTCAGGTACCTGTCTACTGCCCTCCAGGTACCTGTCTACTGCCCTCCAGGTACCTGTCTACTGCCCTCCAGGTACCCGTCTACTGCCCCAGGTACCTGTCTACTGCCCTCCAGGTACCTGTCTACTGCCCTCCAGGTACCTGTCTACTGCCCCAGGTACCTGTCTACTGCCCCAGGTACCTGTCTACTGCCCTTCAGGTACCTGTCTACTGCCCTCCAGGTACCTGTCTACTGCCCCAGGTACCTGTCCACTGCCCCAGGTACCTGTCTACTGCCCCAGGTACCTGTCTACTGCCCCAGGTACCTGTCTACTGCCCTTCAGGTACCTGTCTACTGCCCTTCAGGTACCTGTCTACTGCCCTCCAGGTACCTGTCTACTGCCCCAGGTACGCGTCTACTGCCCCAGGTACCTGTCTACTGCCCCAGGTACCTGTCTACTGCCCCTCAGGTACCCGTCTACTGCCCCAGGTACCTGTCTACTGCCCTTCAGGTACCTGTCCACTGCCCCAGGTACCTGTCTACTGCCCCCCAGGTACCCGTCTACTGCCCCAGGTACCTGTCTACTGCCCCCCAGGTACCCGTCTACTGCTCCAGGTACCTGTCTACTGCCCCAGGTACCTGTCCACTGCCCCAGGTACCTGTCTACTGCCCCAGGTACCTGTCTACTGCCCCAGGTACCTGTCTACTGCCCTTCAGGTACCTGTCCACTGCCCCAGGTACCTGTCTACTGCCCCAGGTACCTGTCTACTGCCCCAGGTACCTGTCTACTGCCCCAGGTACCTGTCTACTGCCCCAGGTACCTGTCTACTGCCCCAGGTACCTGTCTACTGCCCTTCAGGTACCTGTCTACTGCCCTCCAGGTACCTGTCTACTGCCCCAGGTACCTGTCTACTGCCCCAGGTACCTGTCTACTGCCCTTCAGGTACCTGTCTACTGCCCTCCAGGTACCTGTCTACTGCCCCAGGTACCTGTCTACTGCCCCAGGTACCTGTCTACTGCCCTTCAGGTACCTGTCTACTGCCCTTCAGGTACCTGTCTACTGCCCTCCAGGTACCTGTCTACTGCCCCAGGTACGCGTCTACTGCCCCAGGTACCTGTCTACTGCCCTCCAGGTACCTGTCTACTGCCCCAGGTACCTGTCTACTGCCCCTCAGGTACCCGTCTACTGCCCTTCAGGTACCTGTCCACTGCCCCAGGTACCTGTCTACTGCCCTTCAGGTACCTGTCTACTGCCCCAGGTACCTGTCTACTGCCCCAGGTACCTGTCTACTGCCCCAGGTACGCGTCTACTGCCCCAGGTACCTGTCTACTGCCCTCCAGGTACCTGTCTACTGCCCCAGGTACCTGTCTACTGCCCCTCAGGTACCCGTCTACTGCCCTTCAGGTACCTGTCCACTGCTCCAGGTACCTGTCTACTGCCCTCCAGGTACCTGTCTACTGCCCCCCAGGTACCCGTCTACTGCCCCAGGTACCTGTCTACTGCCCCCCAGGTACCCGTCTACTGCTCCAGGTACCTGTCTACTGCCCCAGGTACCTGTCCACTGCCCCAGGTACCTGTATACTGCCCCAGGTACCTGTCTACTGCCCCAGGTACCTGTCTACTGCCCTTCAGGTACCTGTCCACTGCCCCAGGTACCTGTCTACTGCCCCAGGTACCTGTCTACTGCCCCAGGTACCTGTCTACTGCCCCAGGTACCTGTCTACTGCCCCAGGTACCTGTCTACTGCCCTTCAGTTACCTGTCCACTGCTCCAGGTACCTGTCTACTGCCCTTCAGGTACCTGTCTACTGCCCCAGGTACCTGTCTACTGCCCCAGGTACCTGTCTACTGCTCCAAAAACTAGACGTGGGGGCGGCTGTGGCTCGGTCGTCCAATGATCCGTGGCGTCGGCGGCTCAAACCCAGAGCGGTCTGAGCTCGCCACCATTGGTGTGTGAATGTGGGAAGTGAGGACGCTGGCGTCGACTGTTCGCCGCTGTATGAATGTATGAACCATTGTAAAGCACTTGGAAAAGCGCTAGAAAAATGCAATTAATTGTTACTGCCCCAGGTACCTGTCTACTGCTGCAGTACCTGTCTACAGCCCCAGGCACCTGTCTACTGCTCCAGGTGCCTGTCTACTGCCTCAGTACCTGTCTAGTGCCCCAGTATACCTGTCTACCGGCCCGGTGCGGAGGTGTATCCTCTGGGTTACCATGGCGAGGACCTGGTCCCAGCTCCTCAGGGTGGTCTTGGGGATGAGGATGCGAACGGGAGGGAGTAGGATGTCACCGTTGGTGAAAACACTGCACAAACGCACACACGCACGCAAACACATCCATGGTTCACTGTGAGATTCACCACTTAACCACATAACTATACCTAAACACACTGTACGTAGATGGTAACCCGCCCCCCTTTGCGCACCAGCTTAACATGTCCAAGTGCTCCTTCGGCTGCCCGTCGCCATTAAGGAGTCTTACTGGTTTCTACGGTAATATCTGTCTAAACTGTCTCTGAACGGGAGTGTATTTCCATAATGTGCTAAACTTGAGTCTTACTAGGCAAATGCAAGGCCCAGATCGACCATTAACATCGCTTTTCACGCGGTGGTGGATGTCTGTATTTTATTATTATGTTATTTTTCCTTTTTTTTAGGGGGGGGGCATCTTGCAACAACACTTTTGTGTTGCATCAAACGTTATTCATAACATTGTGATACTCACAGATTGTCAGATGAATAGCTGTAAGTCAGGAAGTGGCATCCCTTTGTAATATACAAATATGCACAAATTAGACGTTGGCCCCACTTGGTGACCAGAGGTGGAACCAAGAAATGTAAAACGGCCGAACACACCGCTTTAGAGGGCTCTCCGTTTTCTTGTACGTTTGTTTTTTGTACTAATAATCCTTCCGTTGTTGGCGTTGTCATGGCTGCCAATTCCCACCTGAGGTTATGTGGGAGTCCTGACTGCTCCAGACCGTATTGAAGAAATGCCAGCTTGCACAATGTCTTCATACTAGGACTCAGGTCCAAATCTGTAAGATGGGTTGAGCATTGGTCGTGTCTCTTCAGACCAGAGCTGTAACCACCCGATATGTACAGCTCTCCGTCGTAAGCGAAGGCTGAATGAAGCCAGCGTTTCTCTGGAAGCTGTAAGGAAGAAGGCGTGCTCAGCCAGTGGTCGGTCTCCGTGTCAAGCACGCTGAGGTTGTCGTAGTCCTGCCCTGACGCTGTCCTGCCCCCGAATACAAACATCTTTGTCCCGATGATGGTGGAATCGGGAGGTGGAATTCCTCTGGTGTTAATTAAAGACCAGACCAATGTGGCGGTGACCAGCTTGTAGATGTCATTAGTGTATCGGGTGAGCCTGTTCCAGCCTCCATAGATAAACATGACCTTCCCCGAGACACAGGCAGAGTGGCCGGCCCTCGCCCCCGGAACAGTCCCGGAAATGTTGTGCTTCGACCATCCGTGGCCGTCGACGTCAAATGCATAAAGAACATCGTTGTCCCAGTAGTCCCCCTGTGTGATGGTGGTGCTGGCCTTCTTTATTGTCTTGCAATTCACCAGGCCAGCCCATATGTAGACTCTATGTTCAATCAGAGCGGCTGTGTGGCCCCAGGACGCAGGGGGAACCGCAAGGGGACGTCCAGCGCGAGGACACCACGTCGAAGACGTGCACATCGATCTGATCCACGTCGTAGCTCTTCCCGTCAAAGAGCCCTCCAAAGAGGTACACCTTGTCCCCTGATGGCACAGCGGCACAAGCAAGCACGTGTGCATTTGACTGCACTGGACCTCTGTTCATGGGCACCGGCCAGCAGTACATGTCTGTCTGTCTGCTTGTCTGTCTGCCTGTCTATCTGACTCTTTTTCTCTCAACCACTCTTTAAAATGTATAGAATAGAACCCACTGCTGTGGTGTCCGATTAGAACTTAACCAGTATGCAGTATGCCGAATCTATACATCCTACCCTTGAGCAGACCCCTCCCTCTTATATATTATCCGACCATGCTTTGTCACGATGACCAGGCCAATCGTATCTATCCGTAAATGCGTTTCTCCACAACGATCTGATGTCAGCACTAAGTCAAGATCGGTGTGCCGTTCTCATGCTCTACTGTCTCTCTCTCTCTCTCTCTCTCTCTCTCTCTCTCTCTCTCTCTCTCTTGATGTTTGTAACACCTTGTATAGGCCGAGCAGACATGTGGTCTGATGTCACAAACACACAACACAAACCGTTGCCTCTACCAGCGGGGAGAAAGGTGGCAAGATTTGGCCATGAGAAAAAAAAAAGGGGGGGGGGGGGGGGGGGGGGGGAGTTCACCATATATTTACAGTACTGCCTATAACAACGCATTTAGGTATTAAACCCTCCAATCACGAGAACACGAGAAGTCACTACTGTAACAACTTAACTACTTCACTACCTAACACTTAATAACCACTTAATTACCTAACAATTTCACCACTTAACCACTTAACTACCTAACAGTTTAACAACCTAACTACCAGGTACCATAACTCTGTATAGACACCTGGAGGTCTCAACTAGCCTAGCTAAGCATTTAACCACTTAGGCACTCTGTTTAGCAGGGAATGAAACCCCAGGCTGATTGTGTCGCTTATATTCCAGTTCAGGTTAAAAACGGCAGCAGATTAAACATAATGTCACGTCATCAAACGTGTATTAGTGTATAATGTATTAGAGGTTTCTATACTGACTTGATGGTGCGTGGCTCGTGGTGCATCCTCCTCCAGCGAGCTGACACCAGTATCCTGCTGGTCTGAACCACTGGTCTGACCTGTGGACAACACGGCAACACAGCAACAATGGAATTCATTAATTCATTCAATCAGTGTCCTGAACGGTGATGTCCTCCCCCATAAAGAAGAAAAATCCCCCATAGCTAGACACTTCAACAGCACTGGACATGACATATGTACCCTGAGGTTTCAAGGCATAGAATTGATTAACCCTTTAAAGACAGGTGGGGACAGAGATCGGTTACGAAGCATTCTGTATCCATTTCTTAAACACTGTATTTCCTAAAGGTCTAAATGAAGAATTGGTGTTAAACTGTTTTCTATTAATAACCTTTCTTGTAATGTGGATTCTGAAATAAGACAATGATTTCTTATAATAATATGTATGTTCACTACTATTTACTGTATGTCTTTAATAATGTGACACGGCTGTATAGTCCCTTCTAATTGAAACATTTCTATATATCTATGTCATTTATGTTGCTACTGCCAATTTTGACACTGACGAAGGCCTGCGCGCCGAAACGTGTTTGTCTGTCTGGTATGACTGCTGCTGCGGAGCACACTCTTTATGAATAAAGACTCTTACTCGACTGGAAGTGCGGATTTAATTCATTTTCTATATGTTCTTTTGGAATCTGCACCCAGCACACGCCTGAAACTATATAAAACTGTCTGAGTAGAGCATGCCTTTTCCCCTGAAGAGAACTCCCCAGTAAAGTGACAGAAACGTGTGTCATCAACATACCACATCGTTTTTCTTCCTCTGAGGCGTCTTTGTTGAGATGTGAGAGTAACTGTGTGGGAAACGAAAAGAGAAGAATCATGGACAGCATTTTTAATAGACTACCCTTAAACTGGTCTATTATTTCACATGTTTCATAACAGTTCACTTTAAAGCAAGCCCCCAGTAAAGCTATTCAATGTTGAAGCTGCCACTACCTACTGGCGAAATGTGGAATTGCAGCACTTTAATGGAGATGGATGGACGTTCATGACGTCACGTGCGTATGCCCGAACCTCAAATTTGAGGTTAGGCTAGGCTAAACTAGGCTAGGCTAAACTTCTGCTCGCTCGAGCCATTGAGTTATAATTGTACTTCCGGCAGTCTTCCGGGTGCTTCAAAACGCCACTGAGCAACTACAATTGAGGGGACGGGGGACGGGGGGGGGAGGGAGGGGGCTTATGCTCCGGTTCGGGGTCTATCATTTTATTACTCTATGGGTGACAGTACTAAATTACACCCCTTGGTGTGGTGGTTATGTGCAATGATGTCTTCCCTTTGTATTTAGGGTTTCTTCCTGGAGTCTGAAACATTGACAGGCAAACGTGACAATGGGAAAAGAAAGCTGTGATATAGTGACATCAAAATATCATCCCCTCCCCTAATCATACAACCACAGCTCTGGGTGCCGACTTCAGTTGAGGTGGATCACCAACACCATGCACCCATCACCAACCACCAGGCAAACCAGGCGTTGGTCCATCTCCACATATAAACGACATTATAACAGATACTGTACACAACAAAAATAAATCTTCCACCTAATATAATAATAATACCGTATAATCATGTTTTAGGGTTGACAAAGAAAGCACGGCACTCAATCTTTAAACAACTGATGGGGCAATTAAAATGTCAGTGCTGGTGAAAAGTGGACATTCATTCAAGCAATGTCATTCATTACAATGTTGAGGTACTATATATTTGTTTGGATACTTTAAACGTTTACTTCACAAGCTATTCTTAGAGGAAAATTGGTACATCAACAACAGTTGACAGCATTGTTAGCATGAGTTATACTCGTTACTTTGCCGATTCCTATACTTACTCCAGTGTCTTGAAGCTCTCGGCGCCTGCGGCCACATAGGTGTGTCTGTCCCTCAGCGCGTCCAGCCTGCGGACCCTGCGGCCCCCCGCGGTGAACACCTTCCTCACGGCCCCCCAGGGCGCCTGCACGCGCAGCGTGGCCGCGCCCAGGAAGCTGTCCCAGGAGGGCAGGTGCCGCGGGTCCAGCACCATGCGCGTGCCCACGAAGAATGGGTCGCCGTTGCGACACAGGCGAAGAGTCTTCACCGCCGGAGGGACGAGGCCGCTCTTCGTCGCGTTGTTGTTGTTGTTGTGGTTGTTGTTGTCAGACATGATGGTGGTGAGTTAAAAGCAACTAAGAGTTAATCGTAAAAGTAAGCATTAAACAATATATGTATGTGCCCCTTATATGAGCAAGTGTAAGCGAGGAAAAAAGGAGGACATCGTGGTTTTCGAATTGATGAAAGATGACTACAAAAAGTACGTTATATTTGACAGCGTCTGTTTGGAGAAAATGCATGCGTTTCACTGTCTCTGCCGGAAAGTGGCAAAATTGTTTCTTTTCAGGATTCAAAGAATACAAAAGCAAAAAGCAGCAAGCTAAAAAAAAATGTAAATGTAAATTGCTCTGGCTTAACCAAATATTATTTATACAGAAGAGTAAAAAAAAAGAAGTGAAATATGCCCCAAAGCATTTAGCTTTCAAGAATGAAATGTCGTCCTCTGTCCTCAACAAACAACAGTATGCTGATGCTCCTGTCCTCGCGCGCGGTGAAAATAGACTATTCAAACATAATACAGCTACCGGTCCATATCTCATTTCTCTCCTTTCTCACGTGCGGTGAGTCTACAGCCCAGGTATAGCAGCCTGTGAGCAGGTGAGTTGTCATGTGTGAGGAGCACACACATACACACACACACACACACACGGTATGAGTTTCCAGTGCGAGCGGGGCAGCACCGTATGGTGTCAGAGTACACAATCCCCCCTCATCGCGTGCCACTCCCCCTGTCCTCCTCCTCGTGTGCAGTGGTGGAAAATGTACTCACATGTTTTACTTAAGTAAAATTATCAATATAATAACGTAGCCTATGTATGTTTTGTGTGTAATAATAATCAAAATGTAAAAAAGTAACTAGTAACTAAAGTTGTCAATAAATATTGGTATCGGAGATGTATAGTGGAGTAAAAGTAATAGTAATGGAAATTGGAAATCCTCATGTAAAGTTAGCCTTTTTTATTTAAGTGCAGTTTTATGCACATTTTATGCACATTTATAATAATTATTAAAATAATAATAATAATTAATTCATAATTTACATTTGGGGGATATCTTTCACAATATAAAACATGTTCTAGACATTATAATGACCACAAAAAAGATATATTACAGGCATTTTTATTGCTTTTATCAGGGTTAAAAAGGTCAAAGGTCATAGGTTAAAATGTCCAGAGATTTTGAAGTTGTGTAAATGTGTGCCTCTGTGGGGCGTATTTCTATGAAATATCATGACCAATGACATTGCAAGACTAAACAATGAACATCAATGATGATGTTTAGGTGAAAAGAATATATGAATTAAGTAATTCATTAATATAGAAATGTTGACGGGTTAAGTAATTGTACTTGGTTACTTCTTCACCAGTGCTCCTCCTCGTGTGCGTGGTGCGTGACACTCCGCCGACACTAGAATCTACAAAATGTCTTCTAAATCAGACAGTTTTCAGAAGATTTGTTTTCATGTTTCTATGTCAGTGGTTCTCAACGTTTTTCATGTCAAGGACCCCCAGGATTATCTGTATCTGGCCACGACCCCCATATGAAAATATGTTGTTCCAGGAACCCGCCAGAAGCAAAGATTTGAGTTAAAAAAAAGTTGGCCCTCTGCCACTTCGGCCACTCCCACTTCCCATTGCAGCCCTCAGTCCTAGTTAGTTACACATCACCTGGTTCCACTCTCATCAGCCCAGCCCATTACAAACCGGTGAACTCTGCTAGAATCAACGCACCACCTATAAATACTCACTCCACAAACAAACAGTCAGAACATAAACCTTTTTCCGGTGGTCAACTTTGCTGTCCCTGAGCTCTACCTTGAAGATCCTGGTTCCTTGTGTTGCTCTTCCGTTTTGGGACATCACTACTTTATGCCTTTTGTAAGGTTTGCCTTTTTGGTCTTTCTGTTTATGGCATTCTGCTTTTGAAATGTTTTGCATTTTGCATTCCACGTTTTTTTCTGTAAGCAGCTACGGCTAACACTTTGTAAGCTTGACCGCGTTTGCTTTAATAAATCACTTTATTTGAACTTTCCTCCGCTTTTGGGTTCAGTCATTCTGCAAACCGTGACAAATGCTCCTTCGAACCAATGATATGTCGAACCAAAGTACGCCTCCCATTCACTTCGGCCATTTGAAAATAGCCGATCTACATGTGAAGCTTGTATATCGGCTATTTTCAAACTTTTTTTTTTTCTCAAATTGAGTACTTTTACTTTTGTTACTTTCAGTACATTTTGATGCCGATACCTTTGTACCTTTTATTCAAGTACAGTTTGAATTTCGGACTTTTACTTGTGTGACGGGGGTCAAGTGTTCTTTTTCTTTATTTTTTGTGTTTCATAATGGCCTTTTTTATTTACCTGTTAATCAGTAATATTGTTTTCCCTTGTGTCCTTTATATTACTTGTATTATATTGTGCTGTTGTGTTGTGTGATAATATATAATGGTTGTGTTCTTGAACGTCCCCTTTAAGCCCTTAATTACCTGACCAGTGCCAGCCCTGTCAATGAGTGGGGTGGAGCTCCAGTGGCTATAAATGGGGCCAGATAATTCATTCAAAGGAGGACAGTAAAGGGAGAAGGCCTGAAGGAGTGGGTCTGTTGTGTACGGACGATAGGACAAAGGAGGAGACAGCTCCCAGGCTAAGCCATGGAGCTTACTGGCTTGCGTGGCTGACGTAATCGAGGGACAGGAGGAGTTGTGCAACTAACCAAGGATCTGGACCGGCAGACGAGACAGTAACAGAGGGGAAGCCAAATCACCGAAGCAGAGGGGCTAAATTGTGACTTGCCCCTCTCCAAGCTAAGTACCCCCTCTGTGTCCTTCAAGTTGACCTAATAGACTCAATTGCCCCCCTTGCAAGTTGCACATTTTGATAACAGTATGTTTTAAGAGTTGTTGATTATTGTTTTGGTTGTTTGGTTAGTTTGTTTATAGGATATAGGTAGGTTAGGCTTTTAGATTTTTCTATTGTATTTTTAATCGGCCATCTTAGAGTGCCCCATGTATAGGAATAATAAAATCCATATTGAACTGTTTCTGTTTCAGTTATTCCATGTTTAAATGCTCTTTTTCCTGGTATAAGACTAGAACCTGTGTGCATCTTTATATCGACGTTAAGAGTGTTATGCAGAGGACCATCCTCGTTAAAAAAGGTGGCGTAGTGGCAAACAACCAGCTTGACTGGGTTTCACAATTATGCACCCTGCACTTTTAACAATGCACCTCAAATATATATATATTGTGTTTCTCATGAAGTAATTCAATTCAATTTCTATGTGGCCCAGGTCACACTTGCAACAGAGTATTTCTATGTTGCAGCATAGAGGGTATGCACGTGACATCATCATCAAACCCCGGAAGTTATGCAGGAACGTTTTGGGTCTGACGTGATGCCGACACCGTTATGTCAGAAGGTAATATAAGAAGGTCAAGTGGGTCACAGAGCTGGACAACTTGGGAGCAGCGAGTTTGAAGCATCACCGAGGGACGCACATTCTTTAAGTGCTTGAATCATCAGAGACAGACATTCTTTAAGAGCTTGAAGCATCACAGGGACGCACATTCTTTAAGTGCTTGAATCATCAGAGACAGACATTCTTTAAGAGCTTGAAGCATCACAGGGACGCACATTCTTTAAGTGCTTGAATCATCAGAGACAGACATTCTTTAAGAGCTTGAAGCATCACAGGGACGCACATTCTTTAAGTGCTTGAATCATCAGAGACGGACATTCTTTAAGAGCTTGAAGCATCACAGGGACGCACATTCTTCAAGTGCTTGAATCATCAGAGACAGACATTCTTTAAGAGCTTGAATCATCAGAGACAGACATTCTTTGTCTAGATCTTTCTGCTCTCCTACCCATGTCTAGATCTTTCGGCTCTCCTACCCATGTCTCCTGCGAAAGCTTCACCCACAATACAGACGGTGGGGATTGACAGTTTCCCTGCTTTAAGGGCGAGATTGGACGAGATAAATGTATGATCACAGATCGCTATAGGAAGAGATCGGACGAGATAAGGGTTTTATAATGTTTAATAATGATTTTACCGGCTCTTGGCGTCATCGTCACCAGGCAACGCTTCGCTTCCGCGTTGGCGACGTCATGGATCCATCCACCGTCGGGTCCTCGGGCTAGTGGCAATCCAAAAAAACGTTTTGTATTTGAATTGAGCTCAGATTGAGATTGTCGCTTCAAATGGGAGCCGTGCGGCCTGAAAACCATGGCGCTCTGAGCCAATAACGCCATCTAGTGGTCGGCGAGGACAGTGGTTATGGCTACAATGCAAAGAGGGAGTGCACTGTATTGTAACATGAGCTGTCCATGGTTCTGATTTCTCTTTCTTGTGCTGTCCATGGTGCTGATTTCCCCTTGTGACTTGCCCCTCTCCAAGCTAAGTACCCCCTCTGTGTCCTTCAAGTTGACCTAATAGACTCAATTGCCCCCCTTGCAAGTTGCACATTTTGATAACAGTATGTTTTAAGAGTTGTTGATTATTGTTTTGGTTGTTTGGTTAGTTTGTTTATAGGATATAGGTAGGTTAGGCTTTTAGATTTTTCTATTGTATTTTTAATCGGCCATCTTAGAGTGCCCCATGTATAGGAATAATAAAATCCATATTGAACTGTTTCTGTTTCAGTTATTCCATGTTTAAATGCTCTTTTTCCTGGTATAAGACTAGAACCTGTGTGCATCTTTATATCGACGTTAAGAGTGTTATGCAGAGGACCATCCTCGTTAAAAAAGGTGGCGTAGTGGCAAACAACCAGCTTGACTGGGTTTCACAATTATGCACCCTGCACTTTTAACAATGCACCTCAAATATATATATATTGTGTTTCTCATGAAGTAATTCAATTCAATTTCTATGTGGCCCAGGTCACACTTGCAACAGAGTATTTCTATGTTGCAGCATAGAGGGTATGCACGTGACATCATCATCAAACCCCGGAAGTTATGCAGGAACGTTTTGGGTCTGACGTGATGCCGACACCGTTATGTCAGAAGGTAATATAAGAAGGTCAAGTGGGTCACAGAGCTGGACAACTTGGGAGCAGCGAGTTTGAAGCATCACCGAGGGACGCACATTCTTTAAGTGCTTGAATCATCAGAGACAGACATTCTTTAAGAGCTTGAAGCATCACAGGGACGCACATTCTTTAAGTGCTTGAATCATCAGAGACAGACATTCTTTAAGAGCTTGAAGCATCACAGGGACGCACATTCTTTAAGTGCTTGAATCATCAGAGACAGACATTCTTTAAGAGCTTGAAGCATCACAGGGACGCACATTCTTTAAGTGCTTGAATCATCAGAGACGGACATTCTTTAAGAGCTTGAAGCATCACAGGGACGCACATTCTTCAAGTGCTTGAATCATCAGAGACAGACATTCTTTAAGAGCTTGAATCATCAGAGACAGACATTCTTTGTCTAGATCTTTCTGCTCTCCTACCCATGTCTAGATCTTTCGGCTCTCCTACCCATGTCTCCTGCGAAAGCTTCACCCACAATACAGACGGTGGGGATTGACAGTTTCCCTGCTTTAAGGGCGAGATTGGACGAGATAAATGTATGATCACAGATCGCTATAGGAAGAGATCGGACGAGATAAGGGTTTTATAATGTTTAATAATGATTTTACCGGCTCTTGGCGTCATCGTCACCAGGCAACGCTTCGCTTCCGCGTTGGCGACGTCATGGATCCATCCACCGTCGGGTCCTCGGGCTAGTGGCAATCCAAAAAAACGTTTTGTATTTGAATTGAGCTCAGATTGAGATTGTCGCTTCAAATGGGAGCCGTGCGGCCTGAAAACCATGGCGCTCTGAGCCAATAACGCCATCTAGTGGTCGGCGAGGACAGTGGTTATGGCTACAATGCAAAGAGGGAGTGCACTGTATTGTAACATGAGCTGTCCATGGTTCTGATTTCTCTTTCTTGTGCTGTCCATGGTGCTGATTTCCCAGGAGGGTGTGCAGTATAAAGACCTATTCATAGTCCAGTTTTCGCAAACTACAACATGGCGTCACTGAGCCGCAGTGACGAGGAACCCACCGCGCTCTCCCCAGCCCTTCTCGGTTTTTACTCACCACCGGATCGGTGGTCATCTCTTCGCCGAAAGCTGGACTATCAATCGGCCTTAAAAGGATCCCTGGCTAATAGGACAAATATGCCTTAAAACATTGTACTTGCCCTCTACAACTAAAATAAATAAAATAATAAGAACAGCTCATAGCGATATGCCGAGTGCCACGCTACGAGCTTGTAGATCTGTTATTTTTGAAAAGTCGTGAAAATGTGGTGCAAATCTTTGAATATATATTCTTTCAGAGCGAACATTTTTAACTAAAATCTTTGCTTCCGAGGAATAACATATTTTTAGATGGGGGTTGGCGGCCAAATTGTTGGGGTCGGCGGCGTCATTGTTGGGGTCCTTGACATGAAATATTGAGCACCACTGGTATGGAAACAGGTATTTTAGAAAACTGTCAGGACATTTTTTTTTTTTACGTCAGGCCTTAAAGAGCTGTCAACATAAACAGTGTAACAAAACAAAATACAGCCAGAGAGACGTGTCTTTCTGCAAGAAAGCACAACGGCACAATAATATAGTGGCTGAGAGACCTATAGATAAAAACACCTCACATTGTCTGCAGTGTAGCAATACCTGCTGCAATATCTTAGGCCTGACATAACAGATATACATACAAGCTCAAAATGTGTCATGCCTGCAATGTTCTAGGTCCTCTAGGAGCTTGTAGATCTGCTATTTCTGGCGTGCAATGCGGCCATCATATGGAACATAAATTAGGCATTAGTCGCCAATCAAATTAAACAAATTAAAATGCAATACAAGCATTTAAAATGTAATATTTTAATACATATGAATTAACATCTCATCAGCAACAGAAGTGGTGGCATGCGGGTCATTCCAGAATTGTAGGACATTTGACGTCCCCCCCCCATGAATTTCAAATAAACCATGTACAAAATATATAATCATAATGTTGTTGTGTAAGTTTTACTAGTCCTTAGACCAAATCTAAATCAATTGTGAGAAAAAAAGTTTTTATTAAGTAGGCTATTATTATGCAAGGAACCTGTGTCCCACACCTTGGCTGCAACCCTGTTACCTTAAGCTTTTTAGCATGGTAGAAGAAGAAGAAAGGTATGAGTCACATGACACACTGGGAGTGACATCATCAAGCAGCATGGGTAGACCACAGGCATGTCCTCTCTTCTATTTTTGTATAATATTGTCAGCCTTGCTTGAATGTCTCAACCTACCTCACGCAACCCTGTTATGCATATTTCCAGAATAATATAAATACTTTACTTTTTTTTTTTTTTACTTATTTACTCATGTAAGGTTGTCCTCTTGGTAAATGCTAACAGTTAGCTAAACAACTAGCTTCTAGTTTAGAGGAAAAGCTAACATTAGCATGGATTTGCAATCCTGTTACCTGCAACCCTGATACTATGATTAGCAGCCCGCACTGCATTAACAGGGTTGCATCTCATCAGTTACTAAACTATATAACTAGTATTTATGGTCCAATTAAATATTTTACATGAAGTAAACTAATTTTGTTTAATCTACATATTTTAAACCTATTACTGAATTATGAATACTGTTTCCTTAATTGCACTACATAGTCAAAACCACAGTTATAGTTGCAACAGTTAGACTCATTAATTAAATTGTATTATTTATTTATTTTTGCAGCGTGCTGGTCCACCCCTGAGCGCTGCTGAGAAGCAAAGGCGCTACCGTGCTAAGCGTGATGCTGATCCACAGAAGAGAGAGCAATATTTAGAAAAAGAGAGAGAAATGGAAAGCAGACTTAGCAACAGGGAAGAAGCTACTGCAAAATGACCGCACTGAGAGAGGACAGCGTTCCCAACGGAAAAGATGGAAAGCAACGTGAGGAAAAAGACACTTGAAGCGTTAAGCACCCCTCCAATGAGCCCTGAATCTCCAGTCACACCAGAAATCCCATTCAGGGCCCAATTGCCAGATTCTAGCTCCAGCTCTCAATCTGGGACTTCAAGGTTAGGGTACAATAAAGTTATTGGGGAATGCAAGTTAATGTAAGCAGAGAATGCGAATTTTTGCCAATGTTTTGCAACATGTATGGTTAAGGAACAATAATCTATGTTCATGTGTTTCTTTTAGGCAACGCGTTAGCGCGAGACGAAGAAGATGGGCTGGACAAAAAAGATCACAGAGGAAGCAACAGGAACTAGAAGAAAAGTTGAAAAGAGCAGAACAGAGAACAGAAAAATACAAGAAACGGCTCCAGCGATTGAAAAAGACCCATCCATCTCCAAGATCCAAAGTTAACAATATGATTAGGCAAGCTTCGCAGACAATCAATAAGAAGAACCCTGCTGTTCCATACAGCGCTGACTGAGGAAGTGCGTACAAAGTACAAAAATTCAAGGAGAGAGAGTCATAGGCAACTCATTGCAGGAGTAATCACCAGCAAAATCCTAAAAAAGTACAAGCTGCAGAAATTGGCACAGGAGGTTCTTGGATTTTCATGGGAAGTAACTAATTACATGTACTAAAGTAGATTACTTAAAGGGCAAGACCACTTTTTGAGAGGTTTGGGTTGTTTTCTTACCTTATTATGGGCAAACTATTCCATTTCATGAGTTATTTCGCTCCGTTGTGTTTATTAGCAAATTTAAGATTTAAAAAATAGTCGCTCATTGACTTCCATTGTAGTGGAGAAACAGCTCTCAAAGTCACTCTTTTAGCACATAAACCAACGCAACAAAAGCTGATTCTATTTTCGTCTTTTAAGATAGATTTATAAAGTTACTATTTTAGTCGGAGATAGACTGTAGCAGTACTACGGCGTTCCCAACTCTCGCGGGCCGTCTTGCGAGGTTTCTTTTGTAAACAGAAGTCTCCACGCTGTTTGAGATGGACCCTTGCATATGAGCAATCCCAGACACAGACACTTTACACACTTCTTCTAAAGTGTCTTCTAAAGTGTCTCCCTCAACACGTCCATTGTGTATGTTTTTAGTGACAAGCGGACTAGATCAAATCCATTTGTTCATTCTTCTTTCTACACAAATTAGTCAAAACAAGACAAAGTTGACATTTTTTATTAAAAATAAAACCGCATGAGTTTTCCTGATGTCATAAACTGTCAGAATCAGCTTTTGTTGTGTTCGTTTATGTGCTAAAAGAGTGACTTTGAGAGCTGTTTTCCCGCTACAATGGAAGACAATGGACCTTATTATTTATTTCTTAAATTGCTAATCAACACCATAGTTGTAGTACAATAGTTTGCCCATAATAAGGTAGAAAAAACAACCCAAACCTCTAAAAAAGTGGTCTTACCCTTTAAGTACAAGTTTGAGGGATTCTTTTTTTGTTTACTTGAGTATTTCCATTTTCCGACAATGTATAGAGCACCGAAGTCTGACGTCACTTTCAGTAGAGGGCGCCAGTACACAGGTTCATGTATTTTTTTAGTTGAATTATAATCCCCATCGGGGGATTTTAGATCGCTTCATATAAGAACTATGTTTGAAAAATAAACCGACCACCCCGGCCTTTCTGTCAGGGGAGTGGCTGTGTGTCGTTAATGATGTTCATTAATATTTGATACAGCCAGTTTCTGGAGAAAATGGAATTAATGTGGCCGCAAAAGCCTTGAAACTACATATGAAGGTAATGTCGCTGCTAATATATGTCACGCCCAGCTATCAACACATTGCGTTCCTGAGATTCCTCGTTGACATAAGCTCAGCTGGTGGTGACTCAACTCGTACTAACCACGAAACATTAAATATCAATAAAATAAAAATAAACGTAATTAACATTCAGTTTATGTTGTGCGACAGGCAGATGCAGCCACCCGCCTACCCGGAAATGTAGTCTCTGGGTTATTTGACTCGTTTCTAACGCTTATTATGTTACTCTTTGGGTATATTTGTACATTTCCACCTTCAGTCGATGCTTCATATCCATATGAGTGAAAAGGCCGGGGTGATCGGTTTATTTTTCAAACGCAGTTCTTATATGAAGAGATCTAAAATCCCCCTATGGTGATTTCAATGTAAATAAAAAATACATGAACCTGGGGACTGACGCCCTCTTCCGAAAGTGACGTCAGGACTTCGGTATGCACCACTGAATCTAAGAGTCAAATATTTTAATTGTACTTTTGGAGACTTGGGAAAAGTAGGCTATACGAAAAGTTATATTATGTAGATAAAAACATGGATTAGAATTGGAATCTTATGATATTCAGTCGACTAAAACTAGACTAAAAACTAAAACATTTCAGATGACTAATGTGACTGAAACTAAATAAAAGTTTATTAAAGAAAATAAACTCCCCCAGGGGTCAGGGGTTAAAGGTTAGAGGTCATGTTGACGGCGGGTCGACCCCACAGCCTCAGCCGGCTGACCCCCCCGTCGGGGGCGATGACCAGGCGGACGTGACTGACGGGCTGCTTCAGCACGAGCCCCTCCCCCGAGTAGAGGTGTATGTGGTGGGGGCGGAGCTACACAACAGACAGGAGGGAGGGAAAGATGGGTGGGACAGACAGACAGACAGACAGGGTATACATGTTATAAAATGCATTTTTTGGGGGGGGTTTTGGAGGCGCTAAAAATGTTCCAGGCTCCTTTTCTTACACCCCAATTTAGTTGTTAGGCAAATTAACACTCCGCACACATTTCCCTGCATGCTGCCACTACTGCTGTTAGTTTACTTTCACTCCATTATTCAGTAAAATAAATAAATCACACCCGTGTGAACCGAGTGGTGCAACTTAATTTTTTTTATGGTTTTGCACACTCAATTCATAATTAACGTTCCAATTTTGGAGCTCTGGCTCATGGACTAAGAGAACAGAAAAGAACCGAACCGGTTCCCATTGGGAACCAACCGGTGGGAAAAGGGGTCTATGTGCAGCCGTTTAACTGAGATGATGGTGTGGTCAAAGTGGAACTCTTTGGTGAGCTGTAAGTCAGCTGATTGTATCCATAAATATAAAAGAAAAAAAAAATAGATGCCTCATTGACCGCTGCAGTTTGTTGGAGCGATGTGTGTCGAAGGAGGGGCAGAAGAATTTACACTGGGAGAGGAAGTACGCCGGAAGTGTGGAAGGCACGTTACGTTGCCACTCAAGTGATTACTGGGCCAATCACAGCGCATCCTTTCCGGGACTCACAGACCCGAACATGCGCTCTGTGACGTACGCTCACGCTTCCGCGGGGCTTCGCAAGAGGAATCTCTAAACAATCAGTTGAGTGAGTGCTGAACATGTCTAGACATGTCTCGACTGCAGCGCACGCGGGTGAAATTACCAATTTCAACGTCTTCTGACAGACATACTGGGGGCATGCAGCAAGACCAACCCAGTAGTCACTTTGAGTGGAGCCACGGGTGAACATGAACTGTATGTCGGACATTACTATTACTAACCATACCGCAAACCCCAAACCTAAACATAACCGCGTCGCAACGCATGCGGGTGAACGTGTACTACATGTGTTACTAATCCTACCCCAAACCTAGACGTAACGTCAAGCACGTCGCAACGCATGCGGGTGAACGTGTACTCCATGTATTACTAACCCTACCCCAAACCTAGACGTAACGTCAAGCACGTCGCAACGCATGCGGGTGAACGTGTACTCCATGTATTACTAACCCTACCCCAAACCCAAAAACCTAGACGTAACGTCAAGGACGTCGCAACGCATGTCAGACCAAAGCAAACTCCGCAAAAAAAAAGTTGTTTGCAGTGGACACAAAAATGATATGAGCAGGATTCAAACCCACTCAACCCAGGAGGTATGGATTGCAAGTCTATTGTCTAACTGGCTGCTGCAATGCTTTTCTAGAGTCTACTTCATTGTAGACGAATTCAGAGACGGGTCTCATGGTCGCAGCTCATGGTCGCGTATTTCCTGTAGGCGGACTCGACATAGCTGCGGGGTTTATACCCTCACCAGGCGCATCTCAGTGAACGGCAGAGTGACTGATGTTAGTCTGCCTCAAACGTTACTCTTTTACCTGCTTTTTACTAACACTAACATTACAAAGATGCCCAGAACATCGAGATGAACCTGTGTAGTTTATGGCTGCTCCAACAGTAGTGGCAACGTTCCAAAAAAAAAAAAAACGGAATGTCAAAATATCCACGGTGGTAGCCGAGACCAGAGCCAGGTTTAAACCCGCAGCTACGTCGAGTCCGCCTAGGAAATACGTAAGCTGCGACCATGAGACCCGTTTCTGAATTTGTCTATAACACGCCCAATTTATGTAAAAGAAAAGGAAAAACCCTGCCCAGTAAGGAAAAACTGCGGGTTGATTTCACCCAACACCACGCCGCACTGGCGGTGCCCAGAATCGAACCCATTAATTTGTGGTCCAAAGCCGAGAGCTCTACTGAGCTCCTCAGACACAAAAAGGGAAGTAAAGGAAAACGCGTTTTGTAAGGGAGATGAGAATTACCTTCTGAGGAGGCAGGAGCACCTGCCACTTCCCAGAATTCCATCTGTTCCCGACACAGTCCACTTCCTCCTCGGGAGTCAGACTGCAGGCCTCCAACCGACAGGAGTCTGGGAAGTTACCTGTCACAGGCACGCATGCACGCACGCACGCACACACACACACACGCACGCACGCACGCACGCACACACACACACACACACACACACACACACACACACACACACACACACACACACACACACACACACCACAGATGCCACACCTAGTGAGCTTGTAGATTGGCCAAATATCCCCCGTTTTTATAATCAATTGAGATATGCAAATCCTCCAAACTGTTATGTATTCTGTTATGAATAAAAACTAATCTTAAACATACATAGATATTTTTTTGTTTTACTGATAACTTCCTCTCACAGAGGTGTGGTTCCAGACTCTATAAGTTGAGTTTTAAAATATCTGTTCTTATCTTTGTACCACTGCCTTTGCCTGATTTGACACTGCATTATATAGAGGGTATGTGCATGCTTAAAGTAAATGGCACATCGAGTGGCAAAGAAACATGCAAAGCCCATTTTGACCTGAGATCAGATTCTAAAAATGTCTTCTACATCCTGAAAGTTTTCTGACTGCATGTCTGTTTGAATGCCGTTTTGTTTTGTTTTGCTTTTGTTTATATTATATTATCTTTTCTGCTCTGTGAAGCACTTTGAGCTACATTTATGTATGAAAGGTGCTATATAAATAAAGTTTATTATTATTATTATTACTACTATTATTATAGCTATTCGGCGATTGGGGGAATAGTTGTCTGGCTAAACGCGAGACTGGCATTACCCTGACCTCACGAAACTAAAATCTGATCCCCAGTTTGACACGCTGACACCAATCAACTCGTTGTACGTTGAATAGTTGTCCCCAAATGAGGTTGACTAGTGCCAGTAAAACACACACACACACACACACACACACACACACAGACACGACACGACACTGGCGAAGGTTAAAGGTGTTCATTTGATCCGAGGGGCATGAAAAGCCGGCAGGATGCAGCCGTTCCATCAGCCCTGAGGGAACAACAGGACTCAGTGACACGATGGATTCCACCGCAAGCTTTAGTGTATACGTAAGTCGATAGGCGGAAACACGCGATGGCTTTTAAAGTGCCAAACACTGTCATGTCATGCTGGCTGTTGGCGTGCCATACTGATTGTTGGACTTAAAGCTGTAGGAAATACTTGCCTTTAATGTAGTTGTTCCAAAATCAATAATTAATTATCTGAATCGCGTGGTGGGAGTTCTTCTCTTTTTTGGCGGGTGAATGTTAAGTAGTTCGGGGCATTTGGTGGGAGTTATTTAAAAATAAATAAATCCACAAAACAAAACAAAAAAAACTAAAAAACTAAAACAAAAAAAAACATTTGTATTGTTGACCCACCAAAGCTGACCAGAACTCCCACCACGGGACGCAGAAAACAAAAAAGAATCCACAACAACTCTGTCTTTACAACTATACATTTTATTTTATTTTGTAATTTCTTTCTCATTTTTTCCCCACATTTTTGAAGTATAAAATATGAACACATTTAGCTGGGGACCCCCTGGAACCCCCTCAAGGAAAACCACTGACACAGCATGGTCACAGCTATGCGTATAGATTTCATATTATCAAAAGATATACTAAATGCTACTAAAACAATGTATACTACTCACATACTCTATTAGAAGGTCAATATCAGTCACCAGAAGCAGTGGCGTGGGTTTTCAACAAGACTAAAATTGAGTTTAAATTCCAGTGGGCTTATAGTTATCTCTCTACGTCGTCCTCAGACGAGCCCTCCATCGTCGTCTCCAGTCATCTCGGTTCTCCATACATCTGGCCAGCTCATTTGTGCTTTCTGCACCAGCATCTTTCTTTAGTACGTCCACGTAGGTAGGTGTGTTGGTTCCCACAGTACAAGCTTTTTGGCCGGGAGTTCTTGATGTCAGTGGCAGTGGCCAGCTAGTCTCATCCTCCTTACTGCTATCTTCTCTGTTACACTTGGTAATGCCCCGTACAGACGCTTGTTGGTGATGTGCTCATCCTGGTTGATGTTAAGTACCACACGTAACATTCTGGTATAGCACCCATCCAGGGATTTCTGTAGGGCTTGTGTAAGTGTCCAGCATTCACAGCCGTAGAGGAGGACGGACTCCACGTATAGCCTACACTTAAAGGATGGAGCATGTCTGATCCAATTAATATCAAATATCAAAATATTGAATCAAGTAATTTGAAAAATAAATAAAAACGTTTGCACGTTTGTTCCTTTCCAAGCAGGTGCGTAGGCGATGAGAACGCATAGCTAGGAGGAATCTGTACACATTAGAGCCGCACACTGAAAGAGCTCCTTATTAAAGAATACTGTAGAACCTGCACATTCTTCCGATCTGTGCTGTAGTTTTGAGAATTGATAATCTTAATCGTTTAGGCCAAATTCACTGTTGCGCTCCCATTTCCAGTCCACTGACAAACCAGCGACACTACAAAATGACACTGACCTAGCCGCAATTTGCAACTCTAGATTTTTTTTATATTGGGGATGAATCTAGAGTTGCAATACCCTCCATTGACTCCCCACTCATTCAATTTGCGTTTGCGATCTGCTTGTATTAAACAACATTGCAGCTCTATAGGCCAAGCTTGAATTATCCTCTTTCAATCTGCCGTGCTTTTGTTTCATACAAATCCACCGTAGACATGTTAGCTACTTTCTGTCAAAGTGTTGGAGTTTGGAAGCACTCGTTTTCCTTAACAGGCCGTGCTGCTGCCTCCTACATTATGTGCAAATGCGAAACAGGTGGTACGCAGGTGACTTTGACGAGTGCTTCCAAACTCCAACACTTGGAAAAATAATCACCTGCACAGAATGTCTTAATCATAGGCCAGCGGTCCAGGCACCTTGGCTGGTAGTCCGAGTCTGGCAGTGTGCCGTGGGTTCGACTCCCGACGGCCTTCACTGCATGTCACTCCCCCATCTCTCTCCCTCATTTCCTGTCAGCCTATACTGTCTGTCCCTCTATAACAAATATAAAATAAAGGCGAAAGCCAAAAAAATAAAACATTTAGAAAGTAGCTCATAACATGTCTACGGTGGATTTGTATGAAACAAAAGCTCGGCAGATTGAAAGAGGATAATTCAAGCTTGGCCTATAGCTGCAATGTTGGTGAGTTTAACGTCGTTTAATACAAGCAGATCGCAAACGCAAATTGGATGACTGGGGAGTCAATGGAGATAGGGTATATTGCAACTCTAGATTCATCCCATTATAAAGAGAAATCTAGAGTTGCAAATTGCGGCTAACACTGACCCAAGACTGCATGGGACGCAGTCACAACTCTGTGACCCCCAGACTGCATGTGACACAGTCACGGTTCAAAAGGACAGACGTGTGGAGCGTTGCCAGGCTCCTGTGTTACGGTGTAGAGTTACAGCAGATATTATACTACTATAGACTGGAACCCATGCTTTCTATGGCATAGGCAGCTCCCGGCAGGATCCGCCGGGATACACAAAGCTGCGCGACTGAGACTAATTAATTAGAGCGACAGAGAGAGAGAGGAGTGTGTGTGTGTGTGTGTGTGTGTGTGTGTGTGTGTGTGTGTGTGTGTGTGTGTGTGTGTGTGTGTGTGTGCGCGCGTGTGTGGGTCAATTTAACAAAGGTGCAGAGTGCAGACGATCAAAAATCAGCAGAGAGTGCTACTGTATGCCGTATTGAAGTGGACTTTGGCCTCAGACTTTTTGTTTTTCTCCCTGGAAATAAAAACGTCTGGGTTTCCGAGGCTATACTCACTGGCTGGCTTAGGGTAAGGTGCTGCATGCAGTGGAGAGGCCCGCATTAAAGGTCACGTCAACAAAAAAAAGAGGTCCAGGTGTTATTTTGTGCAAAAGCGCATTATTGGCTATTTCCCCTACCATAAGCCCTCAATGAATTGAACTGAATTGCATTGAATTGAATGGGGCATTGGGGTGTTGTGCTAATTTGCTTATTTCCATTGCTCAAAAACCCTCTCTTCATAATGCAAATAGCATCCCAAGCGGCACACTGTACTACTTATTTTTATGGAAATAAGTGAATTAGCACAAAAACCCAACCCCCACTGAGGGCTTATATATGGGGAGATAGCCAATAATGGACTTTTGCACAAAATAACACCTGGACCTCTTTGGTGGGGCACGTAACAACTACAAATAAAGGTAAGAAAGCCTTCTAGCATGGAATTCTCCTTTAACAATGGAACTTGGTGGAGCGTAAGCGCCATGGCCCGTAGCCCTGGTCTAGTGTGTTAGCGAGCTCTCACTAACGCCCCGTCAGGAAAGCCTCGGGGGAAAATCCCACCGCCGTGCGAGGGGTCCAACTTTACCACAAAAATAAACTAAACCACGTCGGTATTCACCGAAACAAAGCCTGGTTTTGTGTTGGTGAATGTATATTCTCCAGGCTGGGAATTAACCCCGTCCACAGCTTCTCTGTACACCCCCAATACTTTGTAAACGTGACAATTTGGCTCAGTACTTCTTTTTTGCCTTGATCTACACCAAACCCCCATTTGAATAGGTATTACTTAAGCAATATTACACGAGAGGGTTCCGCAAGCATCACTGAAGTTGCAATAATCATGTTAAACCACACCCTCAAGTTTAATATTGCAAATATACAACAGTTACCCTTAAAACTACGAAAATCGCTGAAAAGACATATTTTTTCAATGACAAATGTAGTCACTACGACCACAAATGTCCCAAGAAACTAGCTAGCCTAGCCACTGAGTTTGCGAGGTTGCTGCGCTCTGGGAGAACAGAGCAGCTGAAATCTTTGTTTTGATTAGGTGTGGAGTGGTGCTCGTTTGAAGCACGGCTAGAAGGCTGTTTCAACCAATCAGATTGCTTCCTCGAAACGACCTGTTGTATAATTAAGCATACAACTTTGTCCACCCACTGCCAACGTCCTTTTGTGTATATGGTATAAGTTACAGAAGTTATTACCATATCCTACTGGCTGGGTTTAGGTGTCACAGTATAGGAGAGAGACAGAGAGAGAGAGAGAGAGGTCAGCCCGTCAGGCCCCGGGGGTGATGGATGACCGAACCTCTATAAAGACACGGGAGGACATCTCATCCCCGCTCAGCTTGTGTTACTGGCCGTGTCACTCTATCTGCCTCCCTTTAAAAAAATATGATGTTCTCTAAGAGAGATGTTATCTGACTGCAGGTCTTAGAAAGAGATGTCAACGTTACACCGGCTGGGAGGAGCGCTTATCAGGGTCTGGAGATAGATCTCTGTGCGTGCGCTCGTGCGTGCGTGTGAGTGTATGTGTGAGAGAGAGAAACAAAAGTCGAATCGCAGCCAAGTCTATCGACTTTTAATTAGGGATGTCCCGATCCGATTTTTCGTCCCCAATCCGATCCCGACACCACAACTTCTGTGTTAGCCGATACCGAATACAGATACCAGTGTTGTGATCTCGTGTTGTGTTTATAGCTATCTAGCTATATATCTCGTGTTGTGTTTATACAGTAGCAGACTCCTCACTCCAATGTGCACTTTTGCAGTTTGGGCAACTCCAAAGCAAACTCCACATGGCCCCAACATTTTATTGACCTGCCATAGTGTCAACCCCCTTACCCCCGTGTCGGATCGATGGTTAGACTGGCATATTCTCCGATACCGATATGACAAATAAGGGCCAATATCGATACTTTTCCGATACCGATACAGTATCGGGACAACTCTACTTTTAATGTTCGTTTAGGGCAGCAGCTAAACAAACATTGGCAACTTATCATGTGACCAATATGTGGCGCGTTACGAACTTGTAGGTCTGCTATTTTTGAAAAATCATGTCATGTGGCTCAAATCTTTGATATATGGGAGTCAGCGGCCAATTACACCCTAACCATTACATTGGAAATGTTTGAGAACGACTGACATAGAAACATTTTCCAGAAAACTGTCCGGATTTAGAGGACATTTTGTAGAATCGTCCTCAGGTCAAAAATGGGTTAAAGTGATTGGTCGAAAACAACTCTAACTATGACAGTACCTTTAAAGTGATTAGCCAAAAAACAACGCTAACAAAGTGATTGGTCAAAAACAAGTAACCTTTAAAGTGATTGGTCTAAACAACTCTAACAAAGTGATTGGTCTAAACAACTCTAAACAAAGTGATTGGTCAAAAACAAGTAACCTTTAAAGTGATTGGTCTAAACAACTCTAACCACTTTGTTAGAGTTGTTTAGACCAATCACTTTAAAGGTCAAAAACAAGTCACCTTTAAAGTGATTGGTGTCCACCTCCACCTGGCTGATGACCCCCGGGTGACCCAGGCGGAACACGGCCCACTCGCACCCTGGAACCTGCAGGATGCCCGACTCATCTGCCTGACGCACGCACACACGCACACGCACACACACACACACACACACACACACACACACACACACACACACACACACACGCACACACACACACACACGTGTGGTTACTATGCTGTACTTATGGGGACATACGATACGTATAGCTTGCGTAGCTAGTTCAGTCAGATATACTCGAGGGGATCAATCAGTGTCATGTAATGACCCACATGACGTATGCTGACGTTGCAATCGGCTGACCAATTTTGGCGACGTATTTGAGCTCACCTATAAGCCTGCATGTTTCTTCCTGCCTTCCTTCTGCATAATGCGTTCCTGGTGGTTGCTATATGCACTCCCACCGCCACCCCAGCACCACCGGTGGGCTCTGCTATTGCTGTTCGCCATGTGGCGCGGGGGGGTTGTTGTTGTATATCTATCTCCCTGTTCTTAGTGGTTAATGATGGCTGTATAATTGTGCAGGGAGAAAAATGTATAGTGATGTGTAAACCTTATGCTATTAAGTTCACATGTACAGGCGGAGAGCGCGTGGAGCAGAGTAATCTAGTGAGAGAGTGGTGACACGCTTTGATCTCGCCGCAAAGTGGGTGCCTATGGGGTATAGTTCCAAACATTGCTCCTATGGCTGGAACTATTCCATTGAGATAGAATGAGCACTTCCGCATTCCATTGTTACAATGCGAGTCAACGGGCGTTTTAAATTATTTATTTGGAACACCTCTTGAGATACAATATCTCGTTTTCGAGAGGGTCCACAAAGGGAGTGTCATTACTCTCTTACTAGATTACTCTGGTGTGGAGTTGACTGTTTACTTTAGGTTGGGGCGGAAGCCGAGTAAGCGTGTTACATACATAACGGTCCGTCTAGCAACACTAACGTCACTCAATCCCTTACAGGACACCTTCCCCTTTTAGTAAGAAACATCACTCTTAACAACAAACCAGTATTAAACCAAAAAGGCAAACAAATGCAATTCACCTTTTTCCCTTCCCTCTGTATCCTTTTCTTTTTTGAGTGGTGCAACCACTCCTACAACCAGCTTGCAATGTCCTCGTACCTGTTTGTGTGTGTGTCTGTGTAAGCACGAGTATGTGACTTAATAATAGCAGTAGGGGGCGCCAGAAACAGTGAGAGGGGTAGTGTCTCTAATGAGAGAGAGTGAGAGAGAGAGAGAGAGAGAGAGAGAGAGAGAGAGGGGGGGGGGGGGGGGGGAATTGCACCACTCAGTTCACACGTGTGTGATTTTTTCTCTACTGTCAGAAAAAACATTCACATTCTCAAATCTCAATTCACATAATCAGAACACAATCTTTTTTTAATTTATTTTTTACATTCAGACATTTCACATATCCAGTCTAACAGTCGACCACAGGTGTTGTCGTCTGTGGAGCAGGTTGCTGAAGAGTGCGCAGATGGGCGCGGTTTCTCCTCAACTGTCCGTCGTCCGTCTCCACGATGTATGACCTGGGCATTGCCGCCTGCTGTACGACAGTCCCTCCTCTGTTCTCCTTGGAGAGCCACACATTTTGGCCACACTGCAGCGTAGGTAAGGGACGGGCTCCGTGACGCAGGTCGTAGCGACGTCATTGATCCTCCTTTGCCTGCATCTCTGACTTTCTGAACTCTCTGATGTTTGGCCAGCGAGAAAGCATGGGTGTTTGGGTGTTGTGGTATGTTGTAGCGAATCTGTCTCCAGCCATGAGGAGTTGTGCAGGGGAATAACCACTCTCCAGGGGTGTTGAACGGTATGCATCATCTTTTTCTTTTCTTTTTTTTCTCCTCTCGATTGTTCTTCTTATTGCATTCCGAGCTTCTGACACCATGTTGTGTAAACCTTATGGTATCAAGTTCACATGTAATAATGAGGCGTGTGGAGTTAACTGTTTACTTTAGGTTGGGGCGGAAGCCGAGTAAGCATGTGTCGTACGGTCCGTCTAGCAACAATAACATACCACTCAATCCCTTACAGGACATATTATAGCAGAGCCGAACGGCAAGATAAAATATCATATGCACACTTGTATTCTCACTTCTCAGTCTATAATAAATTGTTCCTTTTTTTCCAGTTTTCTGACTGAAAAACATGTTTGCTGATTTCCGGTGTGTAACATCGGCGGACAACTAAGTATAACATTGGGAAAACTCGAATCCAAACCCCTGTGCGTGCGTGCGTGCAGTGCTTGCGTGCGTGTTAAACCTTCAGTTCTCTGGGTCGGTCCAGTCTTCTGGCGGTCTCCCATCCATCTGCCATGTTGGCTGCTCTGGCCAGAACTGCACATGCATGCATACATACATACATACATACATACATACATACATACATAATACATACATATACATAGAAAACTCAAAAATGGAGTTAGGTGGTTTCCTCCCGACATTAATTATATGCTGTATAGTAATGTGATTGACATTACCAATCATATTGCGGGGATGTCCAAAGTGGGCGTCGCTGTATCCAAGACAGACTCCGCCATTGGCCAGAGCCAGCAGGTCCACCTTGTCCTGGGAGGAGACTGTTGACCAGTCCCTCTGCCCCACCCCATACACCCTGAACCTGGACACGCCTCCATCTGTACACGCACGCACGCATAGAGAGTTTATGACTGTATCATCACAATGACACATTATCACATCCATTATATGCAGCGTTGGGCAGTAACGAGTTACTAGTTACATATTACTGTACTATTATTACTTTTCCCAGTAACGAGTAAAGTAAGTTATTACTTAGTAATATGTGATATTATATAATATCAACAGTCTTGAGAGACTATAGGCTGCCTCAAAAAGGTCAGAGACTGTTGCTTTATTGTATTGTTTGTTATGTATGTATACAATATATAGTGTCCGTTTTGAGATGCTGCAGCCATGTGTGTGTAGTTCAGATTGTTGATGTTGAATTCCAAATGTGGAGTATGCAGCAGAACCAGACTGATGGGAGACTGTTGACTATTTTTGTTTTATATCCTGCAATTATTCAGTTTGGCTGATTGGAGACTTCGTATTCCAATGAATTGGATTCAGTTGTAAAAGGAGCTGGCTAAACAGATTGTGTTCTTTTGCGGGTGGAAGGGGCCCGGGTGAAAAAAAAGTAATATAAAGTAATATACATGTAACTATATTAGTCTTGATTCCAAGTAATAAGTAATGTAATATTATTACTTTTTCTAATGTTGAGTCTATTAATGACACAGTACTGACCAGGATACATGTTGAGTCTATTAACCCATTTAGACCAGGACGAAATTTTTAAAATGTCTTCTAAATCATGACAATTTTCTGAAAAACCTCATGTTTCAGGCTAAAGAAAAACAGGCTAAAGTCTGTTCTGCTTTTAAACCTAAATTGGAAAACCAAGAGAATATGTTCTATTGTTCTTGTTCCTGTCTGCTTCTGTGATTTGTGTCCTGTAATGTATTTTTTGTAATGTATTGTGTATGTCTTGTCTGTATCTTGAACGGTGACGTCATGGACGCAAAACAAATGCCAGTGCAAGCTGACAATAAAGTTGTATCGTATGTTTCTATATCAGTGGTTCTCAATATTTCATGTCAAGGACCCCAAAACTTTGATGTATTTGGTCGCCGACCCCCATCTGAAAACATGTCGTTTCCAAGCAAAGATTTGAGTTAAAAACGTTCGCTCTGAATGAATATATATAATATTCAAAGATTTACGCCACATTTTCACGATTAAAAAAAAATAGCAGACCTACACTCGTAGCACTCGGTGCCGTGCTACGAGTAGCTATTTTTCAATAGCTAAAGTATAACGTAATGCTTTAAAACACCAAAAGAGGTTCCCGCCCAGAATGGGTTAACTCAGTGGTTCCCAATGTGGGGTCCGGGGACCCCCAGGGGTATCTGAGGGAGTTTCAGGGGATCCCCAGCTCAATGATAGTTTGGTACCAAATGGACCCTCATGGGTCTGTAGTTAAATTAACATAGATTTTACAATATCAATTGAGGGTCCCAGAGATAGAAATGCCATTAAATGGGGGGGGGGGGGGGGGGGTCTGTAGACTAATATGCATGTCAAACTGGGGGTCCCTGAAATTCAACAGGTTGAGAATCACTGCTAGAGCCGTAAAAATCTTCTCTTATGGGGGGGTCCCTGGCATATATTTTTAAATGGGGGGCCCGCGGGCTAATGAGTTTGGGAACCACTGGGTTAACTGACCAGGGTACATGTTGAGTCGCAGGTGGGTGACCCTGTGGGCGTGGTCAACCTGGAAGTGGTTGTGACAGCTGTCGGAGTATCCGGGCTTCATCTCCGACACAGGAAGTACTTCCGTCCACGACTCGGACCCGAGCTGAAAAACACACAGCACACGTCACTGTCTGTGTGCGTGCGTGTGTGCGTGTGTGTGTGAGAGTGTGTGTGTGCGTGCGTGTGTGAGTGAGTGCGTTACCTTGGCGACAGCAGCAAACTGGCTGTCGTCAGCGGCCATGCCGGTCCTGTCTCCCTCCAGGGACATGTCTGGAGGGACGTCTGGACAGACAGACAGACAGACAGACAGACAGACAGACAGACAGACAGACAGACAGACAGACAGACAGACAGACAGACAGACAGACAGACAGACAGACAGACAGACAGACAGGGGTGGGCTGTTATAAGACTTTGCTCACATATGCAAAGGTTACAATATAATCTAGATAGCATCATTAGCATGTTATGTGGAGAGATGCCAGGTCACTATGGTCACTATTGCCCTGCATGGCATCCTATAGTTTCAATGTACAGATTCATTTTTCTTTGGATATTCTACTGTTAGACGGATGATAAAATAATAAGAGTGGCCATGGCTCTCCAGTGGACTGCAGGATTAACTTTCCTGGTTTTGGTGACCTCATACTCTTTATGAATATACAGTAATAGCAGAACACATGCAGTAATCGTTGCCGAGGTTATTGCCCTGACAGCACTCAACACAACATGAACGTCCATATATTGCGGGCTTATCATGGGAATGATCTGAATCGGTATTATGAGAAGACTATAGAGCGTCGCAGTCCCGCCCCCTTTCTTGACGACGCCAGGCCCAGGAAATGATTCCCAGTGCATTTTTTCCCATAGACATTTCAAAAAGTATTTATTTAAAGACGGTTACACCGTGGACGAGGCCAACTCGAGTCGTGACAACTCATGACAACAAACACAATATTTTGGACCAAACAAACAATTACAAAGAAGAAAAACAACAAAAAAAGTGTTGTAACCTGCCGTTTTTTTTTCTTCTTTGTAATTATTTGTTTGGTCCAAAATATTGTGTTTGTTGTCATGAGTTGTCACGACTCGAGTTGGCTTTGTCTGCGGCGTAAACGTCTTTAAATAAATACTTTTTGAAATGTCTATGAGGAAAATGAACGGAGAATCATTTCCTGGGCCCTGGTACGGGGCGGGACTGCGACGCTCTACAGAGCAAAGTTCATTTTCCTGTTTGGTCGGTCACTCAGTCACACTGGTGACTTCGCTCATCAGCCGGTGTGTTCATCTGTCCCCATGGCCCGGGTCTGCTGCTAACATCTCCAGAGGTAAGAACACACAGGATACTTTGCTTAAATAAATGACTGGCTGCCTGCCGTGGCTGGCTGGCTGGCTGGCTGACTGACTGACTGACAGTGGTAGTAGAAGTCAGAAAAGAGCAGTAGATGTGTGCTTAAATATTTTTTTTTATTATATCAGAGTACTGAAGCCTCATTGGACGTTGACGTGATGTACGTCATATCTGTCTGAGCAAATAGACATGTTACGTCATGACGATGTACGATGATAAGAGCGCCCCTCACTTCACACAGGTGTGATTTTTTTTCTTCCATTCTTTACTTTATCCATGACAGGAGAACTGGAAATCCGAAGTTGTTGTTCCTTTGCACATGTTATTGTGTGTGTGTGTGTGTGTGTGTGTGTGTGTGTGCGTGCGTGCGTGCGTGCGCACCCAGACAGGCAGCCTGTACGGACACAGAGGGAGAGTAGTTTCCTGTGAAGAAGGAGGTGTCCACATCAAAGCCACGGATCAACCCTGGCACTCCCAGCTGGATGATACACCAGTCATAACCTGACGCACACACACACACGCACGCACATGCACATGCACATGCACACACACAGTCAGAGAGAGAACATCACATTAATGACCGTAGCCGTAAAGGGCTTTTCACAGTAGCAACTACTCCTCATGTTTGTTTACTGATTAATGCTTATTCATCTTAATCATGATCCCAGGTTTAAAAAAGGCACTATTAGAAACAATTATTTTGCAGATTACAAAATAAATACAATTCGATTAGACTTTTCGGTGTCATTTAGGTGTGTCTGTACATATGGTCTACTACTGTCTAAGTGATTGGAGATTCCCCTATATCTCTTAGTTTGGCATGTATTTGGCCTTTGTTTGGCGACCTGTGATCTCTTCCCTGAGGGTGCATGGTGGTGGGGGGGGGGGGGGGGGTCTTTGAAGTCAGACATAAAAAGCTTTCTGGTAAAGTCAAGATACAGCTGAGTCCATGTCTGTGAACAATCTGTGCACAATCTGAGAATGCAGAGAGCCCCATCTGTTCTATACAGCCTTATAGTCAGTGATTGCATATTATACTCCAGCACTACATGCATGTAGCCATATAGACCAAAACCAGCTATACCCCTAATTTCTTCAGGCGACGCAGGACAAAATAATCTACGGGATCGCACTCGCTTGTCGCAAATTTACCTTATATGTTATAGAAAATTAACTACTAGACGTGTCCAGGCCCGGGATTTGTCTCGCCGTGCCCTTGAGCCATTATGTTATACTTCAGCTATTGGAAAAATAGCAGATCTACGTTTTTTACTCAAATCTTTGCTTCCTGGAACAACATATTTTCGGATGGGGGTCGGCGGCCAATTACATATAATCTTGGGGGTCCTTGACATGAAAATGTTTGAGAACGACTGACATAGAAACAGAAAACTGTCAGGATTTAGAAGGCATTTGTAGAATCGCCCTCAGGTCTAAATGGGTCAAGGCACTGAAGACATGCAGGTGAAGGTTGTCTGACGTCAAACAGACCTGGGATTCTCTTCCTCCGTGTCTCCCATCCATCCATCCACTTCCCAAAGTCAGTGAACGCAGACGCAATGAACTGAGGAGCATCTCTCTGGGAACAACACATACACTAAATGTTATATAGGCGTTTGTTCAGAATGCAGACAAATCTGTAGCAAGCAAGAGTTTATTGTTAATTAAACTAATTTGAACAAGAAAAAAAAACCTATGTTTCTATGTCAGTGGTGCTCAACCATTTTCATATCAAGGACCCCCTGGTATTTGGCCGCAGACCCCCCATCTGAAAATATGTTGTTCCGGGGACCCCTCTCCCGGAAGCAAAGATTTGAGTTAAAAAACGTTCGCTCTGAAATAATATATATTCCAAGATTTGCGACATATCAAAACATAGGCCTGCTCTGTCTGTTGTATGACATGTCGTTCAATGCAGTCTGACCATAATCTTAAACAAGCTCTTAGTTAAAATGCATTAAACCCACCATAACAGCGGGTCAGTCAATTAATTTTCGGCACATCAGCGACTGAGATGGCTTATGCTCTGATTTAAGAGGGAACACAGCAGTACATATAGGCCAGTGTTGATTTTGTCGACTAAAAAGGTGGAAAATGTTTGTCGACTATCTTTTTTCACTGACGAAAACTAAATGGAATCTAAATAAAAAACTAAGCTATGATGACTAAAACTAAGACTAAATATGCTGACAATTTCGTCAACAAATAAAAACTAGACTAAAATGTTAGGAAGGGACTAGTGGACAAGAGATCCAGTATAAGTAATTTTACACTTGGTGCTGAAAATAGCCGATCTACAAGCTCACAACGCGTCGTACTCGTGCTGCGACGCGTTGTGAGCTTGTAGATTGCCCATTTTCAGTGTAAAAACAGTCATTATGACGGCATCAAGGCCCGCCAAAATGCATTTTTGTCACGTTCTGTGACATGTTATGTTTTCTTGTGTACCCTGTTCTTGGTTTTTGTTATTGTTTTACCTTTCTGTTGTGTTCCTGTGATTTTGATGTGATTTTCCTCGTTTCTTAGTTGAACCTGTGAACCTTTATTTTGTAGTCATGTTTTGTGCCTTCCTGTCTGCCCCTGTAGTTCTGTTCCTGTCTTGTCTCACTAGTCCTGTGATTGCCCATGTTTCCACCTGTGTCCCCTTAGTTCCCCAGCCTATCCCAGTGTTGATTGTCAGTGGTGTTCACCTGTGTCTAGTTTTCCCATGTCTATAAGTTTGCCGTGACAATTTTAGTCGACTAAATCAACTGTGGATTTAGTCGATAAAAATCTCATGATATTTAGTTGAGTGCATGAAAGACTAGACTAACACTAAAACATTCCGGGTGACTAAAACTAAATGGAAGCTATTCAAGAGACTAATGACTAAAGCTCAAATCAAAATGTCCTGCCAAAAGCAACACTGGTATAGGCTATATGAAATGTTCCCACGTGACGTGTTGATAAAGATACATTTAAGTGTTGTGCTCTGCTGTGCTGTGCTGTGCTGTGCTGTGCTGTGCTGTGCTGTGCTGTGCTGTGTAGTTTACCTTGAGCAGGTTGTTGGCTGGAGCAAACCATTCGTCTGTAGCGAAAATCACCTGGAATGAATCCAAACACAGCACTGGTTGTAAATCAAGTAGCACATCCAATCTGCTACTGTTGTAAAGTAGCACATCCAATCTGCTACTGTTGATGCTTTTGTGTGATACTAGTATGATCAAGTAGGGCATTAATTTATGGAAAAAAATAAACATTTAGGATTGAGACCAGATTTTAAAAAAATGTCTTCTAAATCATGTCAGTTTTCTGTATGTTTCTATATCAGAGGTGCTCAAACTATTTAATGTATGAACCCATACATTATATGTAATTGGCCGCCGACCCCCATCTGAAAATAGGTTTCTCCAGGGACCCCCCCCCCCCCCCCCGCGCTCTGAAATAATATAGGCCTATACTCAAAGATTTGCGCCACATTGTCACGACTTTTCAAACATAGTATAACATAATGCTTAAAACACCAAAAGGGGGTTCCCGTCCTGAATGTCTTAAAACAATAGAGACATAAGCGCCCCAACAGCAATGGTATAATATCTTTTGTCATGAACTGTGACCCTTATTTGTTTTATGACGGAAGCGTCACGTCGGCGTTTTATGACACCAGATAAAACACACGACAGTACTAGTCACCTTGCCTCCCGTCGTCTCACACGCCAGGTTATTAAACTGCACAAATGCAGGTTGTCTGCTCTCCATCTGCACGGTTCTCCTCTCCGCCATGTTCAGCTCTTTATAATATCCTGGTTCAAACACAGCTACTGTAGGATACTCTATAGATTTTTAGGATAATATGAAACGTTAGTATGTAAAGCTTTAGCTGTTCCCCCACACACACTGGTAGTGTTTGTACAGGCTGGAGCCGGCTGGTCAAAGTGCACTGACTGCTCTGTCATTGACAGCACTGACTGACTGCAGGGGCAATGCTGGAAGTCATGGGGGTGCAACATATACGTTGGTTAGACATACTAACAGACCGACAGGCATTAGTCCAACAACACTGTCTCTCCTGACACATGTGTGACTGGTTCTAAACCTAACCTCCCACGGCTATTTTCAGCAAGCATGCCAAGTGTAAAATTACTTGTGTTAGGCCTACTGAATCTCCTGTCCACTAGTCCCTTCCTAACATTTTAGTCTAGTTTTTATTTGTTGACGACATTGTAAGTATATTTAGTCTTTTTTTAGTCATCGTAGCTTAGTTTTCAATTAGGTTGCATTTAATTTTCCCCAGTGAAAAAAGGTAGTCGACGGACATTTTTCGTCATAGTTTTAGTCGACACTGGTAGCAATAGCACAATAGTGTAGAAGTAGCCCTACTCGCTTTCCTGTATTTTACTCGAGTAGTACGAGTGCAAAAGTATTGGCAGAAGAATATACTACACAGTACCAAATGTAAAACTATATAGGTACAATATGCATTATCACAATAATTGACATTATTGGATTGCTATTAGTAATGAATTAATGTGTTCACTTTTATGTTTACAGCTGGTATGGGCCTGAACTTTTATTTAATTGATTCATCATCATCATCATCATCATCATCATCATCAGCACCATAACCTTTATTTCAACTTGGAGTTGGAGTACAGTTGAGGGGCATGCCCTCATTTTCAATGTAGCAGAGATTTGAATTATTATATATTTTTAGTGGCGCTAGCCCCTCCTATATTCAGCTATTGTATAGATTTTTGTCCTAACACAAACATTAAATAACATTGACAATGAATGGAGCTATTTTTGCTCTACAGAAATTCCCATCGACAATGGTATGGATGATGCACGATGACAAGAGCTAGCGCCCCTCACTTCACACGGGTGTGATTTATTTTTAATGAATGTGCTGTGGTATCTGGTAGACACCAAACACTCTAGTTCTACTATACGAAATACTGTACAGAGACGTAACCAAGAACTGGAGAGCAGAAGAGAATCGTGACACTGCACGACAGCAGCAGATGAAAGTTTCCTGGTGTTTATTCCAGAGTGCACAGAGTGCACAGCAGCAACGCACACAGGCTCACACAGGAGCCAGCTGGCCACAGGTAGTGTGACCAGCTCGACTGACCAAGTTACATTGAAATTCGACTGATTATCAAGAGTTACAATACACATTGTTCCAGACTGGCCTGTGTCCACCCCCCTAGAAGATATAATTGGGATCACTGTAGCCCTTTGATCGATCCACTGTGCTTAGCATGTAAATGTCCTTTGCGTGTCACCCAGGAGTATAAACAAACCATCGACACCCCAGGTGTCCCGGCTGAGAACTTGAAGTGAGACAAGCTCTCAGATCGACACCTCCAGATGACAGCATGCAAGATGAGCACACATTACTTATGAAATATTGTATAGAATTTGGTTCCCAGATATCACAGTGCTGCTGTGCTTTCTGTGTGTGTGCTGTGCAATTAGATATAGTGTACATTATAGGCATGCAAACTTTGGCCATTTTTGGAGACTGGGTATTAGGTGCAGTTCTTAAGCCTCCCCACACAGGGGCGATGTTTCACACTTGTTCACGAACACACATATCACAGACAGTGCAAACTCCTCAATAACCTTTTAGTTAGCCTGGAAAACAGGTTAATCTGTAACAAATGTATGGATTAGGGTGTCGCCAAATTATTTTGGGGGGTCCCCAAATTATTAAAATAAATAAGAAAAAATTGCAACTGAATGGCTGAAAAATGTAAATGAAGAGTTCACATAGTACACATAGTGCATGCATAAACTTTCCTTAATGATTATATCTGGTTTCAGTATTCATTTATGATATATTTTCTCTATTATTAAGGTTATTTTTGCAGTCAGTTTGTATTGGGGATGGGGAGTGCAGGGGGCGGGGCGGGGGTCACGAGACGTGGCCAAAGCTACATACGGGCCCCCGGGCCAAAAATGTTGAGAACCCCTGGATTAGGGCATAACAGCCAGAGGCACACTGCAGCGAGACCATTCCACTTTCACTATTTGTTTCTCCTTTTTAGCCCTGTTGTGTATAAAGATTTGAATTGTCAGCTCTGTTGTCTGACATTTGTTTTGGAAACATTTTGATTTATAACATCAGAACTGGGCGAAATACATTTGAATTGTGAAAGGATTATGAATGTAGCTAACCTTAGAGAAATACTTATGAAGGTATGTCGGGGTGTCCTTGCTTTGTATCCTGTAGACCATACACAGCTTTTATCAATGAAACACTTTCGTCTACCCTGGGCCATTTGAGGCTATCAAAATGAGCAGGGAGAAGATGTGTTCTGGGATGGAGTTTTAGGATAACCCTAATTATTTTATTTTGTGAGGTTTGGAGCTCATTTTTCAAAGCTTTACTTTATTTGTTTATTTGGACAGGAAAATGCATATTAATGGACATCACATGGACGTAAATACACCGGATATAGCACAGTTGCTAATTTTCATCCGCAGTCCTCACAGGAAACACAAAACGGAAAAACAGACAGTCAAACAGTGGAATACATTTAAATTACATTACATAGGGAACACAGCATGAAAAATAAATACACCTAAAATAATCATAAATGGTTGGAGCTTTGGTTTTCAAGCAACCATTTTTTCAGATTGTATTTAAAAGAGGGAAATGTAGCACGACCCTTATACGCAGAAGAAGGCCATTCCATGCTACACAACCCTGTACTGAAAGGACATTTTGGCCGAATGTTGTTTGCCGGTGCGGCACTTCGCAGTCTCCTCGAGTTGTTGCTCTGGTACTGATTCCCCTATCGGGCTTTCGTTTAATGAATTCACTTAGGGGGGGCGGGCACAGACCATGTAGGGTCTTGTATATGACCCTGACCTGTTTGAAAATGTTAAAGTTATCAAAGCAAAAAAAAATAAGCCTCCGGAGGATGTTACAATGATGATATGAGTGGGGCTTCCTGTCAAACACCTTGAGCGCATTCTTGTAGAGGTGTTCTATGGGTTTGAGAGTAGTCACACCTGTGCAAGACCAGTTTGTGAAACAGTATTCACTGTGTGATAGGATCATACAGTGAAGATACGATCTGGCCGCTCCAACTGTCAGGAATGGTCTAAAACCAGCTCAGTGGCCTTGTGGTTAGAGTGTCCGCCCTGAGACTGGGAGGTCGGGGTTCGATCCCCGGCCGGGTCATACCAAAGACTCTAAATAATGGGACCCAGTGCCTCCCTGCTTGACACTCAGCATCAAGGGTTGGATTGGGGGTGAGAAGTGAGGACGCTGGCGTCGACTGCTCGCCGCTTCACCTCCCAATGTATGAATGAATGAACCATTGTAAGCGCTTTGAGTAGGCACATAGTGCATAGAAAAGCGCCATAAAAATGCAATTCATTATTCATTTGGAGAGAGGGCGAAATCTCAGAACGACGTTCGACCTAGGTTGCGACTGAATCATTTTAAGTCGGGGCTTTTTTTTTTTACGTCGCAGCGTGTTTTGAATTATACGTCGCAGCGTTAAGAATCCGTCGTGGCGTGAGGACTCGTCGCGGCACTCGTCGGGGCTATATCTACCCGTTTGCGACTTAATAGGTTGCCTTTGGTATTTGGTGGTATTGAAAGGCATGCCTTTCCGCGCGCATCGTGCCCGGCGATCGGCCCACGTGCCCGGGCCCGGAACCACCGTGTGCGCCTCGCCGGCCCGGTTCCGTGGAGCTCTCCGCCGTCTCCAGGCGAGCCTGCGTTCCCGAGGTCTCACCTTATTTTGCGCACCGAAAAGAGCAGATCTACCCCCGCACGTGTGTGTGTGTGTGTGTGTGTGTGTGTGTGTGTGTGTTTGTGTGTGTGTGTGTGTGTGTGTGTGTGTGTGTGTGTGTGTGTGTGTGTGTGTTAGAGACCTGCAAGCCCATCGGGTACCGACGGGGAAAACGGGCCGGGCCCAGGCCGACTTTGTCACTGCCCAACGCGCCGTTATATTCATTTTCCGATGTGAATTTCACCCAGACTGGACTTGCTTCAGCAGCGCGGCAGCATGCTCCATAGTGACGTGACAATAACCCCTCCACAGTGTCCGCACACACACAAGCCACAAGGCAAGCACACTAAAATCTGGTCAAAACTATAAAGACTTTGAAACAACGTGTTTTACATTCTATCTCTCTCGCTCCGCGCCTAAACTCTCGTCCTCTCTCTCTCCTAATTATTGTGCAGTGCAGCTGTACACACACACACACACACACACACACACACACACACACACACACACACACCGAGTACTAAGTAAGTAGCCTATAGGCTATACTCTCTAAAAACATGAAATACTGCGGGAGCATTATTACCACACTAAACAAAGTTGGATTTGTACATTGCAGAAACTGCAGATACATAACGTAAGTGTTCTTATTATTGTCCGTCTACTCTGGGTTTTATAATGCAGCGTGAGTCCGCGATAGCCGATCTGCAAGCTCACAACGCGTTGCGCTGATTGACAGTGCACGTGCAGCAGCTACTGTATAAAATTATATTTAAGTAGGCTACTTTTTAGTGTGACGTCTGTGTGTTATTGACTTCTTGTTCCTTAATGTGGGTTTATCAGAGCGATATAGTGCAGCTGTAAGTCAGTAGCTGCTGCTGCTGCGTCCGTGCACCAATAGAGCGACCGCGGCGGCGGCACGCATGCTTGAAATATTAAATAAAAATATGTCGGGCTTCCGGGCCGGGCCCGGGCCATTTCTGGACTGTACCAACGGGCTTAGGGCCGGACGGGCCTTAACTCCACGGGCCCCGGGCCGGGCACGGGCCTATATGTGTGTGTGTGTGTGTGTGTGTGTTAAATGTGGTCATTTAAACAGGTAGCATTTATCTGTCCATTTTGACACCAAAAAGGACAAGACTCTAAAATTGGACTACTTTTGATCAACATACTGTAACATCAATCTGGAGGGCTGAAGAGGCAATTGTAGACGTTTAGTTTGAATTCTAACCAGACTGTTTCATTATGCTTTAAATGCCAGAGTAGATTCATTGTGGGGAGAAAACAGACAGATTTTACTCAGTGAATTGCTTTTCCACCAGTATTGATTTTTGACAGTCAGTTTGATTTAGTTTAGTCGTCATAGTAATTTGAATACAATTCTGTTAAGTCATCTGAAATGATTTAGGCAACCTTTTGTGTAGTTTTAGTCGACCAAATATAAGATTTTTTTTAATGTATTTTGGCGGGCTGTGATGCCATTGAAATGGCAATTTTCACTTGCTTGTAGACCTGCTAATTTCAGAGTGCAACACCCGAGCACAACCAAACTTCTACTGGATCTCCTCCAGCACTAGCCCCTCCCGTCTAGCTTTTTATCTGTTGACGATTGTCAATATATTTAGTCTCAGTTTTAGTCATCATAGCTTTTTTGTCATCTGTGAGACAAAAGGTAGCCAGAGACCATTTTTGGTTATAATTTTACTCGACAAAATCAACACCGTTTTCCACATCATATTAATCAGAGAAAATAACCCCCACCCTAGTTCCCTCTCAATATGGTGCATCTCTAAGGCGTGACCCTGGATCAGTGGAGGCTGTGTGATATCTGATGCTAAAGCCTGTGGTCACTTTAATCCCCTCACAATGAGATTATCCCTATGTTGGAATAGCGGGCAGTGACCTCCCATCAGATGTGTGTCTAAGGTGCGCGCGCGCACACACACACACACACACACACACACACACACACACACACACACACACACACACACACACACACACACACACACACACACACCCTCACACACACACACACACACACACACACACACACACACACACACACACACACACACACACACACACACACACACACACAGGCAGAAAAAGAGTGTTGATTCCCCTGTCCTACCTCTAATAAGTGGTGGATAGTAGCCTACTACTAAGTGCATTTACTATCACCATAATCTCGGAGGCAAATATTGAATGTTTTACTCCATGACAATAATTTGGCAACTTTACTTTGTAGCTTTTGATTGTTACTGCAAAACATGAGACATGGACTGAGTAGGCCTAGAATCCTTTTTTGCTATTTTATCATCATCATTAGTGAGGACCAATTATATGAACATAGGTTAAAAAGTGGTGAAGATTTGGTTCTCAAAGTGGGGTCCGGGGAACATCAGGGGTCCCTCAGTAGTTCCCCCAGAAAGAATTGTTATCATATTCATATAGCGTCACATCATTTTAACCACTTTAACCATATTTCACACGTATAAACAAACCATGAAAATGTGTTCAACTCAAATCTTTGCTTCTGGAGGTCCCTGAAAATATGTTTGAAGTGGGTCTTCAGCCAAACATATCATTTTGAGCCTCCTTGACTTGCAAAAGTTTGAGAACCATTGTCTACAGGTGATTTTATTGTATAAGTGGTGATATTAGTAGGCCTACTGTAGTATTGCATTTTTTTTCTCACTATTTTAACTATAGGATCATCTGTAAGCCAGTGGAGCATAACCAGTGGAGAAAAACATTCATGCTTTTTATGTATTTGGATGACAATAAAGATCTCTCTCTCTCTCTCTCTCTCTCTCTCTCTCTCTCTCTCTCTCTCTCTCTCTCTGAAGTACTTTTACTTTTGCTACTTCAAGTTAGTGATGGGACGATTATAGCGAGATAAATAATTGTGGGTTTACGATCACGATAATGCATGCATTTATTCCACATGTATAAAATCACGAAGCAAAACACGAACAATGCAGCAGCCAAACAACGCAGTAGCTAAATAATAATACATGCAAAATGATGAATAATACATAAAAAGTACATATTTAAACATCCATGCGGTGACTTCAAAGCACTTCAACTGTAATAAAAAAAACTATTTTCACTTCTTTCTTTTTTCACAGAGCCTCAGTTAATTAATTCTGTCCATGTTTTAAATTCACGGATAATAGTAAAACCATTTAATAGTCATGTCCTTACTTCAAGTATGCCAATACTTCTGGCCACTCGCACACACACACACACACACACACACACACACACACACACACGCACACACACACACGCACACACACACACACACACACACACACACACACACACACACACACACACACACACACACTTGAAACAGAGTGTTTCTGTATAGTGGTGTTGCAACGTTTACTTAAGTAAAACAGCTTCGACTACACTGTGTGTGTCTAAGACAGACCCCCACTGATCCCTCTATAAGCCACACCTTAGTGACCGGTCCAGTATAAAAGGCCCGGTCCTCAGCAGACAATCATCATCAGTCCTCCAGCAGCAGCTCACATCTGGAACATCCTCCCCTGAACCTGACAACCAAGAGAACCATGGAGCTCAAAGCGACCATATTGGCCCTTCTTCTCATGGTGTTCCTGGGACACTCTCACACACACCCGGTAAGAACCTGCCTGATGGCTCAAACTTGCACTATACTATCAACTTTATAGTTTACATTTGTGTGATTATTATAATCAGTTTGTCTGTTATACATTGTTACAGCAGCCAATCTATTACGTCACATCTGCTATTTTCCCTATTTTGGGGAAATGTTTAAGCCTAGAATGTTTTCACCTAAAATGAAATGGCCAAAATGTTGATGCCAGGCTGAAAGTTAGTTCAATTGCACCCCTACTGTCCACGGTAGTGCGGTCCGGTTATATATGAAACATTGACCCTGTCTTTTCTTTCCGTCACAGCACCAGGGTACGAACGGTCCCGGTGAGTGCTCTCGTCTATGCCAGTTCATTTCTGCATTTCTGTCTTCATTGATGACATTACACTATATACGCCAGTGGTTCTCATCCTTTGGGTCAGGATGAGACCATTACTGCATCTATCTATTCTGCATCTATCAAATATCTATCTATTCTGCATCTATCAAATATCTATCTATCTATCTATCTATCTATCTATCTATCTATCTATCTATCTATCTATCTATCTATCTATCTATCTATCTATCTATCTATCTATCTATCTATCTATCTATCTAGACCATTACTGCATCAAAAGTAACCAACAAACTATACTATGAGAGTTAAACTAAATGTAATGCTTCAAGTCATTTTTTTTGGGGGGGGGTCTCCTGTTCAAATATGATTATTTATTGTATTTGTCTTCTACTGTACAGAGGAGCTGCTGGGACTCGACGACACAGACTTCACAGACATCATCTTGACCATGAACAACGGTTAGTAGTCTCTACAGTAGTCTTCCTGTAGATATGCATTAGGGCCATTTGATAGGATTGTTTTATCGAAAGGGGTTGTGAGCTACGTTTACTTTGGTACTTTAAGTCTATTTTGATGCCAATACTTTTGTAATTTGGAATACACGCCTTTTGGCTACTTTCCTCTTCTACTGCACAAGTGCTGACATTATCTGCTTTACCATTGAGCTAATAGAGCCGGCCCTGCTTGCTCAGGGGATAAATTGAATCTTGACCATCAGGTCAAAATTCGTGTCAGATCCTGTGTCTAGTTAGAAGAGCAGGGAGACCAAATGCAAGTTATATTGTATTAACATAGGCTACTACATTTTATTCATAAAAAAGGGCACATAGTCAGGGACGTGCAGATAGACACCAAGTGGTCCGAACGCACCTAGCTGCCTCTTTGCCCTCTGGACAGCAATGTGCCCTTTTGAAAGTTTTTTTTTTTTGTACAGTTTGTTCATTTTACATTTGTTTTGTACAGTGCACAGTATCAATTCTGGAATAAAAGCGTCTAATATATTATTTATTCCCCAAAATCTATACATCTCACGCACTATTAAGCTTTACCCAACGTTTAACTGTAACACATAAAGAAAACCTTGAACAAGATGTCTGGCTGACAATCTCATCTGTCTATGTTGTGTTATCTCTGACTACAGGGTCTAGGGACTTTCTGCTGGAGGGAGACATATTTGTTTCTAGAAAAAGGAATGCCATGAAATGCTCCAGCACAACATTCGACTGTTACTGGCCAAAATCAGCAAACGGCAACGTGGAGGTCCCATTCACCTTCAGCTCCAAATACAGTAAGGTTTCCTACTCGCCTAGAGTCATGGTTTACCATGGTAGATCTCTAAATACAGTAAGGTTTCCTACTCGCCTAGAGTCATGGTTTACCATGGTAGATCTCTAAATACAGTAAGGTTTCCTACTCGCCTAGAGTCATGGTTTACCATGGTAGATCTCTAAATACAGTAAGGTTTCCTACTCGCCTAGAGTCATGGTTTACCATGGTACATCTCTAAATACAGTAAGGTTTCCTACTCGCCTAGAGTCATGGTTTACCATGGTACATCTCTAAATACAGTAAGGTTTCCTACTCGCCTAGAGTAATGGTTTACCATGGTACATCTCTAAATACAGTAAGGTTTCCTACTCGCCTAGAGTCATGGTTTACCATGGTACATCTCTAAATACAGTAAGGTTTCCTACTCGCCTAGAGTCATGGTTTACCATGGTACATCTCTAAATACAGTAAGGTTTCCTACTCGCCTTGATTTTTGGAAACCTTTCGCCTATGATGGCATACTTAAAATAGTGATCAATATTTTAAGCGATTATTTTATAAAATGATCTATTATCAGGGTTTTTTTAACTGATTAGATCCATCAGTTAATTAACCGTTTCTTCACCTATAGTCATTCCACACGTTGTGCTGACACATCTTGCTCTCCTCTATGCTTTCTGCAGACTCGGCCGAGAGGGACCTGATCCTGGGCGCCATGGAGGAGTTCCACTACAGGACGTGCGTCCGCTTCGTCCCCCGTCCCGCCGGGGAGAGGATGTACCTCAGCATCGAACCCAAATTCGGGTGAGGCAAAGGCGCAACACTGCCCGACGGCCGTTCACGACTTTCACACTTGTTAACGCTGAACCCATTCCCATGGAGCATCACTACAGCTATAGACCTGGAACGCATCGGTGTCACTTTTTTAGCCTGTGTCATGCCGTGCTACGAGCTTGTAGATCTGCTATTTATTTATTTTATCGTGAAAACGTGCGCAAATCTTTGAATATATATTCTTTCACAGCACACATTTTCACCTCAAATATTTGCTTCTGGGGGGTCCCTGGAACAAAATCTTTTCCTGCAACCAAATACAGATAATTCTGGGGGTCCTTGACATGAAATAGTTTGTAGCAGCACTGATAAGTTGTTCAGAAAACTGATTTTAGAAGACATTTTGTAGAATCAGGCCCTCTGGTCTTATAGGGTTAAGGGCAGCCCACACCAAGCACTGTAACTGCGTCGTTTAGCACTGTCATCATTATAGCTGTTGGTGCGTGGACTCCACTTGAGTTAGTACGATTATTAAAACTATAGCTTTATAGTTATAGTTACAGTTATAGTGCTTTAGAGTACCAGAGAGTAAAATATTTTATTTACACTAATGCGTTCTCTTACAGTATGCTTATATAAGTTTGTTTGATCCTATACAGTGTGTTGATGCCAGACGAGTGGACACAATGAAATAACTTCCGGAAATGTAATGAAATGACAATCCCGAGAGTCAGGACTGTGTTTGAAAGTTAATTTCCAGCGGCTCTAATCTGAGCGCCCTAACGCAATAAACCCCCGCCAAACTGCACGGCTCCAAACACCATGAATCAAACGCGCAATTATTAGCAAAATGCGATTGGTCTCCAGGCGGCAAAGTAGTCTCTCTCTCTCTCTCTCTCTCTAAAAAGTACTTTCCCCACCACTGGTTATAATACTGATTTCTCTCTCTCTCTCTCTCTCTCTCTCTCTCTCTCTCTCTCTCTCTCTCTCTGCAGGTGCTACTCGTCACTGGGGCGTACGGGGGACGTGCAGGTGGTGTCGCTGCAGAAGTTCGGCTGCGTGCAGCACGGCGTGGTGCAACACGAGCTGCTCCACGCGCTGGGCTTCCAGCACGAGCAGAGCCGCAGCGACCGCGACGAGCACGTCCGCATCAACTACGAGAACATCCAGAAGTGTAAGAGAATTAAGCAATACTAGAGCGGCGCCCGTCGGGCACTGGCCCACTTGGAACGATGCAAGTTGGAAATGCATGCGCCAGGCACCAGGCACTGCCCTCCCTGTGGTGGCGTGGAACGTGTGTGTCGAATTTGACAAACCTTGTGTTTTTCACAATATTTATCTGTGGAACAGAGTCAAACTAATTCCTACAATTCCAAGTCCCTGTCAGGGTGGGGGTCCCCAGTTCAATTATAATTATAATCATTCTTTATGATGTAGGAAGGACATTATCTAAATCCTTCCCTACAGCAGATTAAAAACACGGCAGGCTAGTGCATTAAGTAACACAGCTGCAGTGAATCGAATTGATAATGGCCGTGTTACATTAAGGTGTGCCACTGTGCAAACAAAGTATTGACAACACACACCTACATCCAACACAGCCGTTATTAGCGAGCGGCGGCCATGTCGCTTACACCACACTACAAAGTCAGTCCTGTGAAGCCTAGCCATGTTTTACCTGCTGTACTTTTTACTCTGAACTGAAAAATAACAACAACAATAATACAATAATAATAATACAAAATCAGCCAAGGGTTTCATTGATCTTTAAAATGAAAAAAAAAAGTCCAGGACTAATAAAACGGTATTAAAGTGAATGTTGGTCCACCTTGACACTTGTCTCCTTTGCCTCATCAGATTTCAAGGTCAACTTCAAGAAGCAGGAGACCAACAATCTGGACACTCCATACGACTACAATTCTGTATTGCACTATGGAAGGTAAAGGCAAAGGAACACTTAAGCCACATTAGCCTAGGGTCCGTATTCTGGGCATGTCAGGCAAACATTGGGCCGATCTACTGTACATGCTTTGCATTGTGAGCAATATGTGTCTTTGAAATGTATTACAAATACTTAAAGTACAGACAATCCAAAAAGTACAGTATGCATGTACTTTCGTAACTTTCCACCCAGTGTTGATTTAGAAGAATATTCAGCAACTACTGTAAATCTTTTCCAGCCTCGTTCGCCCAGACTTTTTTTTCCTTTGAAAACAAACATCACCACACTAACTGTACTGCATCTAGGCCACCCCTGACCCCCCCCCCCCCCCCCCCCCCCATGACCCCCCCTCCCCCGTCTCAGCCCCTGCGTCTCTAAATCCACTCCAGCCTTTGTTTTCTTTCTCCTTTTCTTAATGCTTACGTTAATCCTCTTGCTTCCCCTCTCCTTAGGACCGCCTTCTCCAAGAGCGCGCGGCATGAGACCATTACGCCCATCCCCAACGCCAACATCCGGATCGGGCAGAGGAAGGGCATGTCCGACATAGACGTGCTGAGGATCAACAAGCTCTACAAGTGCCCGCCGGTCACCAAAGAGCAGCAGAGGCAAGGCGAGGCGGTGAGGCAGGCCAAGGAGAAGAAGGAACGAGAGGAGGCGGCCAAGCCCAAGGTCAAGAAACAGTACTTCAAGAACAAGTCAACAATGTTTGGTTGATCTACAAGCTTGTGGATCTGCTACTTGTTGATGCTTGTGTGATACTGTAGTAGGCCTATGTTCAAGTTAGAATATGGAGATGAGGTTTATTTGCCACTCACTTTATGCAGGCGCATACCCTTTATATACATTTCAGAGCATTATAACACTGTACACTTAATGGGTGTATTCATCTTGTTTAAATCTGCATTGCATGACACTACACTATATACAGTATACTGTGCATTCACACTGAAGAGAAGCTTCTCTTGGAATACTTGCCAATGCATACATTTTAAAGCCATTAATGTTACGGACGATAAAACATAGTGAGTTAATTTGCCGTTCTAACTGCTGCATCGTGACTGTAATTACATTTAACGCTAAACGTCTCTGCGCAAATACAAGCCAACAATGTGCGCCAGGGTGAGGTAACTTCACACATTCTAATGTAATGTATGCTGTCATGGAAAGTGTCAATTTGTTTCCGTTACTGTGAAGTATGTATAAATAAAAAAGCAAGCAAACAAAATGACACAAGTTGCAATTATTTGACTCTTTGAAGATGAAAGCGCACTGAGCGTGGTGGGCCCTCTTGTCGTTCGTTTATTCAGTGAATGCGTTGTCGTTCAGAAATCATCATTGAGCCAACTAGCCTCCAGCTCTACAACAAAGCATGAGACCCTGGCCTGTTCTTGGAGTTCACATGGACTACTGTCATGTACTCACTGTGAAACCATGTCAGATGCCTTTTAACAAAAGATGTGATTTGCGATTTTTCATCGCATCCCTCCCAACATATTATTATATATCTCTGCCGAAAGATAAACAGCGTGAGCTACTGCTGACACAAGCCTTTTCTTACAATGGAGGTCTGCGAGCGAGTAACCCAGATGTGAAAACATGGTAATCTGCCCAATTCTGCGTGGCACAGCTAACTGGCCTCTGTCGTCACCTTGAGGCATACAATTAGTTCATGAGGACCAATTATATGAAGATATGTTGAAAATGGGTGAAATTTAAGCTATACTCTACACCATGTTTCTTCATCTAATGTTTGCCAGAATATGGACTCTATGGTGTTGCACAACATTCAATGTTATTTTCCGGTGGGACGTCATCGAAAATGTCCCCCCCCCATTTTAGCCGACGAGATCGAAAATCTTAAAACGTGAATAACTCTTGATCTAAATCATTCCATCCAATTCTAAGAAAAGATTATGTGTTAGACGGCCCACCGCGGTCCCCTCGCTAGTCGCGTTATAATTAGTCATACCTCCTGTTGTCGATCGCATCGAGAGTGTTTTGGCTACATCAAGCTACTTCAGCCACATCCGGGATAATGAATTTTAGCATCCGGTCCGTCGCTAAATGTGCTCCGCTGCTATAAATCGCTGGGCGCTATGATTTAATGGATTCAATAACCCTGGGCGTTCGGGGTGTTAAGCATAGTACTACGACATATTGGATTAATGACTCCTGCTCGACTCTTGACACTTTTGCACACACTACAGAGCCATGACATAACGCCCTGCGAAGGATAACAATTGTAAACGTTTCATTCTTGATAGACTATACAGTCCATATCGTTGCACACAAAAGCATCAAAAGCAACAGATCCACAAGCTCAAAACGCAGCGTGAAGCGACGCGTTTTGAGCTCGTCGATCTGCTGCTTTTGTTGTTTTTTTATTTGAATCCTGAAAAGTAACAGTTTTGGACATATGAGGTTTCTGCCCGACAGAGACGATATATAATCCAGATACTCTATGCTGAAGGTCTGGGTGACACCGCACATATATCAGTCTCAGATCCACTGTTTATCTGGCACGTATAACTCACTCTGGATAGGGGTGTCTGCTAAATGCCAATATTATACATTATACATTTACACATCCCATAATGTAATGTAATTAGTAGGGCCCGATTTTTCATTTCATTCAGAGGTATTTTATATATAGTGAAACATACATTTCATCCTTCATCGTCTTCATTTCTTTCATAGTTAAATCAAATGCTAAGTGGTCTATTGTCTAAAAAAACACACACAAGCAACAGTATAGACATCTATTCATCATTATTTATTTCAAATCAAAATACAATGTAATTCACCACTGTCACGAAGTTCGCACGCACAGCTCTGGTTACAGCTCTGGAAGTTGGAACGCATGGTCGCCTGGGTCTCTCTCTCTCTCCACGGGTATAGGCAGAGAGAGAGGGGGAAAGTGATCGGTGTGGAGTGATTGATTGATTGATTGATTGATTGATTGATTGATTGATTGATTGCGCGGTGGTGGCAGCCGGTCACTCAGGGGAGAGAGAGAGACGCTGAATCACTTTACTTACCAGTGACTGGTAGTAGGCTATATGAAGGGGTTCCAACCCCCCCCCCCCCCCCCCCCCTCAATCTCTCTCTCTCTCTCTCTTAGAAGCGTAACAGTAGAAACGCACACACACACACACACACACACACACACACACACACACACACACACACACACACACACACACACACACACACACACACACACACACGTGCGGTCCACGGGGAGATGCAGATGCTCTTTTCGGTGCGCAAAGGAGGTGAGAGCTCTTGAACGCAGGCTCGCCTGGAGACGGCTGAGGGCTCCACGGAATTGGACTGGCGAGGCGCACGCGTTGGTGCCGGGCCCGCTGCTGGCACCCCTCCACGGAAACCACCGCAAAATACCAAAGGCAACCTATTACGTCGCAAACGGGTAGCTATAGCCCCGACGAGTGCCGCGACGAGTCCTCACGCCACGACGGATTCTTAACACTGCGACGAATTATTATTAAGTCCTGGCGAATTATTATTTAAGCTGCGACGTATTGAATAATAAGCCACGACGGAAGATAATACGTCACGACTATACGTCTCCGCCGTGCCCGGATTTCGTCCCACCTGGAGATTTGTTAAAAATTTTGAAGGTTGAATTTAATCGTATTAGTGACTTTCTTCACATCTTTTTAAATGTTAGGGTTGAGTCTAAAATGACTCCGAGGTACTTGACCTCTGTGTACACATTACACTGGACCAGATCCCCTGCTAGTATTACCAGTGTTTTTGGCTGGGGACCCCAATAAAATGCTTTGGCCATGTCTCGTGACCCTGGTCCCCAGAGCTCCGGTCTGGATTCACATTGTCAACAAGGCCTGCCCAGCTCCGTGTAGATTCCCAGTTTAGGTCTACTGCTAGCTGACCGGAAATGGCTGCTTTTCAAAATAAGAGCTAAAAATTTAAAAAAGAAATGGCGTGAATTAGATCCTATTTTCTGAGTGGTGCAACCACTCCAAGGAACAGCAATGTCCGTGTCTATATGTTGTACATGCACCTATGTGACGTTAATGAGCACCAGTATATACCAGTAGGGGTAGTACTGCACTGTTGCCTGCTAATGAGAGAGAGGGGGGGGGGGGGGGGGGGGAGGGGGGGGGAGGAGGGGAGTTGCACCACTCGGTTCACACGGGTGTGATTTTCAATAAATGCTAGCGGGCAATGGGTTAATAATAGGGAAAATACATACTGAAACCAGATATAATCATTAAGGAATGATTCACTAATCACTATTATTCCCAACTAGCTCACCTGTATTGCCCTACAAAAAATCTCCTAAACCATATAGATGCACTTCATACCGTTGTACATTGTTCTTGTTTGTATGATTTTATGCTTTCCTAGTGTAATGTGCTTCACTGTCTGCCTGCTTTGTTATGTTTTGAGGGGGGCCTTAGCATGTAAACTAGTAACTTTGCTGAATCTGGTGTATTTACGTTGCATTCATAGGCTAATGTCCATTAATAGAAGGTATGCGCGTGACATCATCATCATACCCGGACATTATGCGGGAACGCGAGGCAAAAAACTACTTTTCTGGCCTTGACAGTACATCCAAACAGAAAGGTCATTTCTGATTGCATTAAACAACGTTAAACTACATTAAACTCACTTTGCCACTCGATTTCACATTCACTTCATGCCTGCGCATACCCTCTATATGCCCCATCAAAATAAAAAAATTAAGTAACATTGACAGATAATTAGCAAGCTTTATTCAGTATTACATATATAAAATGCCTATGATTCTACATTACTTTATCCTCTCAACAACTAATCACTGATCTCTATTTGGATAGCTATCCACAGCTAAGTAAAAAGTTAAGTTAAGTCAAGTAAGTCAACATGGACCAGCCAGAGTGTCACAATATTTTGTGTTTAGTGCAGAAATGCTTGGCATGTGTGGCCATGATAAACAGGTATTGCACCCTTTTGTGTGTGTGTGTGTGTGTGTGTGTGTGTGTGTGTGTGTGTGTGTGTGTGTGTGTGTGTGTGTGTGTGTGTGTGTGTGTGTGTGTGTAGATAACCTTAGAAAAATACTTATGAAGGTATGTCGGGGTGTCCTTGATTTGTATCCTGTGGACCATACACAGTTTTATTAATGAAACACTTTCGTCTACCCTGAGCCATTTGTGGCTATCAAAATGAGCAGGGAGAAGATGTGTTCTGGGATGGAGTTTTAGGATAACCCTAAACTAATTTATTTTGTGAGGTTTGGAGCTTATTTTTCAAAGCTACACATTACACTGGACCAGATCTCCTGCTAGTATTACCACTGCATTTCTATTTAAGAATGAGGATGTTCTAGCGAGGAATTTTACTCTTTTCTTTTTAACCTAATTTATGACCTGTAGTGCCATACTCTCTCCAGATAAATTATTATCCAATATACACCCTATAGGTACTTCATTGAATCTTTCGTCGATTTCAAAGTCACCAACTACAACCTTGAACCCAGGGGACTAGTTTCGCTGTAGACTCAAAGAGAATCGACTCTGTTTTGCCTATAGATGTAGAGACAGCCAATAGATGAATAGAGGGTATATGGCACATGCATAGAGTGAATGGCAAATCGAGAGGCAAATCGAGTGACAAAGTGAGTTTAATGTCGTTGATCAATGCAATCAAATGCAACTTTTCTGTTTGGATGTATGGGCTGTCATGGCCATAAAGTACTTTTTTGCCACTCAGTAGGCGTTCCCGCATAACTTGATGATTGATGATTATGTCACACAGGCCCGGCCCTTCCTGCAGGCCGAGCATGCAGCCGCCTGGGGCTTTTTTTTCTTTCATTTTGTTTTACTCTGTCTACCCAGTGCCTCCCCAGTACCTCCCTAATGTCTGCCCAGGGGCCTCCCCAGTGCCTCCCCAGTTTCCCCCCAGTGCCTCCCCAGTACATCCCCAATGTCTTCCCAGGGGCCTCCCCAGTGCCTCCCCAGTTTCTCCCCAGTGCCTCCCCAGTACATCCCCAATGTCTTCCCAGGGGCCTCCCTAGTGACTCCCCAGTGCCTCCCCAGTGCATCCCGAATAACTATACATAGCATACAATAAATACATAAACACCTTTAAACCACACAAGTATATTAAAACCCCTTAATGAACTACCGGTAAGTCCTTCTTCTCAATACTACAACAATACCCTAAGCCAGGGGTTCTCAACGTTTTTGGCTGGGGACCCCAATAAAATGCTTTGGCCAATGGCCATGTCTCGTGACCCCAGTCCCGTGCCGCCCCCTCCCCACCACCAATACAAATTGGCCGCTACAATAACCTTAATAATAGGGAAAATACATACTGAAACCAGATATAATCATTAAGGAATGTTTATGCAAGCACTATGTGTACTATGTGAACTATAAATTTCCATTTTCCAGCCATTCAGTTGCAAAAAAAAGGCTGGTACACTCTTGAAAATTGAAAATGGAACTGCTATACTATCTATCTATCTATCTATCTATCTATCTATCTATCTATCTATCTATCTATCTATCTATCTATCTATCTATCTATCTATCTATCTATCTATCTATCTATCTATCTATTATTCCCAACTAGCTCACCTGTATTGCCCTACAAAAAATCTCCTAAACAAATAAACAAATAAAGTAACATTGACAGATAATTAGCAAGTTTTTTTCAGTATTAGGCTACATGGTTATAAAATAATTCCTATGATTCTACATTACTTCATCCTCTCTGATCACTGATCTCTATTTGGATAGCTATCCACAGCTAAGTAAAAAGTAAAGTAAGTCAACATGGACCAGCCAGAGTGTCACAATATTTTGCATTAGTGTTTAGTGCAGAAATGCTTGGCATGTGTGGACATGATGGCAGATAAACAGGTATTGCACGTGTGTGTGTGTGTGTGTGTGTGTGTGTGAAAAAGTGCTAGTTCCTTGTTCAGTCATGAGAGTCAGTCAGACTTGACAGAACAACATTTAACATCATCACAACTTCAAGACAGGCAGACAGGCAGACAGGCAGGCAGGAAGGAAGGAAGGAAGGACAGCTCTGGTAAAAACTGCTTCAATCTTAGGTAAGAACACATAATCTGATACAACAGAACAACTAGGCCTAAAGTCTACCATCTACTACAACACAACTACTTCTACTACTACCAGGCTAAGTTTTATTACTATACCATAACTAATTCAACTAATAGTCCTACTGCTGTTACCACTTCTGAATTACTAATACTAGTATTGCTAATACTAGAAGTATAGTTGTTGTGACCACTTTTGTGTAATAATAATAATAATAATAGTAGGGGAGAGCCGCCAAGGTTGTAACGCTTCACGGTTGTAACATGGACGTTATCTCTTGATTGGTCAACGCCACCATGACGCCATCGCGTCAGTATGTGTACAGCAACGTACTCTACGTGCCCAGGAAGTTTGAAGTGTTTACCTTCATCCTACGGGGAGCTATTGGCGAAAAACTGATTTTTCTCAAAAAGCAAAAATGTTACACCTGGAGTATATGTGTGCTACAATTTTTTTCTTTGATGTTGGCGAATAAAAATCCACATGGATGTCTTCATGCTTATGTTCTTCATTAGTTTGCATCGTGTTTAGACGGAATGCACGTTCATTCTGGTCTGTAAGCAACGGCAAAGAAAACTTGCGGAAGTGGATCAATTGTAACACACGCCGGCTCCATTCAATACCATTATAGGTCATATTTACACAGTTGACATATTGGCCAATATTATATGTTCTAAATTTGTATTGTATTGTGTAGTGTATTCTAAAATTATTGTAGGGTTTTATAACATTGTACAACTCAATAAATCAAACGTTTGTTTAATCAATGTATTTCTGACCAAAAAAAAAAAAAAAGCCCGAACTGGTACACCCGATACTATTTAATATTTCCCTTATTTTTGATATATTTTCTTATCACATCCATGGTATGAAAACAATGCTAAGGAGTTGCTTCAATGAAATATAATTGCTTTAAGCTGAAAACGATATGTTTAATGATGTTTTTTAGCGTTGTTACATTTATCATGCATGCCGTTACAATTAATCCGACATGCGCAGCAATTGTAACACTGGAACAGCGTCCACGTTCGGTTTAATAACTCCCGAGCTGTTTTATAAAAAAAATAACTTGAAGTGGTTTATGGTAGCAGACATGTGTAGGTCCGTTGCCTGAAAATATTACATGTGTAGATAAACGGATCTCTGAGTAAAACAATGAAACGTGAAAAATGGTACATCCTTGGCGGCTCTCCCCTAAAGGTAAACATAAAAAAAGGAATAATCAAAAAGGAGAACAGTTTTGGCAACTGTCCTAGGTGTGCAGGGCACACAGTTCTCACTCACTAGGTTATAAACATATCTAATAAACAACTCTGTGTAAAGCTGTGTAAAGTGCTACACACAAGCTGCCTCTGACACCATGACAGGCAGTTCGGGGGCGGGGCAGGTGGACTACTGTATAGCTAGAAGAAGTAGCCTTACTGCTGCTACTCATCATGTTAATCATTGTTTAATTGTCTTCCAGCTGTAACAGACTCCGGGAACATTCCACGTCAGAAGAGTGTGACTGAAGACAACATGGCTTCTCGTTTGACTCGTCAAGAGGAGGAGCTCACCTGTCCGGTTTGCTGCGACATCTTTAAACATCCTGTTCTGCTGCCGTGCAGCCACAGCTTCTGCAAAGGCTGTCTGCAGCGATGGTGGACAGGAAGACCAACACATGAATGCCCTGTTTGTAAAACAACATCCTCCAGTAACAATCCTCCTACAAACCTGGTGTTGAAGAACCTGTGTGAGAATTTCTTGGAGGAGAAACTGTCGGTGAGCTCGGAGGAACTCTGTGCCGAACACGGAGAGAAGCGCAGGCTCTTCTGTGTGGACGATGAACAGCTGGCGTGTCTCGTGTGTCGGGATTCAGAAAAACACGCCGGACACAAGTTCTTACCTGTGGGCGAAGTGTCGGGGCGTTGCAGAGAGAAAGTCCAAGAATTACTGAAGCCTTTAAAGCAGAAACTGGAGGTATTTGATGAAGTTAAAACTAATTATGAACTAACAGAAAATCACCTCAAGGTTCAGGCCCAGAACACAGAGACGCAGATTAAGGAACAGTTTAAGAAACTTCATCAGTTCCTACAAGAGGAAGAGGAGACCAGGATTGCCATTCTGATGGTTGAAGAGGCACAGAAGAGTCAGGAGATAAAGGAGAGGAGAGATGGGCTGAGCAAAGAAATGGCGACCCTCTCAGACGCAATCCAAGCCACCGAGGACCAACTGAGAGCTGACGACCACGTCTCGTTCCTGCAAAACTACAAGACCACGATGGAAAGAGTCCAGCTCACCCTGCAGGACCCACCGCCACTCTCAGGAGCACTGATAGACGAGGCCAAACACCTGGGCAACCTGGCCTTCATAGTATGGGACAGGATGAAGGACATTGTCTCCTACACCCCTGTCATTCTCGACCCCAACACTGCCCCTGCAATGTGTAGCCTGTATGATGGTCTGACCAGCTTGATACGTTTGGAATCTGAAGAGAGCCTGCTTCCTAACAACATGGAGAGGTTTGACTATCATGGCTATGTCCTGGGTTCTGAGGGCTTTAACTCAGGTGTTCACAGCTGGGAAGTTGAGGTTGGAGACAATACAAACTGGGATCTGGGTGTGTTAGCCGAGTCTCACCCAAGAAAGGGAGAAATCTGTGGTGAATACTGGAAGTTAGAGCTCTTTAAAGGTAAATACAGAGCATTCAGGAACGTCACTGGTATCACTGATCTCTCGTTGAAGCACAAACCTCAGAGGATCAGAGTCCAGCTGGACTGGAACAGAGGAGAGCTGTCATTCTCTGATCCCGACACTGACACACACCTGCACACCTTCACACACACTTTCACTGAGAAGCTCTTTCCCTTTTTTAGTAATTTTGACAACGATATATCTCTGAAGGTGTTGCCAGGGAAGATCCGTGTCACCCTGTATGACCACAGTTAGAATGTATTTCATCTAATAAATCCCTGTTAAACCATATGGGCTCTATTTTTGTCCATTAGGCCTATCCATAAACTACTTGTTTAGGGGAAAAAAATATTTTTATTTCCCTACTATTTTGAAGTTAAAATGTTAGTTAAAATGGCCAGGGTTAAGTCGGTGTACATTGACAAGGCAAAGTAGTTTAGGGAAAAGGGGTTTAGCATGGACGGAAATAGTGCCCCTACTGTATATATTCACCCAGGCGTGATTACTGTTGCTCCATGGTGATAAGAACATTATTGATTAATGACAGGTTGTTTGAATTGAATTGACTATTATTTCTTTAATGTGTCATTTGGTTTTGAATCACGTTGAGGACAGACGTAGAGATGAACTGACAGATTGAGTGATTAATTTTAACGATGAAGTTTGTATTCTGTAGTGGCAAAAGGAAGGCAGTCCGCCCATTGCATTGTAGCTCCCAAGGTAATTTTATTTGGATAATATATATGTATTTGCATGCTGTTTTGTAGTGCACATGAATCAGTCAAATTACAGTTATTTTGGTATTAGGGATACATGTTTTCATTGATTATTATTGATTAACATGTTTAGTATTCTGTATAATTGTTATGATTCAGGTTTGCATTATATTATAAATTATACAGTGACTTGTTTTGAAATGATGAGAATAAATAAGACCACGTGAATCACAAAGCTCATGTTGTCCTGGTTTGACTTCCTTCTTTTTTGTGGGGTTGTGTTTTTGCTCTTGTAAGACCATCAATTTTATTTGATTTTAATATTGATTTGGTCCTTGTTTGTATGATTATGTTGGTTTGTTGAGCTATTAGGAGTTTAGTGTCTTGCCCCTGAAACCTTTAAAACCCCACTTCCAGGCCATTCATTCATGCCTTAATTTCAGTACAGTTAGTGATAATAATACCAATACCAGGGGGGGACTGCATGGTGGTGATTTTGATGATGCTATAGGCCTATATCAATACATATTTATAGTAAACAACAACACAAGTAGGTGTAGCACTACTGTGTTACTGTATCACAGGCAACTAATGGGTATGCTACTGGACTAGTATAGACGCTTCTAGATTCATAAGGAGTGGTGGAAATAAATAGACCAGACAAGAGCTTAAATGTAATAAGCCGGCAGTTTTACTGAAGATAGAAAAAAGCAAAAAATAGTATGCATACAACTATTTACAATGGTGGAGGTAGGTAGGTGAATAAACATCCAAAACCCTTAGTTTAACCCTTTCCTTATTTATAGTAGGCTTTCAGGTTTAGTTCCTATTTTGTTTGTCAACTAAATGTTTGTTCACTTTAGTTAAACTAATATTATTTCCTATTTATGACCGGTCAGTAATCTTTATCCATCCAGTGCCACAGGTGGATACCAGTGTGACGGCCCTGCCCCCTCTGCCTCTGCTTTTGGCCCTCGTTGCCACCGAAGTCCATTATAAATAAAAGAAAGAATTTGTAATACAATTGTGCATGTAATGTGAATATCATCACCTGAACACCAGATTAGAGGATTTTTTTTTCTTTTTTTTTAAGGCGTCCAAAGGCGCCCATGGCAACGAGGGCGTCACAGGATAGGCGTCCATAGGCGTCATGTGGCACTGAATGAGTTGTTAATAGCCTATTTTAACAGGTAAGTCCTATTACATTTTTTTCTTTCTGAGTTAACTCTTATTTTTCAGGTGACAGGTAAGTAACCTTTAACACTTTTATTTTCACAGATATCAAGGTAAATACACTTTAGAAAAGAAAACAATTCCCTTTCTCAAGTCACCAGGTAAATAATTAAATAACCTTCAGTTCAAAGACCTTAAAGTGTATCAATCAAAAATATCCCTAATTTAGGTAAATCAACCAAGTATAGATCCAAGAAATCCTATTTCTAGTAAAGTCAGGTAGTAGCCTACCTTTAAACAACCTTTTTAAAAGTTAAATGACCTTTAAGTTCAACCTTACAGAAAAAGAAAAAAAACTAGTCAAAATCCCAAAACAAAACAAAAGCAATCAATTAATTATCAAAACAGTAGTGCAATATTGTCAACGTTTCAAATGAAATGATGTTCACACTTTGTAATGTAGGCTATTCTTTCTTCCCCTATAGGTTTGTGTAATGTAGGCTATGTCAAAATTGTGTCCAAAGGTTTCTGTTCAAAAATGTATGTGGCTCTTATAATCAATGCAATGTTCAATCAATGTTCAATGAATCCAACAGTGAGAGTGCAGTTCAGATAATTAAATCAATCAATTCTCAATGTGAGTGAGACAGTTCAGTTCAGTTTCCAGAAATCTCTCTTTGTTTGTCTTCAACGTAAAGTCACAAAGTTTGTTTTTACACTCAAAAACACTTTTTGTCACTTAGTCAGCTCCTCATAAACTCAGGTTGTACAGAAAACAAGACTTTAACTTGCACAATTACAACTCTAAAACAGTCAGGGCTCCAGCGTGCGACTTAATAGGTCGCATATAATACTTAATTTCTTAACGTGCGAGTAAAAATGTAACGAGGTTGCACCAGTGCGACTTGCAGGGAGGAAGAAAAAAAATAACATCCTGCGGTCCTTGCCCGTCCCATTGATAAAAACTTTGGACGTTCGCCTGACGCTCAGTGTTGTCCCTGAACGCATTCAAAGAACGATCGTTCACGAATACCCACCAATAACCTTTATCCGACACAAATTAACTAATCTTTCTCAGCTGTACAATTTCACTGTGCACTTGTTGTTGTTTGATTAAATGTACCACGGCACGAAGAATAGCTTCCAAATTACAATAGCTTGTTATTTTTCCATCGAGGAGGTATGTGTCCATACGATCTGCCAACAAAAAGACATCTCCTCCACAGTGAGTGAAGAGCACTGATGCCTGATTTATTCATCGTCGTACAACGTGTTCCGTGCTGAAAATAGCTGATCTACAAGCTCACAAAGCGTTCCGTCCGCGACGCGTTGTGAGCTTGTAGATCAGCCATTTTCAGCACGTGGAGATATGCAGGCACAGAGGACATTCAGAAACTTTTGCCTTCACAATAAAAGCATGCAGCTTTCACAAGTTGGGCCATGAAGACAAGGAAAATGAGAGAATTCGGTGGCATTTTGATTTCACATGGCAGAGCAAATCTTTTCCAAAATGTAAAAATATTATAATAAGGAATTCATCTGGAAAAATGGTAATGGAGATATTGTAAAAGTTGTCACTTTATTAATCCCAACGTTTGTATTAAGGTTAGGACTGCTGCATTTCATTTTCTGTTTTCAATTCTGTGTGTGGAAAAAGAAGTAGGCTATTGCCTTTATTGACTACTTTGTGTTGGGTTGAAACCATTTTAGGCCATATTGTGAGGTCCCTTTTCATTCAGTTTCGTTCCCGCGTCATGGGTACTACACATTCAATGCATTTTTTCATAGATAATACCCTTCTGGACTTTGGGTTCAAAGTTCTGCTCATAATATCCTGCAGTATTTTGTCACAGGCCAGAAATGTATATAAAAGTATATAACCAAAAAACGAAAATCTTGTGCTGCTATTTTTGCTTGTAAAATGTGTTATATTGATTTTGGCAACACAAAATCTTTCTCAAATGTCATAAATACATATACCTAACATCTGAAACAAGTAGGCTACTGGTGCCTTAGTTTACTCATATGTGAATCTAGATCATGAAATGTAGCAATTAAATTTGTTAAAAAAAAACGCTTCAACTAACGTTATTGGCACACAGCACGAAGCATACACATAGTCAATTTAGCCAAAAGCTTATATTTCATACATAAAAATGTTCACAACCTACTGTGTAATGAAAGGTAGAAAAGAAAAGCAGTGCACCTCGGCCCACAAAGGCTACAAATCTATCAAATTGTTACCACACCCCCTAAATTGAATAATGCAAAAACTTGACAAGACTAAAGACAAATGCAATAAAGGTCAGAATTATTACAACATATGGTATGAAACATACATTATTCAAGTATCACATAGTGAAATGAAAAAGACGTTTTTCACACTTTTAGACCATATCCGTGGTCATCATATGGGCATACCTAACAATGGATGCCAATTGTTTTTGAAAATTCTCATTTCTGTGTGTTTTTATATCAAAGGTCCATAAAAACAATTGCATTATTTATTTATTAAAACGAAAATGTGCTGCGTGATGACGTGTAGAGATACACATCGATAAAAGCCAATAACAATGAAGCTCACCCGTTTAATTCCCCATATTTGCGCCTCCGTCAGCTGCTACTGATTACAGAATACTCCGTTTTTATTTCCATTCAAGATATCATCCAGACAGTGTATTACTCGGTTTCAACTCAATCATCACGCTAAAATATGTATCTGAAAACATTATAGGGTAGAAATAAGCCACATAACAGTAAACTGGTGTAGCTGGCCGACCATCTGATTTATAAACAAACACATACCATGCTGTTGCGTATAGCATAGCTAACGTCCCTAGCTACCGTCCCATCGCCTGAAGGGATGCGACGCACTGATTGGTTCAGAAACTTCAGACCGGTGTGGAAACACCATTTTCATGTTGTTCACCATTTCCGTTTTACTGTGCCTTTAATGTCAGATGCGCCATTGGGGTCGCCATCGCGACTTCAATGGCTGCTAACTAAAACTGTTTTGGCTGTAAAACCAGATGAGCTACACAAACTTTGTGTCTGTCATGTTTTTGGACCATTACAAAAGCGTTGGAATGTTTATCATTATGATTGGGTGTGTCTGGAACCCTATGGCTATGTAAAAACGAGTGAACTTTTGAAATGTTTGACAAACGTCTATTTTAAACACATTGAAATGCTCTGATGTATGATTACATCTATCTAGAACACTCTAATATACACATTCCTATTGATACAGATACTGTAGGAGTATTAAATAATGAATGCACAAAATCTCTGTACGTGCATATACACGTCCATCTAGTAGACGTATCTCGGAAATCGTTCAACCGACCAACTTCAAACTCGACATGTACGTTGCTGCTAACTCCAGGTAAATTTTTATGTCCGATGTCGAGTTGATTGGACAGGTAGTTGTCCAGAAGCACGTACAGTATGTACGCCCAATCGCCCATACATAGGTGTTGGCGTAACAGTATAGTATAGTATAGTATAGTATAGTATAGTATAGTATAGTATAGTATAGTATTAGTATAGATCTAATGCCTTCATTAGAGCTATGGGACTGTTGTCTTCCTGCGCTCGTATGAAATGCAGACCAGCCTCTCCTCTGTTGCGGAAATATAAATAAGTTTTACCTATACTCACCAATACAAAGGCGGCTTGTGTTATTAGAAAGCCGTATACTTTCCACTCTGAGCTCCCCACCACATGTATAGAATCGTCACTCACCGATGGTGAGTGACTACATTGGCCCCCTTCAGTTTGCATACCAGGTGGACATTGGGTTTGATGTTTGATGATGTCATCTATTCTACATGCTAAACAAGGCATTCATACACCTTGACACCCTGGGCAATACAGTTAGAATCATGCTTTTTTAACTTCTCCAATGTCTTCAAAACTATCCACTCACAGCTGCTTGCAGAAGCTTGTGTTGATGGGGGGGGGGGGGGCATGGTTTGGTGGCATGGATCTAAGAATCTCTCGGGCAGACTGCAGTATATGTGAAACTGCAGGGTTGTCTGTTCAGAGGTGCTAGTGTACATCACGGGCGCTCCCCAAGGTCACCTTTCCTGCTCACCCTATAGACGAATTCAGAAACGGGTCTCATGGTCGCAGCTTACATCGAGATGAACCTGTTTAGTTTATGGCTGCTCCAGCAGTAGTGGAAACATTCCAAAAATCTAAACAAACGGAATGTCAAAATATCCACCGCGGGGTCTGAGACCAGAGCCATTGAGTCATTGAAATGCTACTTTAAATGCTTTAGTATGACCTTTCACTGCTTCGTCTCAACCATTACTCAATGGCTCTGGTTTCAGACCCCACTTTTTTTTTAATGTTGCCATTGCTGTTGGAGCAGCCATAAACTAAACAGGTTCATCTCGATGTTCTGGGCATCTTTGTAATGTTAGTGTTAGTAAAAAGCAGGTAAAAGAGTAACATTTGACTTGAGGCAGACTAACATCAGTCACTCTACCATTCACTGTAGTAGAAGAGGTGCGCCTGGTGTGGGTTTAAACCCCGCAGCTATGTCGAGTCCACCTACAGGAAATACCTAAGCTGCGTCCATGAGACCAGTTTCTGACGTCCCTGATGGGGGTCATACCTATGTTCCCTCAGCCCTATGTTCCCTCAGCCCCGGGGGTGCGCTGCGGGTCGGGAGAGGGTTGCGGTTAGGTTTAGGTGTCTGCCCCGGGGGTGCGCTGCGGGTCGGGAGAGGGTTGCGGTTAGGTTTAGGTGTCTGCCCCGGGGGTGCGCTGCGGGTCGGGAGAGGGTTGCGGTTAGGTTTAGGTGTCTGCCCCGGGGGAGGTTAGGGTTAGGGTGAGGGAGGAGGTAGGTTGTCGTAGGCTGAGGGAACATAGAGCTGAGGGAACATAGGTACGGTCCCCTCTGATGCACTGATGTGTTCTTCTCGAATGCTCAGATCTTTTAGCGTATGCAACAGGATGCTGCAAATGGCTGGTGAGGAAGACGTGGGCTCCGTCGTGAGGACCTCACATGGAGTGGATGGTGGTGCATACAGCGATGAAGCTGTACACCATAATGGCAAACCTGAGTGTTCTAGATAGATTTAATCATGAATTGGAACATTCCAATGTGATTCTAATGATTAAAATGCATGCATCGACTTGACTGAAAGTGTCAAAAGTTAAGTTATAACTCGTTTTCACATAGCCACCAATTTGGAAATGCAAATTAGGGTACCAGACACACCCCATTGTAATGATAAACTTATTCCAACATGTTTGTAATGGTCAAATAACTAAATAAATAGACACCGCATTTGTAGCTCATCTGGTTCAAATGTACGGCCAAAACTGTTTTAGGTGGCAGCCATATTGGATTTGGCCGCCATGGCGACCCCGAAGATCACAGGCTCGGGCGCCCTAGCTTAATCATTAGAGCATGCCCTGGGCTACATCCGGGCCAAATGTTGTCCCTTTAATATTGATTGGCATAGAAATATCCGTAAGGCCCGGGACTATTGCTGAAATGTTAGATGCTGTGACAGTTTGTGGTACTTTAATAAATGTTGCATACAATATGTTGTAATAATTCTATCCTTTATTGCATTTATTTTTAGTCTTGTAATTTTTTTGCATTATTCCAATTTAGGGGGGCGTGGTAACATTTTGATAGACCATCAGCCATTTTGGGCCAAGGTGCGCTGCTTTTCTTTTCTACCTATCATTACACAGTAGGTGGTGACATTTTGAATGTATGAAACATAACCTTTTGGCTAAATTTACTATGTGTATGTTTCATTGTGCTGGGTGCCAGTAACGTTAGTTGAAGCGTTTTTTTTTAACACATTGAATTGCTACATTTCATGATCTAGATTCAAATATGAGTAAACTAAGGCACCAGTGCTTGTTTCAGATGTTATATGTATTTATGACATTCATTTTCTAGGCACTTTTTCTGGGATCCCAACACGGCCTATGTGTTTTGAAGTATAACCAGGTAGGTTGCTGTTTTTTACACAGTGACCTTTGTGATTTTATGATTAAAATCTTTAATGGTGGAAACCACTACATAATGGCGCCCGATGTGGGGGCATGATAAGGTCATTAATTAATACTGTATTTCTCAATTTACTTCTATATTTGTAAAAAACTAAACAAAAAATGAATAAAAAGAACACAAAAAAGGTCATTAATTAATACCACACTAATATAAAGAAAAAAATGGTGCTACCTAATTTGTGGTGGCGCTACCAAATGAAAAGGTAGGTGGCACCAGTCTGGAGCCCTGAAAACAGTCTTAAAGACGTTTTTCTGTCTCTCTGCTCTGTTGCTGCCTTAGGCCTCTTTTAGACGGCGACCATCTCCATATAACACGTCAAAGTCCCGTTGCGTTCTCATTTTTTCTTACCCTTTACACGAGAACGCACACGTTATGATATGATGTGCTATTATGCTATACTGTCGCTAGGTGGCGATAACGGGCTGCCAAATAGACAGGTCACCCACGTACAAGAAGAAGAAACCTTCACGCAAGCCTGCGCAACACGGGATGGTATATATTTTATAATACATTAGGCTACATAAACGCTGCTGCCGCGGCTGCCGTCTATCACAAGGCTTTTTATTTACATCATGGTTTTACATTCAACATCGCTGATGAGCAGCACTTTGTAGGCGAGGAGGGAGGCTTGTTCAGGAACTCCATTATATCATAATGATATGGCTCTGCATCAATGTAATAAACATATGCGCTGTGAGCCAACATGAGCCATGATGTCATACGTTTTGCGGATTCACCGTTTTGCCTGTTTATATGGAGACCATAGGAAACGGTGTTCTGAATGATTTCCACTCTGGGAGGTGGTTTCACTTCGTTGCGTATTCACCTCCTGAGAACACGGTTCTCGTCTAAATGACAGCAGCAAACGATACTTTATTTTGATGTTTTATATGAACACCATCCTCGTGTAAATAGCACCTTAGAGTATATATGAATAGAGACGGCACCCAGAGGACATGTGTGTATATGTGACACACACTGTCACATACAGTACACACACACACACACACACACACACGAACGTGCAGCCTCTTTCAGTGTCTGTCTGGCCGGGGGCACACCTTAGCGCACAGCCGCGGACAGAGGAAACTGACGCCCTACGTCATTCCGGCTTTTTAGACAGCTGGTGGATGGAAAAGAAGCTCCACCTCCGCGGCTGACTGATGCGACGGACACAAAAGTTGAATCCCGTCCCATTCGTGCCAGCAGGCAGAGCAGGGAAGGAGGTGGCCGGCGGTGGGATCATAATCTGCTACAATTTACTTTGATATTTCTTTGTGCTGGATTGGAGCAGCTCGCAGGTGAAGCTAAGGAATTAAGGAATATATCCATTTGAAACGCGATATGGGCTCCGCCATAACAGTAGACAGTAAACACAAACTCTGCGCGTCACCAGTCACCACACACTCGTTGATTAGCAAAGGACCTTTGATGCTTTATGTTGAATAACTTGAGTGATTAATTAGAAAAGCACCTTTGACCTTTGATCATGGCTGCCTTGTCAAATGACTGCTAATGATTCAATCAGTGTGATTTTAACAACGAGAGGTATTGTCATGTCATGTCACTCACAGATCTAACTCCTCCCCTTTATGTGGTGTGTATAAATAGTTTGTAGCAAGATGGTTGATCATCTCACATGCTGGAAGAAAGCTGTTTCTCTAGGGATCACTCTCATCACGTCTGGTTCTGCACTCTTAAGATAAATTAAGTATGATTTGGAAGATATAAAGTCAACAGAATATTTACTACTATTCACACCGGATTCAATTTAAGAAGGGATTCAAGTTATTCCGTTCCAGCAGGTAAGTTTGAATACTCAAGAATGAATCTTGCTGTTTCATGTTGGTGTATTTTTCTGTGCCAGCATGAATACAGAGAAGGTCTTATACCTACAGTAGTAGATACAAAAATGTGTTAAACTTTATTAATTTGGATGGAGGGGTATGTTACTTTCTAGAGATTGCCTGATTTAAACATCAACTTAAACAAACAAGTTTCGTATAACAGTTATTTTGAGGTGTGCGGTGCACAGGGTTCTCACTGCTAGGTTATAAATAATAAAATAACAACTCGGTGTAAAGCTCTATAAAGTGCTAGTGGACTTGATATTGCTCAACACACAAGCTGCCTCTGACACCATGACAGGCAGTCGGAGGTGGGGCAGGTGGACTACTGTAGAAGTAGCCTTACTGCTGCTACTCATCATGTTAATCATTGTTTAATTGTCTTCCAGCTGTAACAGCCTCAGGGAACATTCCACGTCAGAAGAGTGTGACTGAAGACAACATGGTTTCAAGTCTGGCGCGTCTGTGCCGTCACATCTTTCAACATCCCATTGTGCTGCCGTGCAGACACAGCTTCTGCAAAGTCTGTCTGCAGCGATGGTGGAGAGGAAGACCAACACATGAATGTCCTGTTTGTAAAAGAACATTCTCCAGTGACCATCCTCCTACAAACCTGGTGTTGAAGAACATGTGTGAGAAGCTTGTGGAGGAGAAACGCCAGAGTGAGTCGTCGGTGAGCTCAGAGGTCCTCTGTGCAGAACATGGGGAGAAGCTCAGGCTCTTCTGTCTGGACGATGAACAGCCGGTGTGTGTCGTGTGTCTGTGTGATTCAGAAAGACACATCGGACACAAGTTCTTACCTGTGGGCGAAGCGTCTTCGCGTTGCAAAGTCCTGAGGCTTTTAAAGGAGAAGCTGGAGGACCTTGATGAACAGTTTAAGAAACTTCATCAGTTCCTACAAGAGGAAGAGGAGACCAGGATTACCATTCTGAGGGTTGAAGTGGCACAGGAGAGTCTGGAGATAGAGAGGATTGGGAAACTGAACAGAGACATGGCGACCCTCTCAGATGCAATCCAAGCCACCGAGGACCAGCTGAGAGCCGACAACCACATCTCGTTTCTGCAAAACTACAAGACCACGACGGAAAGAGTCCAGCTCACCCTGCAGGACCCACAGCCGGTCTCGGGAGCACTGATAAATTATGCCAAACACCTCGGACACCTGGCCTGGAACAAGATGAGTAATTTTGTCTCCTACACCCCTGTGATCCTGGACTCCAACATGTGGGGATTGATGACATTATACATGTGGCTCTGGTTTTTTATTTTTTATTTTTTGGTCCCAGGAGCACTGATAAATGATGCCAAACAACTGGGAAACCTGGCCTGGAACAAGATGAAGGACTTTGTCTCCTACACCCCTGTGATCCTGGACCCCAACATGTGGGGGTTGATGACATTATACATGTGGCTCTGGCTTTTTATTTTTTATTGTTTGGTCCCAGGAGCACTGATGAATTCAATTCAATTCAATTCAATTTTATTGAAGTGTCAAATCACAACAAGTTGTCTCAAGACACTTTACAAACCAACAAAGATCCACCCAGAGCAAGCAATATTGCGACAATGGTAACGAAACACTCCCCTATAGGAAGAAACGTCAGGCAGCACCCGACTCTAGGGTGGGCGGCCATCTGCCTCGACCGTGTCGGGGGAGGGGGGGGGCTGGGGGTACAGGGGGAATAGGAGGAAAGAATAGAAGAGCGATAGACAGGGTGGGCTCCGTGAGTCAGTGGCAGGCCTTACTGGAGCCTATACAATGTTTATTACAAGCACTGCTGGGAGACAAACCCACACAAACAATGTACGATTTTGGCATTTAGCAGACGCACAACACAGGTGCGGGTTTGGCGGGAGGTTCCCCTTACTCAGTTCTTACCCTTATTACTTTGTCGGGTGACCGAGTACTGAGGACAAGTCTAGCTATAGGCTTTGTCGTAGAGAAAGGTTTTTAACCTAGTTTTGAATGTGCACCGAAGCCGGGAGAAGGTTCCACAGCTGAGGTGCCTGGGACCTAAACGCCCTGCCTCCTATTGTAACTTTTGATATTTCTGGTACAGTAAGCATTTTTGCATACTGTGAACGCACTGGTGTTCTATTTGGGTTGTAGGGATCGAGGAGTTCTTTGAGATATTGTGGTGCCTGAGGCCAGTGAAGGACTGATATGGTCTCTCGTTCTGGTACCTGTCAGCACACGCGCCGCAGCATTTTGAACTAGCTGTAGGCTTTTCAGAGACTTACTTGGGCAGCCTGATAATAGCGAGTTGCAGTAGTCCAGCCTTGAGGTAACAAATGCGTGGACAAGTTTTTCTGCATCATTTTTGGACAGGATGTGCCTAACCTTTGCAATATTACGCAGGTGAAAAAAGGCAGTCTTTGAGATTTGTTTGATGTGGGATTTGAAGGACATATACATTGACATAACAACGCGTCATCAGAGCGGAGGGAGGGGCGTCAGCTGCGACTCCGCGGCTCCGCCCACCCCCCGGGGTAAGATTTGTGATTTGTGATTTGCTCTCGTTCACTGCAATGAAATTTGCGGCATTTTCAAAACAATATTGCGCAGAGTAGCGATTATCTAACGTATTTGCAATGCCATACGTTGAAAGATCTGTTGCCCGCGGACAAGGCACGTTACCTCCGCAAGTTAGATATTATCGGCATAGGTGTTTGCCGTATGTGATTAAGGATTGGAAAAAGTTGCATTGGCAGCCATAGAAAATTCTGCCCGGGGTAAAACACCGGATGTGATGTTTTTGGGCGTTCCTGTCTTGTTAAAAAACCGGCTGTGACGTTTTTGGGCGTTCCTGTCTTGTTTCGTGTCAGTGTATCTTGGTCAAAGGTAACTCCCAGATTCTTTACAGTGAATGAATAAATGATGCCAAACACCTGGGAAACCTGGCTTGGAACAAGATGAAGGACTTTGTCTCCTACACCCCTGTGATCCTGGACCCCAACATGTGTGGGTTGATGACATGTGGCTCTGGCTTTTTATTTTTTTAAGATTTGTTTTGGGGGCTTTTTATGAAGGTTTTGGCATCAAAATGTAGTTAAAGCACCAAAAGTACAAAGTACTCAAATTTTCAAATGTATAAAGATCTTTTGAAAATGGCCGAAATGTATAGGGCTGAAGTGGTTCATGTATATTTTGTAATAATAATCCAATTGTAAAAGTACAATATTTGACTCTGAAATGTAGTGGAGTAGAAGTAGTGGGAATTGTAAAGTACAAATACCTCAAAGTACAGTACTTATACTTTACACCACTGGTGACACGGCACCCACTGTGAGAAACCCTGCAGTAAGATATGACATGAATAGGCCTGTCACAATTTTTACATAATCGCCTAATCGCAATCATTTGAGATTATCGCGATATCTTTGCATAATCGTCAGTTGTTTCCATACATACATACACAAAAATAGCAGAAATAGCAGATCTGTAAGCTTGTAGATCAGCTATTACCGCACAAGTTTTGGAAAGAAACATTAAAAAATATATATTAAATGCTTCCTTGTATATTTAAGTTATTTGTCATATCTTCCCTGTGCAATGTGTGATTCCGAAGGCTAAAAGGCAAATATTCAATGCAAAAACACAATTAAATCGTGATTATTTGCGTGACAATTAAACGTCAACTTAAATGTGCAATGGTGACAGGTTTAGACATGAAGAGAGAGTACATGACTGCCTTCTTTGTCATCTACAATATACTGTACAATATACAATATAGATGGTCACAAGTTAGACTGGTTATTTAATAATGAAGGATTTAGGACAGACCAATTTGTTTCTAGAGCCTGGAGTATAAGACAATCCCAGCTCTTCAAGTAGGTACAGTACATGTGTCTCCTGTTACAGGCCCAATGGTGTATTTTATTTTATGTTGTATATTATGTAATCTGCATTGTAAGGATCTGGGGTGTATTAGTCAGTTTGGTTTTCAGTTGATCATTGTTTTCAATCAATCAATCAATCAATCAATCATATACTCTACCATGCCATCAGTTTTCCAGATTTCCAGAAACAGAAAACATATAGGTCTACTGTATAATATGTATAATTATATATAGGCTACTGCCTTGCAATGTTGTCTCAAGTACTAGTTGATTTACAGTACGAACTGTGCTGTGTAATTACACTATAAGCGAATATACTGCTACTGCGCTCTATCATTTGTTTCGCATGAAACAGAGCTTAATCAAATTTATATGAGTTATTCATGTTGAAAACATTTACTCTTAAGGACAGACATATAGAAAGATTCAAAGCAGCAGGACTTTTCCACTTGAAGCCAAATATTATAAACCCTGGTTGACAACTTGACAATAAGGACTTATGAAGTTACATTTGTCTTTATGTCTTATTTATTGTTTTTATTAACCAAACAAAATAAAAATATTTGAGAGAGACAAACATATATAGAGCAAAAACTTTTTTGGAATGAAAACAAAGAGCAAACAAATCAATTGCAAACAAAAAACACATTTTAATGGGTTTTTTTACTGAATGGTTGAGACGAAGCAGTGAAAGGTCCTGAAAGATACATAACGTCAGTCTTACCCAATATCAAATCATTCTGTTGTATGAACACAAGGCTGCTGTACTTTATACCTCCTACTTAGTTTAAATGTCACGATACAGTCTGTTGTACACTTTTATTATGTAGTGTTGCCCTAGTGTTTCCTGTTCTGCCTAGTTGTGTTTGCCTGTCTTGTCTCACCCCCCTGTGATTACTAGTTTTCTCCACCTGTGTCCTGTTAAGTCTCCCAGCCAATCCCAGTGTTGATTGTTTGTTCTGTTCACCTGTGTTTTGTAATCCCTGTGTCTACTTAAACCCTCAGTCCCTTATGTTCCCTGCTTGATTATAGATGTTGTTACAGTGTTCAGTCCTAGTTATGTTCTTGTAGTGTTCTTTGTATTCTCCTGCGTTCTCTTGTGTTTTGGACAATAAATCACCTATATTTGACCTGCTCTGCTCCTGCTCTGTTTCTGCAATTGGGTTCTACATATCCTGAGTCGCGCCGTGACATTAAATGCTAGAGTGTTAGTGTTTGACTGTACTCTGTACTGTTTACATTAGTACTGCTGTACTTTATACCTCATACTTTAAATGATATAGTGTTAGTGTTTGACTGTACTCTGTACTGTTTACATTAGTACTGCTGTACTTTATACATCATACTTTAAATGCTATAGTGTTAGTGTTTGACTGTACTCTGTACTGTTTACATTTCTGCTGTACTTTATACCTCACACTTTAAATGCTATAGTGTTTGATACATACATTTATTTTGAGGGTCTTTAGACCCTCAAAATGGACATGATAAATGTCCAATAGCCATAGGCTAACTGTTGAGGGATGCAGCCTATATGCTGCATTTGGTAGCTACAGGGTTAAAGTGGCCATACACTGGGAACCCCGCCGCAGACTGTAATACATATTTGCCTAGATATCCTTTGAATTCTAAGCTACTAAATCTTTGAGACTGAGACTCCCGTGCAGGAGAGGCTAGTAATGTACTCAGGTAAAAGTACTCAAGTCTAAATTAATATATATATATTGTAAAGGATTAAAGGGTTGTAAAACCTTTTTAGACCAGGTGCATATTTAAACTTTATATTTAATGTTATAAGGTTAAACTGATAAACTATACTATATAAATGAACCTTTTACAGATAAATACTCGAGGGGAAGAGCTGCAATACTTAAGGAGGAAAAGAGAAGATATCTTATTACTTACAGCAGGAAAAATACCCAAGAACCATGACGCAATAAGGAGAGTCCGCACACAGTCAGCGCATACTTTTCAAAAGATTATATTCACCATTATATGTTCTGGGGAGCAGAATGGACTTTACAAGAACAGCATCGTGAAAATTTCTCCCCCGGACAATGTCCGGGAATACATTATATAGGGCTTGTAAAACAAAACAAGAATGACATAGGAAGCAATTCATTTTGGGTTCATAGGCTAATAAAATGGTAATATTGGCGACCCCTATTGCCGGGGAGGTCTACTTAGTTGACGTGGCAAATCACATTGGAATCACATGGGAATTCCCAGGAAGTATGACGAATGGGAAGTGAACCATTTAAGTTCAGAGGTTATCAAACAGTGACTTACAGCAGCACCTTAAGTTGGGAGGACGGTATAGGAGACTAAAATAACATTATACCGATGTAATTAAAGCAGCGAGCGAGACGAAGCGTCTCCCGCGGCGAAGGTCGAAAAACATGTTGTTTCACAGAGGGAAGCAGTCAAATCAAAACAATTCTTTATCTCCCGCAGGCTAGGGGAGAAAGTGTTACTATATCTACACATGGAAAATTACCCCTTCATTCACCAAATACCCAAAATACCTATCAGTGTTAGTGTTTGACTGTACTCTGTACTGTTTACATTTCTGCCAATAAAGTATTCAGTCAATCAATCAATTGATCCACTGCCTAAATGTGTTATAGGTGTAGGTCTACTTCTTATAGGAGTCCAAATGAGAAGGAAACCTTTGTCACACGCACGCACGCACGACTTATTTTTACAGCATTACTATTGCGCACAACCACTGTTGCAGTTGCCAAATAGAAGAGTCAAGTTACTTTTGAACCCAGTCTTTGAACCCCTATGAATCATGTTGTGCAGGCACAGGGTAGCAGGTGTAGTTAGAAATAATGTGTTGTATATTATAAATTAAAAAAAGATTATTAGACATAAACACATTTATACCCTGATTATAGGCCTCCAAAATATTTCCTACATTAATAATAAATCGCATGAGATAACAGCCTAAGATACAGAGCCTAATTAGAAATAACTATTGTGTTCTTTATTGTATTTATTTATTTTATTTATTTTATTTATTTTATTTATTTTATTTATTTTATTTATTTTATTTATTTTATTTATTTTATTTATTTTATTTATTTTATTTATTTTATTTATTTCCATTTATTATTATCTAATTTAACATATCTGTACTGTAAATTGAACACGACCGCAACTTCTATAGATAGATAGGCCAATGTATTATCCTGCGGGAGAAATTCAGTAATGTTCCATGATGTTAATAATACACTATTAGGTTTCATTAGAAATATAAAAGTTATTAATGAAATGTTATTTCTAGCTTTACTTACCGTACTTGCAATACATTACAACGGATCTGTAGCGTTAATTAAACACACAACCTTTCAGAACTTAGTAGGACACACACAAACAAAATCAGAGAGAGACCCCCCCCCCCCCCCCTCAAAAGCAAAGATTAGAGTTAAAAATGTTCGCTCTGAAAGGATATATATTCAGAGATTTGCACCACATTTTCATGTTCGTAGCTTAGCTTAGCTTGTAGCCTTGCTATTTTTCAATAGGTAAAGTTTATAATAATGGTTAAAAGTGTCGACACAGATGCGTTCCCATCCTAAATTGGTTAAGAGTGGCTGCTAAATGCCTAAATTGAAAAGACCAGTTCATCCTTTATAATTACATGAGTGTGACAAGCCTCACATTTTTAGGCTACTAAATAATAACTCATTATTAGGGCCGGGACTAATTGCGATTAATTTAGATTAATTAACTACAGATAAATTAATCGCGATTAACTACAGATAAATTAATCGCACCTTTTTTTTCACCGCGGAACGTTTCTCACTTTTCTATAGTATTGAAAACTGGAAATAATAAAAAGTCACCCCATTTTGTGTTGCCTAGAACTGGAGGTCTGACAAAAAACAGTAACAATATGAAGTAAGTACAGCTTTGTGATGTCACTGAGGCCTTGTCCACACGTATCCGGGTAAACGGATAAACGTAGGTTTTTATATGCGTTTTGGGGGGGTTGCCCACACGCAAACGCGTTTTTGGCCCATATAAACGCATCTTTTGGAAAACTCCTGCCACAGTGTATTTCTTTAAAACTCCGCCTGTGTGTTCCCTGTGTGGACAATGTAAACGGAGTTTTGCATGGGTCTTGCCATTGGTCATATGGACAGAGAGATTTAAAAAAACGTGTCGTATGGACAGAGAGATTTAAAAAAACGAAAATGAAAACGAAAACGAAAACGCTACGTTTATGTAGGTGTGGATGAAGCCTGAGATGTACTGTTACTAAATATTTTCAGACCTCCAGTTCTAGGCAACACAGAATGAGGTGACTTTTATTATTATTTCCACAACAGGTATATTAATGACAGTAAAATGTTGAAAATGAGTGGTATCCTGTAGTCACTATTCATTGATTCACTGGGATACCAAAAAACATTTAAAAAAAAGGTTTCTCGCTGTTCTCGGGTTGAATATTGATATGCGATTAAAATGTGATTAATCTAGATTAATTAATCGCAAAGCCTCTGATTAATTAGATTAATTTTTTTAATCGAGTCCCAGCTCTACTCATTATATAACATAAGACATTGTTATTTTTGCATCCTGCTATCTGTCTCTCAGTTTTACCAACAGCCAGATTGAATCAACTAATTATCAAAGGACCTTTGATCAAGCTTTTTGTTGAATAACTTGAGTGATTAATTAGAAAAGAATTAACCTTTGATCATGGCCTTGTCAGATGACTGCTAATGATTAAATTATTGTCGTGTCATGTCACTCACAGCTCTAACTCCTCCCCTTTCTGTGGTGTGTATAAATAGTTTGTAGCAAGATGGTTGATCATCTCACATGCTGGAAGAAAGCTGTTTCTCTAGGGATCGCTCTCATCACGTCTGGTTCTGCACTCTTGTGATTTTATTTTAAGATACATTAAGTACGTTTTGGTAGTCAAGTCAACTGAATATTTACCCTAACGGATAAATTTAAGAAGGGATTCAAGTTATTCCGTTCCAGCAGGTAAGTTTGGATACTCAAGGAATGCATCTCGCTGTTTCATGTTGGTGTATTTTTCTGTGCCAGCATGAATTTAGCTGTACGCTAAATTCATGCTGGCACAGAAAAATACAGAGCAGTCTTATACCTACAGTAGTAGATAAAGAGGTAGTGTTCAACTTTATTAATTTGGATGGAGGGGTCGGTAGCAGTCCAGCAATCTTCAAACAAGTTAATTTGTAGACATGTTTACTGTATGTTACTTTCTAGAGACTGCCTGATTTAAACATCAATTTAAACAAACAAGTTTCGTATCACTCCAAAACTTGAGATACATGAATGTGGTCTGCTGCGCATCAGATGCAGTTAAGAATTCACATACCGTACAGGTTTTAAACATTTTATCATGGCATCACCACAACCAAAACATGCTGCTGTAGTAGTAGTAGTAGTAGTAGCTGTTGTTATGATACTATCGCACTAGTAGGCTACCGTCAGTACAAATGCTAATACCATTAGCCTAAAACTAAAACCACTACAAAGTGTTTCAATGTGTTCTTTACTGTTGCGTCTTGTGTACTGGTATGGAAAACATTGCAGCAGCAATAGTAGGCCTAATAAAAAAATACATTTTTTTAAAGGAAAAATCAAGAAGAACAGTTATTTTACACAGGGTTCTCACTTCTAGGTTATAAACATTTCTAATAGACAACTTGGTGTAAAGCTGTATACAGTGCTTAGTGGACTTGGTATTGTTCAACACAATAGCTGCCTCTGACACCATGACAGGCAGTCTGGGGCGGGGCAGGTGGACTACTCCTGTATAGATATAAGAAGTAGCCTTACTGCTGCTACTCATCATGTTAATCATTGTTGAATTGTCTTCCAGCTGTAACAGCCTCGGGGAACATTCCACATCAGAAAGGTGTGACTGCAGACAACATGGCTTCAAGTCTGGCTCGTCTGGAAGAAGAGCTCACCTGTCCGGTGTGCCGTGACATCTTTAAACATCCCATTGTGCTGCCGTGCAGCCACAGCTTCTGCAAAGTCTGTCTGCAGCGATGGTGGAGAGGAAGACCAACACATGAATGTCCTGTTTGTAAAATAACATCCTGCAGTAAGCATTATCCTACAAACCTGGTGTTGAAGAACCTGTGTGAGAAGCTTGTGGAGGAGAAACGCTGGAGTGATTCGTCGGTGAGCTCTGAGGTCCTCTGTGCCGATCACGGGGAGAAGCTCAGGCTCTTCTGTCTGGACGATGAACAGCTGGTGTGTGTCGTGTGTCTGTGTGATTCAGAAAGACATGCCGGACACAAGTTGTTACCTCTGGGCGAAGCGTCTTGGCGTTGCAAAGAGAAAGTCCTGATGCCTTTAAAGGAGAAGATGGAGGAGTTTAAAAGAGTTAAAAGAGATTATGACCGAACAGAAAATCGCATCAAGGTTCAGGCACAGAACACAGAAATGCAGATTAAGGAACAGTTTAAGAAACTTCATCAGTTCCTACAACAGGAAGAGAAGACCAGGATTACCATTCTGAGGGTTGAAGTGGCACAGAAGAGTCAGGAGATAAAGGACAGGATTGGGAAACTGAACAGAGACATGGCGTCCCTCGATGCAAACCAGGCCACCGAGGACCAGCTGAGAGCCGACGACCACGTCTCGTTCCTGCAAAACTACAAGACCACGATGGAAAGAGTCCAGCTCACCCTGCAGGACCCACCTCCGCCCTCGGGAGCACTGATAGACGAGGCCAAACACCTGGACCACCTGACCTTCAGAGTCTGGGACAAGATGAAGGACTTCCCCATCTTAAACGGCCTAAGTTGTTGGGTGGGATGGCTCTTCCAAACTTCATCAATTACTACTGGGCATGCAACATTTTAAAGATTATCCACTGGGTCAACCCAGATAATACTTCTCTGTGGACCCAAATGGAGATATCCTCCAGTCAACACTCTCTTTCTTCACTAATATGCTCAGGCCTTCCGCTTATCCATGTAGTCAGCTCCATGCCCTCCGTCATACACACTATTAAAATTTGGACACAATTCAGGAGGCATTTCAGCCTCAAAAGTTTATCTTACCTAACTCCAATATACCGTAATCATTTGTTTGAGCCCTCATGTTCGGATCCTGTCTTCCGAAACTGGTTTGACAAGGGATCAGAACTATTAAAGATCTGTACAGCAACGGGACTATGGCACCAATCTCATATTTAACAGAGCAATTCCGTTTACCTGGCTTTCACCTATTTCGCTACTTTCAGATCAGACACTTTGCACAAAGACAATTCCCAAACTTTCCAAACCAACCCAACCATTCTGCAGTGGACTCTTTACTTTCTCTGAACCCCAATACAAAGGGCTTAATTTCAACAATATATAATGAACACAACTCAATAAACCCAGAAACTCTCAACCATCTTAGGACGGCATGGGAGCAGGACCTGGGGCTAGAACTGCCCGACCCGACATGGAAGACAGCTCTGAGACTGGTTCATCCTCAATCTGTGCTAGACATAATCTTATCCAATGTAAGATCATTCATCGGGTTCATTACGATTAGCACAGATATTTCCAGATATTAATGATGCATGTAACCAGTGCAGACAACCCGCTGCTAGTCTGTCACACATGTTTTGGTCATGCCCTAGGTTGGTGGACGTCCTAAAGTCGGCTCTTCGGTGCTAATGAGAATTTCTGACGAGCCTTTCGGCACTACAGCGGTAAAATAGGAGTATGAATCGGCCCTCAGGCTCACACAAGTCACTGTGCTTCCGTCTGCACGCCGAACAGATGGGAGCATTTTGTTTGTCATGGAGCGTGTCGCTGTTTAAGGTTTGTTTTCTGATTTCGGTGTCGATACTTTTAAGTTATTTGTGAACATTTAAGTTCTATGTTATATTTCATTATGAGTTTTAATGATCGTTTCATTTATTGTCTTTCTTTTCAGTCCTTGTTGTTGTGTTGTTCATTGGTTCATTTCGTCACTTCTTCATTCCCTTTGAGTTTACGTGCAGTCAGTGAGGTATTTTATTAATATGACGTTCATATGCTTTGTTTCCCGTCTGATCACTGATTATTGTTTATTGCCTTTGTTTTGTGTCAGTTTTGACGTGGGGTTTTTGAGCACAAAATAAAGACGCCAGTACATACAGAACAACCGCCTCGTTCTTCAAGTTCACATCAGAGGAACTGGGTGTGTCCCATTTACCTGAGGACGATTCTACAAATGCCTTCAAAATCTATTTTGTCAAACTATCGGAAAATATGTTTTTCCAGGGACCACACCCAGCAAAGATTTGAGACTTGAGTTACAAATGTTTGCTCTGAAAGAATATACAGTCAACGATTTGACTGAATGGGCTAATCAGACCAGTGTGTGTCCAGTGGAAACCTCGTATGAATCTGATCTCAGGTCAGAATGGGTTAAGCATTATGTTATACTTTAGCTAATGAAAAATAGCAGATCTACAAGCTCATAGCAGATCTACAAGCTCATAGCAGATCTATAAGCTCATAGCATGGCGCGCTACGAGCTTGTAGATCTGCCATTTTTTTGATGACGATCCAGTCTTCTCCATGTATGGCTATCCAGGGTTTGATGAGGTCAGTGTCGTGATCTTATATCATATATGGAGACGGCCATACTGTATATGGTGGTGTGACATGTCACGAGGCGTGATGTCATGAGGCGTGACCATATATGGAGGCGTGACACGAGGCGTGACATGACGCACTCACTGACTGACTGACGGCAAATGCAGGTTTTCATAGTAAACAGTGGCCTGCGGTCGCAACAACACATTCTTAAGAACTTTGTCCCTCAATGCTTATGGTCCTGTTTCTGTGGTCTATGGTCTGGACAAGTATCACTTGTGTAGGACAGGGGGGACGGGGTTATAGCAACGTATTACTTAAATGCCTTGATGTCATATCATATTCGACCGTATAGGCCTAATAGCCTATTGCATATAATTGTATTATTAAACCCCTGTGGTGTCTTACATTTTGTTTTAAAATGCTCATTTTGTTCATGAGTGGTATTATCATAGTGGTATTAACTATTAGGGCATTTGAACACTGATGCCTGCCAGTCAAGGTGTGGGACAGGGTCTCAATTTGTGGGACATCTGGTCACCCTACTTGCTGTGACTATGTCCATTTGTGTCTGATGTGCTTCTGTCTGTTTGATTACTGTTTATTTCACATTATTGAGCCTAGTATGTAAACTGTGTAGTCTTTTAAGGCAATAACCAACTTGTGTTTTTTCCCCCCATCCAGATAGGGCTATAGATAGTGCAGAGTGGATGGGATTATGGGATGTATGGTGTGGGTCATCCAAGCATGCATTAATTGTGCATTTTGTTGTTGTTGAAATATATATATATCAGATTCATCACTAAACTAAAAAAGCACTTAAGTAGTGCAATTCATGCAACTTGAGGTACTTAATATTTCATCATGAACCCTCCCAGAAAAATAGAGGGTGCCAAATCAGTGAAAAACATGGGTATTATATTAAATGTATTCCTAAAACAATGTAGCTGGGAACTTCTCTTTAGGTCAACCCATTCCTGGGGCACGTGAGAATGTTTTTTTGATTTATTGATTGAAATGTATTAACAGTTTGCAGAATTACAGTACATTTCAAGCACAGACTCAATACAAATATTGTTAACTGTGAGTGGATGACCCAATTAAGCATTACACTTGTTTACAAGAGGGTCCACCTTGTTCAATTCATCAAAACATTTAGAGACGTACAAATAGACACAATTGTGGGCGTATGGGATTTTCCGCTATCACTCTCACTAAACATGGGTGAAATTCACCCCAACACCTGCCTGTAGAAACAAAATCACACCTATGTGAAGCGAGGGGCGCTCTTATCATCTTACAACACTGAGGAGCCAATAAGATACCAATATATTTACCCTGACATACATACCCAACATGCGCATTGCACCGATCACAGTAACTTTTACTCACCCAAGATATCAATAGCCAATAAGGGCACATTATAAAAAATAAAATCTTGACAATACGACACAAACTTAATACATAGAGGTATGTTTTACGTGTAACCTCTATTAATCATACTATAATTCTAACAATGTCTGTCTGTGTGTGTGTCAGAAACACCGCCGTATCTCCTTACTGCCTGCACCAATCACTCCCACTTTTCACACAGGCATTGACCATATGAATATGGAGGGCGTAACGAAGCCCTTTTTAATGATTATTAATGAATTTATTAGTCAATTACAAACGCACCCGGGCGCAGTACCCCCCACGGCCACAAGATGGAGCAAATATAATAATAATAATAATAATAAAACGGGTAAGGGCTAGTCTAACTAATATATTAAAGTCTAACTCATGTTGCTATGATTAGGTGATGTAATGATGATGTGAAACAAACTGTCAAAACAAACATTACATTGTCTTTATTGTTAAATGCATTTAATGTTTGTGTTAGGGACAAGATGACATACATTTTCTCTTCATTGTCAATGGCGTTTTTAAAACAAACATTAAAGGGATTGTGACATAAAAAAAAAGGTTTTGGAATTGTTCTTATTTTTTTAGGTTTTCTAAGCTCAATTGCACCCAAAAAACCTGGACTTTTAACATTCAGTAGACTTTCTGTGGTCTGGGGTTTTCTAGCTCAAACAGGTGCTCTGATTTGCCGGCAGTTTGTGATGTAAGAGCCTGCAAATCCCATATATGTCAATGGGATTTGCCAGCAGATGTCACTGTTTTCACTGTGTTGCCTGTTTTCATTGTAGCTCAAAAGGCTTCCAAACCCCAAATAAAACTCCAGACCACAGAAAATCCACTGAATGTTCAAAGTTCAGGATTTTGGGGTGTAATTGAGGTCATAAAACCTAAAAGAAAAACGAAAAATAAAAATAAATTAAAATGAATGTCATAAAACCTTTAAACCTGTATCAAAAATCAGACCTGTCTGAAGTGAGTGGTGCAGTACAGTACAGTACAGTACAGTACAGTACAGTCCCTCCTCCCTGGCCTGTGTGTGTCTGTGTATGTGTGTTGCAACAGTGACACTTGGTGAACAAACGCTATATCGCTGTTTCCGTGCTCGGACACAGGGACCCAGGGACACACACATAGCACCACTAAAAAAGGGAAACAAACCTACGTTCTGTCACTTAGCTGAGCATCATGAACACCCACCTCAGAGATCAGCGAAATTATGAAAATTACACAAATATATTGTCCGGGTGAAAATCACCCGTGTTTAGTGTTCTGGGTATGTATGTATACAGTCAGTATCGTGTCTATAGCAAAGTCAGTATCATGGTCATGCAGCACCATGCATCAGTTTCCAAATGAGTGCTTTTAGCAGGTATGATAGGCCCTACTGTATTGTCTAAGTTATTACATTATCCAGTTGTCACAAAAGAAAGGCAAAGCGATGTTTCAAGAAAACTGGTAACACATATAATAACCATTTGTTATTAGTTTACAAATGTGCCTACCCACTGTACGCCAATACACTAAACATTGTATAAATGTGCCATTATGTCTTAAGCACATTTGATTTGGCAATTAAAGGACCACTTCACCACTTTTCAACCTATCTTCATTATAATAGGTCCTCACTAATAATCTTCAAAAAATGGTGCAATTCTTTTCTACTCGGTCTGTGTCTCATAGGACGGCTGTGGGCAGTTCAGAAACCGTCTTCCAGTGACATCATCGATAGGGAATACAAGCTAATAAAAACTGCAGGCTTTCTAGTCCTGAAAAGTTGCAACGCGAAAATGGAAGCCATCGTTCTCACGATAATGAAAATCTAAACATTTTTGTAAAAAAATCTTGTTTCAAAAATAATCTGCCTAATGATGATGTCACTGGAAGACGGTTTCTAAACTTCCCACAACCCTCCTATGAGACACAATCATGATTATTAGTGAGGACCTATTATATGAAGATAGGTTGAAAAGTGGTGAAGTGGTCCTTTAAGGTATTACAAACACCACAGTTCACACTCAAAGCAGGCACACAGAGGCAGGATCAAAGTTACCACAAGTAAGAAGGTCGAAGGTCAAGTCGGTTCACTGTGGCCAGTGTACTGTAGTAGGGCATTGAATGCAAGAAAATCTCAGAAAACATCTACACAATCACCTACTAAAAAGCGAGTGCATAGATGCCAACAATTTCATTTTTGCTGTTCTGACACCGCATGGCTGCACTATTCAATTGCATGTGCAACAGAGGTTCTGGGGCAGAGACCACAAGCTTCTTTGCGAGTACCTCAGCTGTCGGCTGAGGGAGTTGAGGGAGTGCATGAAAGGAAAACAGGCTGCCAGTGCACAGCAAACTCCATTGTCTGTTTGTACCACTCTGATGTCTCCAAAATATTGTCTCTGTCCATGAGCCATCAGTCTCTTATTATAGTCGTCTTGGACGGTGATGGTCGTCTATTTTTTAAGTATATATTACATTTAAACCTGATTTTAAGAATATACAGTATTATCTTTCAGACATAATACATACTGCAAGAGGTGTCCCATGTGTGGTATTGCTACCAAGTATAGTATAATTTTAGTTCTTATTCGACTTGGTCAACAAAATGGTTAAATATTGTTTCTTCATTGGAATTAATTAAATCATAGGTATACAGGGCACACACCTTTTAGCAGTCACGAGACATGGCCAAAGCATTTCCGGGGGTCCCCAGCCAAAAACGTTGAGAACCCCTGAGCTAAAGTATAGCATAATGCTTAAACACACCAAAAGGGGTTCCCGTCCTGAATGGGCTAACCAGGGAACTAGCTAGTGAAAAATAGCAGATCTACAAGGTCGTAGAACCGCAAGGTCGTAGCACTCCGCATTTTTAACTCAAATCTTTGCTCGGGGTGGTCCCTGGAAAAACATATTTTCAGATAGTTTGACAAATCGCTGACATAGAAACAGAAAACTGTCAGGATTTTGAAGGCATTTGTAGAATCGTCCTCAGGTCTAAATGGGACACACCCAGTTCCTCTGATGTGAACTTGAAGAACGAGGCGGTTGTTCTGTATGTACTGGCGTCTTTATTTTGTGCTCAAAAAGCCCACGTCAAAACTGACACAAAACAAAGGCAATAAACAATAATCAGTGATCAGACGGAAAATAAAGCATACCTCACTGACTGCACGTAAACTCAAAAACTTGAAGAAGTGACGAAATGAACCAATGAACAACACAACAACCAGGACTGAAAAGAAAGACAATAAATTAAATGATCAATAAAACTCATAATGAAATATAACATATAACTTAAATGTTCACAAATAACTTAAAAGTATCGACACCGAAATCAGAAAACAAACCTTAAACAGCGACACGCTCCATGACAAACAAAATGCTCCCGTCTGTTCGGCGTGCCGACGGAAGCACATGTAGTGACTTGTGTGAGCCTGAGTTTACTCCACAAATCAGTCCACAAATCAGTTTACTCCACAAATCAATTTTAGAAGACGTAATAAATGTAGAAACAAATAATGTAGAAAACAAATACCAAGGCCCGGACGGTTAGCTCAACTGGCGTCTGGGCACATAGGATGCCAAGCCAGCCGGGCGGCGTGCCGCAGGTTCGACTCCCGAGCCCGGTCTCGTCTATCAGTGCTCCTGGGACCGGCTGTGGGTCCTGCAGGGTGAGCTGGACTCTTTCCGTCGTGGTCTTGTAGTTTTGCAGGAATGAGATGTGGTTGTCGGCTCTCAGGTCCTCGGTGGCTTGGATTGCATCTGAGAGGGTCGCCATGTTTCTGTTCAGTTTCCCAATCCTCTCCTTAATCTCCTGACTCTTATGTGCCACTTCAACCCTCAGAATGGCAATCCTGGTCTCCTCTTCCTCTTGCAGGAACTGATGAAGTTTCTTAAACTGTTCCTTAATATGCATTTCTGTGTCCTGGGCCTGAACCTTGATGTGATTTTCTGTTAGGTCGTAATCTCTTTTAACTTCATCAAGGTCCTCCATCTTCTCCTTTAAAGGCCTCAGGACTTTCTCTTTGCAACGCCAAGACGCTTCGCCCACAGGTAACAACTTGTGTCCGGCGTGTCTTTCTGAATCACACAGACACACGACACACACCGGCTGTTCATCGTCCAGACAGAAGAGCCTGAGCTTCTCCCCGTGTTCGGCACAGAGAACCTCTGAGCTCTCTGACGAGTCACTCCAGCGTTTCTCCTCCACAAGCTTCTCACACAGGTTCTTCAACACCAGGTTTGTAAGGGGATGGTTACTGGAGGATGTTCTTCTACAAACAGGACATTCATGTGCTGGTCTTCCTGTCCACCATTCCTGCAGACAGCCTTGACAGAAGCTGTGGCTGCACGGCAGCACAACGGGATGTTTAAAGATGTCACGGCACACCGGACAGGCAAGCTCCTCTTCCAGACGAGCCAGACGTGAAGCCATGTTGTCTGCAGTCACACGCTTCTGACGTGGAATGTTCCCTGAGGCTGTTACAGCTGGAAGACAATTCAACAATGATTATGAGTAGCAGTACTAAGGTTCTTCTAGTTATACAGTAGTCCACCTGCTGACTGCATGTCATGGTGTCAGAGGCAGCTATTGTGTGTTGAACAATATCTAGTCCACTAACACTTTATATAGCTTTACACCAAGTTGTTTATTAGAGATGTTTATAACGTAGCAATGAGAACCCTGTGTACCACCACACACCTTAAAATAACTGTTCTTCTTGATTTTTCCTTTTTTAAAATGTCTTTAATGTTTCATATAATTATATTTTTACCATTATTATTATTACTATTGCTACTGCAATGTTTTCTCTTACTGTAGTTTTAGTATTAGGCTAATGGTATTAGTATTTGTACTGACGGTAGCCTAGTGCGATATAGTATCATAACAACTACTACTACTACTATTAGCAGTAGCAATACTACAGTATAATGTTTTGGTTGTGGTAATCTCATTATTAGATCAAATGTTTAAAACCTGTACGGTATGTGAATTCTCAACTGCATCTGATGCACAGCTGCTTCGCCAAGTCATTCACTCAAGCTATTATTCACCAGACCACATTCATGTATCTCAATTAAGTTTTGCAGTGATACGAAGCTTGTTTGTTTAAGTTGATGTTTAAATCAGGCAATCTCTAGAAAGTAACATACCCCTCCAAGTTTAACACTAATTATTGATCTACTACTGTAGTTATAAGACTGTATACTACTCCTCTGTATTTTTCTGTGCCAGCATGAATTTAGCTGTACAGGAGTTACTCATGTACAGCTAAATTCATGCTGGCACAGAAAAATACACCAAAATGAAACAGCAAGATTCATTCTTGAGTATTCAAACGTACCTGCTGGAACGGAATAACTTAATTTAAATCCGTTCTTAACTTGAATCCGTTGTGAATAGTGAAAATTTATATTCAGTTGACTTTCTACCAAAACTTACTTAATGAAACTTACACTTATACAATAAAATCACAAGAGTGCAGAACCAGATGTGATGAGAGCGATCCCTATAGAAACAGCTTTCTTCCAGCATGTGAGATGATCAACCATCTTGCCACTAAATATTTATACACACCACAGAAAGGGGAGGAGTTAGAACTGTCATGACACGACAATAGCCTCTCGTTAAAAGCACACTGATTGAATCATGTGCAGTCATCTGACAAGGCAACCATGATCAAAGGTCCTGTGCTAATTAATCGATTCAATCTGGCTGTTGGTAAAACTGAGAGACAGATAGCAGGATGCAAAAATAACAATGTCTTATGCAATATTGAGTCATTATTTGATAAGTATAGCCTAAAAATGTGCAGCATATAATTATACATATTATAATTATACATATTATACAGTAGGCCTATATGTTTTCTGTTTCTGGAAAGCTGATGGCATGGTACATGCGACATTGTCTAAACCTGTCATGATTACATATGTAAGTTGATGATTAATTGTCACACAACTAATTGCGATTTAATTGTGTTTTTGCATTGAACATTTTGGAACGTTACATCTGTATTTCTGTTTGCCTTTTAGCCTTCGTAATCAACACATTGCACAGGGAAGATATGACAAATAACTTAAACATACAAATAAATCACTGACACATTTAATACATATGTTTTATGTTACCACCTAGAGGTGGTAACATGGTAAAACTGCTCTTACAGAAAGAGGCACATTGGATTTTTACTCTGAACACAATGGAACCCAATGGTTTAAATGAGAGTTTAGACCTCAGCCCATTTTTATAAACCCAATGGTAACAAATGTGTAATTACAACTCTGCCCTATTTATTAATCCTTTATTATTGATGTTGTTGCCCTAATTTTGATTATTTGACCTGAACTACTCCATATTTTTCCCTATAGGATGAGGCCCATGATATTTTATCTGTTTTAAACCTTTATATTGTGTATTGGCACTGTTGTGGTGAGTTTTTTGTTTTTTATACATCTGCTATATATATTTATTGTCATTTTTATATATGGAAAGAGATGCATTAATGTTTTATCTGTTTGTTCATGTGTCTAGTCTGCCCCTCCCATATATGAATATTAATTGAATCATTGATGCCACACCCGGGGGGGGTGGTTTTGTATAATGAATGTCCCTATACCGGTATATGCTTGACACATTCACACCTCTGTATAGCACCTGACGAAGCTCACGGCGAAACGCGTCGTGCTAATAAATAAGTTTGATGCAGTAAGTTGTCCGTCTCTGTTCCCTGGAGTGTGCAGTCCCTTCCTTGGAAGGTTTTTCTCTTTTTTTATGTCTATGCCTGCTAACTAGACTTGCACCTCCTACGGGTCTTTTTGGATGTGCAGGAGTCACTTTTTTGTCACATATTTTTAAATGTTTCTTTCCAAAACTTGTGCAAGATAGCGGTAATAGCTGATCTACAAGCTTACAGATCTGCTATTTCTGCTATGTTTTTGTATTTTTTTAGGATTTTTCAACATGGAAACAATTGACGATTATGCAAAAATATCGCGATAATCTCAAATGATTGCGATTAGGCGATTATGTAACAATTGTGACAGGCCTATTCATGTCATATCTTACTGCAGGGTTTCTCACAGTGGGTGCCGTGTCACCAATGGTGTAAAGTATAGGCTATAAGTACTGTACCTAAGTATAATGTTGAGGTATTTGTACTTTACTTGAGTCTTTCCAATTTCCACTACTTCTTCTTCTACCCCACTGCATTTCAGAGGCAAATATTGTACTTTTAGTTAAGTTACTTTGTAGATTTGAATTATTATTACAAAACAGACATTAACCACTTCAGCCCTATACATTTCGGCCATTTTCAAAAGATTTTTATACATGAAATAAATGAAAACTTTAATTGGGCCATTCTGCATAATGAGTACTTTTTGTACATAGTACATTTTGATGCCAAATCTTTAGACTTGTAATGAAGTATTTCTATATTGCAGTATTGATACTTTTATTTAAAGGAGCTATAACATAAAATTCAACTTTTTCAATTTCTTTTGTATTTTTAGGGCTCCCATATGTGTTTTCTATCCACACAAATAACCAATTTTGAACAATCAGGCTTTCATATCATATAGGTGCTTTAATAGAAATTGCTCTCAGGAACAGCTCAACTGATTTTGGTCTCATCGTGATGTCATCAATGTCACCCTAATTTGTATAATTCCTCCTTCTTCAGTCTTCAGTTCCAAATTTGCATTTCCACTTTGTTTACAATGTTCACTATTGTTGATTTTCCAAGCTGGCATGGAATGGAAACAAGCCTGGTTTTATCTAGCATCAGTATTATAATGACTCAAATATTAAATAATCTGCATATCAGCACCCCACCACCTCAGGACATTGTGCATGGTATTGTATCTAAAACTGCTTTCAAAGTCCAGAAAGAAATGACAAGGCCTGGTTATATCAGATTGGTGATTGAGGCTCAAACCATTAGAAATAACTTTGATGGACATAGACAATATGATATTAAATATTAAAAGCAGTTTTAAAATGCATGTTATTTGCAATTTAAGTAAACTGTGATGACCCATCTTGTTTGTGTGATGTTGCTGTGTTCTGATAGTGTTGTTCTCTGTCCATGTGTAGGAGGAGGGGACCAGCCTGCAGGGGTGTGCCTAGAGGAAGAGGCACACCTGACTCCAATCTGGCTAGGAGTATTTAAGCAGGCTGGTCAATTCTCCCTCTCACCCCTACTCAGGAAACATTGTTTGGTTTTGGTTATTTTGAGTTAGTTTGGTCCTTAGTTAAAGCACCTGCACGCACATACATTACATTCTCACACATCCATACATGCACTACACTACTGATGAACAAGACAAGGAAAAAGAAAAGTCTGATAAATCACTGCAGAAAACACCACTTGAAAGAAGAACACTGCAGGAAAAACTTAGAATTAAAGAGCTGGTACCAGATAAACTAAACCATGCAGATCAGACAAAAACAGTGAAGAGAGTACAACAGGGGCCTGTTCCACGAAACTTAGATTAACTAATCCAGGATTTAGGCCAAAACCAGGCTTTTTAAATCCTGGTCTTTACAGCCTGGTTTATTCCGTTCCACTACAGCCAAGTGAGGCTTAGAATGGACGGATTTAGCACCTGGATCATATAAAGCCTGGCTGAATAGACAGCCAAGGACTGTCAAGGCTTCCTATCGTTTGTATTGAAGACATGTGGACCGCAACGCATTACTCTTCAATGCAGAAAGTCAAGGGCTACAGATGAACGCGCACCAACACGTGACACTCAGTAACCATGCAGAAACGTCACACAACGTAAACAACATTTGACATTTCATGGCAGCATAATACAACTTTTAATCACTGTTTTTGGTTAGGACGAGACACGAAGACCGTAAGGGCGCCGCAATGTTGTTCACATGGTGCTCCATGGAAGGAAAGAAACATGCACATTTAAGACCAGGAAGTTGGACATGCACAAATCATAGATATGGCACAAATGGCCCAGCAGATGGCGTGAGGCGACTATAAGACCTTGCTGAAAGTAGGGAGCTTGTCATATCTCACTCTTCTGCCAGCCATGCTGAAGCCAGCTTGGCTCAGTGCTCACCATGAACGGACTGACTGAGACAGCCGTGTCATGATCAGTGCAACTATAATATCTATATAATAGAATAATCAATTAAGGGGACAAGAGCGAATCAAAATCATGGTATCATTTGCATGACATTCAGTAGAAAATACCATCACATTGTAAGGAATAGAGTTGAAGCCTATAATAGTTTGAGAGCACATAACCCTAATAATTGCCTTTATAATATAATTCGGCTAGCCTACTGCACTTGGTGGACTTTAGGAGAAACCTTTAGAGTTTAGAGTAGACCATACAACATGTAGGCCTATATTGCATAGGACATAAAAGTACAGAAAAGGGACTTGTGGCACATCCAGTCATTTATTTGATAAATGCAGACACATTTCCAAACAGATAAATAAAAGTAGGCTGACGTGGCACAGAATTCAGTCATAGTCCAAGGCATGTTTTGGCACATTTCTGCCTTTCTACAGAAAGCATGCAATAAATGACATGCTTTTAAACCAAAATCATGCTGGCCATAATAGGAAATAGTGCCATAACGGGAGACACTTGGAAAGGTCAAGTACCATTGACAAAAGTGCAGTAATCTTGGAAAAACATAATGGGATATAATAATAATAATGGGTTTGAAAGTGTTTCAACTGATATATACTGTATAATGATAAGGAAAAATACACTGATTATCTGCTTGGTACATGCGTTGCCTGAGGAAGGTCCGGAGGGACCGAAACGTTGCCTTTATTAAAGAATTGACTCAAGTACCGAGCAGATAATCAGTATGCAGGCGTACTTTTTTCCTTATCATTGATGTCTACTACTGGCCTTATACGCACCTGTCCATACGCCTTATCTCTAGGTGTGTGAAAGTTTGTTTCTACAGTATTGTACAAAATGACATCCTGCACACAATTCTACATTCGTTCAAACTGATAATGAGTCTGGGAGATAGGTGGGTTATTGTCTAATGATCATTACATCCTGAAAATATTTTTTTAAATAAGAAGAAGATGAAGAAATAAAGGTAGAATAGAGGAAGGGAGTGCTGCCGTGGTCCTTTGTTTGTTGAACTGAAGTGAAAAAAGCCTTTATTGTAAGTTTTAAGGCATGGCAAAGATCATTACACAAAAGGGAGGACCGAAACGCGTTGGATCCTCCTCTTTATTTTCAAGAAATAAAGGATCAAGATAAATGAAAACATGGCACTTTGGTGATCAAAAAAGGTTACAGACCCCTGATGTAACTCATAAGTTATCAGTTGTCATCCACCTTAGCTACGGCAGGGCTTTAGGGGAGAAATTAAACTGACTAGTCTTAGCTGACTAGTTCAATGAGTCCTACTTTAGTGTACTAGTAGTGTACACCTACTTTAGTGTGATAAACGTCCAACAGAGGCACTAATACTTTGCATTTCTTTATATAGATATGATCTGTAAAATTGCATCACATATTTATAGGCAACACTCTCTGTAGTTTGGTATCATGGGAAATAATACAATTATGTTTATAAATGCATTATACATTTGGATTCCACCACTGTAGACTGAAGATCATTGGGCATTGTTGATGATAATTGGGTGGAATAAACTTTCCAAAAAAACAAAACGTGAAATCACCCTGAGCCTATTTGTGTATCTATTCCAAAGCTTTGATGTAAGACTTTGGATTGCATGCACAGAAACACTCAAAGCAGGAATGTTCCTCTTCAAATAATTAGAATGTACGTCTAGATAATGTTATGATCTTAAATCCCCACTTCTTACTAAGTACTGCACTTTTTTCTTTTTTTAACTTTACTGCAGTATGCGATGCCGATGCAACACATTTTGAGCTTGTACATACAGTATGCTATTTTCATGAGAGTTTTTGACATTTTATACATTTGAAAACATTCTGATACTTTTGTACTTTTACTCAAGTATTGTTTTTTATTCCAAACATAGGAAGTGAGCCCAGTGTCCATGACATCAGAGACAATGGGCTCACTGCTAAAATCTAAAATATCTAAAACAACATATTACACACACAAAGACTGCCAGGAAAGTGTTCTAAATCTTCTAGAAGTCATTAACATATATTATGTTTGCAAAAAAGAATATGACATTTGGGACATGGGGAAAGAGTAGGTTTTGCACTCCGTCCGTGTGTGTGTGTGTGTGTGTGTGTGTGTGTGTGTGTGTGTGTGTGTGTGTGTGTGTGTGTGTGTGTGTGTGTGTGTGTGTGTGTGTGTGTGTGTGTGTGTGTGTGTGTGTGTGTGTGTGTGTGTGAGTCTGTGAGTGTGTGTGTGTGTGTGTCTGTCTGTCCATCCATCTGTCCGTCTGTTACCAGCTAATCTCCGGTACCGTTAACCCGGTCGGTGCCAAATGTTGCACGCACACTCCCTGGAGCCCAACGATGAACCTCTACCCCAAATGTTCCAGAACGGCCTGTTATAGCGCCACCAGGAGGCCGAATTTTGAACCCCTCCAGTTTCTGTCCATAAATCTAGCAAATCGTTACACACTATCTCTATAGTCATGTGTTCAAGGCGGATCTGTCCGATATTTCAGATTCCATCCTAATTGGCTAACATTGGCTTTCAAAGTTTGCAGGATTGGCCCGTTTTGAACAAAAAGCCTCAAATCCTGAACACACAGCGTGATTTACTTACGTGACATCTTTCACAGACTTTCCTACTAGGCTGAGGAATATATCCCACCATTTTCACATTGGCCTGTTATAGCGCCACCAACAGGTGGATTTTTGCAAAACACATTTTTGGAACAAAATGCCTCAAATCATTCAATTGCCATCCAAGGCGTAAGAAGAAATGGCACCCTTTTCAAATTGGCCTATTATAGCGCCACCAGGAGGCCACAGCCTGACCTGCCCTGGTGGAGACCTGTGCCTAGAGGGGCACTTTTATCTAGTTGTAACTGCAGCCTATGCTCAACTCAGATTCCTATGCAACTCTCTGGTATAAACGATTCTCTGACTGGTGTTATTTCCATAGTGTAACATAATTCCAGTCAAAGTTTGGTTTCTATTTTATTTTAAAATGTATGACCTTTTCTTGTGATCACATTAACATTATGACTGTGCCACATGTACAATAATTATGGAACAAGAAGTCAAACAAATTGAAACAACGATGGAGGTCAAACTTTGACATGAGTCATGTTATTTATGTGGCCAGATTCAATGTAATAATCTGTATTTGAAAATACTGTAAACATGAATGAATATGTACTTATTATGGATTATAAAATGGAAATAAGTGCTGAAGCTTTTTTTTAATATCCTATTGACAAATATAGGCTCATGCATTTGCAACTTTTTAGATTTTATTTTTCAATTAAATCAATCAATTTATCAGAATCAGCTTTATTGTCACAATCACAGGTTTACATGTCTAAAACAGTGGGTGAATTTATTTTTGTGCAAGCTCCCTCCTTAATTATTGTTATTTAGTCAATCAATCAATCAAATTCAAACCTGAATTTTAAATGATTAAACTACAAAATAAAAGCATGTTATCAATAATCACATCAAACATGTCACCGTGATACCAAATAAAATGATTCAAGCCTGAACATGCCTGATATATGACAAACTACATATTTGATCAACACAAATAAATCCATATCTAATCATATCACGATAACAGTTTAATTACAAAGTGATTAAATATATCTGTCCGTCCGTCAATTCAAAACTGAATGATACATTCATTAAACAGTTAATTCACAAGATGATAATTACTAACGGAATACTGCCATAAACCTGATCAACGGGATCAACATTAAGATCCCCATATCAGAACAAAATCAATATATAATGCAATGCATTGGACACTAGTGGTTTTCCAGAGTGACACAGATCTTCCCCGGCAACACCTTCACAGACATACCCTCGTAATGATCAAAATTAAGTATGTACGGAAACAGTGTATCGGTGAAGGTGTGTGTGAAGGTGTGTAGGTGTGTGTCGGTATCGGGATCAGAGAAGGACAGCTGTCCTCTGTCCCAGTCCAGCTGGACTCTGATCCTTCTGGGTCTCTGCTTCACTGGGAGGACAATGACAGCAGTGTCAGAAGACAACACTCTGTGTTGACCTGCGTACAAGTCAATATTCCAGTATTCACCCCCTTTTTCTCCGTTCCTCTCAAATGACTCCGTTAACACGCCCAGTGCCCAGTTTGTGTTGTCTCCGACCTCGATGTCCCAGCTGTGAGACCCCGAGTTAAAGCCCTCGGAACCCAAGACCAGGCTGAAATAGCCAAACCTCTCCACGTTGTCGGGAAGCTCTGTCAGGCTCTCTGCGTGTTTCAAATATCTCACGCCGGTCAGATCATCAGACAGGCTGTATTCCTTAGGGGCGGTGTTGGGGTCCAGGATCACGGGGGTGTAGGAGACAATGTCCTTCATCTTGTCCCAGACTCTGAAGGCCAGGTTGCCCAGGTGTTTGGCCTCGTCTATCAGTGCTCCTGAGAGTGGCGGTGGGTCCTGCAGGGTGAGCTGGACTCTTTCCATCGTGGTCTTGTAATTCTGCAGGAACGAGACGTGGTCATCGGCTCTCAGCTGGTCCTCGGTGGCTCGGATTGCGTCTGAGAGGGTCGCCATGTCTCTGATCAGCTCCTCGATCCTCTCCTGTATCTCCAGACTCTTATGTGCCTCTTCAACCCTCAGAATGGAAATCCTGATCTCCTCTTCCTCTTGTAGGAAATAATGCAGGTTGTTAAATTGTTCCTTAATTTGCATCTCTGTGTTGTGGGCCTGAACCTTGACGTGGTTTTCTGTTTCATCATAATTCGTTTTAACTTGATCAAAGAAATCCAGTTTCTCCCTTAGAGTGTTCAGTAATTCCTGGACTTTCTCTTTGCGACGCCCCGATGCTTCGTCTACGGGTGAGAACTTGTGTCCGGCATGTTTTTCGGAATCCCGACACACGAGACACGCCAGCTGTTCATCGTCCAGACAGAAGAGCCTAAGCTTCTCTCCGTGTTCGGCACAGAGGACCTCTGAGCTCACCGACGACTCACTCTGGCGTTTCTCCGCCAAGAAGTTCTCACAGAGGTTCTTCAACACCAGGTTTGTAGGAGGATGGTCACTGGAGGATGTTCTTTGACAAACAGGACATTCCATTGTTGGTCTTCCTCTCCACCATCGCTGCAGACAGCCTTTGCAGAAGCTGTGGCTGCACGGCAGCAGAATGGGTTGTATATAGATGTCACGGCACACCGGGCAGGTGAGCTCCTCTTCCAGACGAGCCAGACTTGAAGCCATGTTGTCTGCAGTCACACCTTTCTGATGTGGAATGTTCCCTGAGACTGGAAGACAATTCAACAATGATTAACATTATGAGCAGTAGTAGTAAGGCTACTTCTTCTAGCTATACAGGACTCCACATGCCCTGCCAATACTATTGTGCTTTTACTCAAGTACATTTTGAAATCCGCACTTTAACTTAATTGTAACAAAGTATTTCTATATTGCAGTATAGAGCGTTGCAGTCCCGCCCCCTCATAGACTTTTCAGAAAGTATTTTTTTAAAGACGTTTACACCACGGACAAAGCCAACTCTTGTCGTGATAAATCATGACAATAAACACAATGTTTTGGGTCAAACAAATAATTAGAAAGTAGAAAGAAACGGCAGGTTACAACAAATTAGTTGTTGTTTTTCTTCTTTGTAATTATTTGTTTGGTCCAAAATATTGTCCTTGTTGTCATGATTTCTCACGACTCGAGTTGGCTTCGTATGACGCTTAAAAGGTATTTAAATAAATACTTTTTGAAATGTCTATGGGAAAAATGCATTGGGATTCATTTCCTGGGCCTGGCGTCGTCATGAAAGGGGGCGGGACTGCGATGCTTTATAGAGGATATGCGTGTGACATCATCATCAAACCCGGAAGTTATCCAGGAACGCCTACTGAGTGGTAAAAAACTACTTTCTGGCCTGGACAGCCCATTCATCCGAAGAGAAAAGTTGTATTTGATTGCATTAAACGACGATAAACGACATTCACAAATTTTGCCACTCGGCATTCACTTCATGCATGTGCATACCCTCTTATTAATACTTTTACTTAAGTAAAAAATACAAGTAATTTTTCCACCACCGCTTTTATACTGTCGTTTAATCACATTCACCAAAAACGTCAAAGTCTTCCGGGTATAGTACCCCTCGAGCGTTGATTTTTAAATCAGGCAATCTCTACAAACATGTACAGTAATCATGTCCACACTGAATGGACATGTTGAAGATTGCTGGCCTGCTACAGACCCCTCCATCCATATTAAAGTTTAGCACAAATTATGTATCTAGTACAGGGGTGGGCAACTGGCGGCCCGGGGGCCACATGTGGTCCCCACCGTCACTTAATGTGGCCCTCAGGTTAATGTCAGAATACTGATATAATATTGGTAATGCAACAATACAACATGCAAACATGACCCGCTTTAATTACTTCAGTCTAAATTAGTAGCTCAATGCTCAACACAAGTATAATTAAAGGCATTTGAAATTACATACAAATGTTAATTTTCAGGATTCCAATTCAAAAGTACCAAAATAAATCTAGATTTCAATTTGAATATAGCAAAAAAATAGCCGATCTACAAGCTCAAAACGCGTCGCAGCGCGATGCATTTTGACCTTGTAGATCGGCTATTTTTGCGACGACAGTAATATATGGCCCTATAGCGAGTGAGTGTGGAAATATAGTGGCCCTCCCCTGATCTAGTAGGTATAAGACTGTACTCCTCCATAAGACTGTACTCCTCCTGTACATCTAACTTCATGCTGGCAAAAAAAACACTAAAAGAAACACCAAAATGAAACTGCAAGATTCATTCTTGAGTATTCAAACGTACCTGCTGGAACGGAATAACTTGAATCTTCCTTCTTAAATGGAATCTGTTACAAAATCACAAGAGTGCAGAACCAGACGTGATGAGAGCGATCCCTAGAGAAACAGCTTTCTTCCAGCATGTGAGATGATCAACCATCTTGCTACAAACTATTTATACACACCACAGAAAGGGGAGGAGTTAGAGCTGTGAGTGACATGACACGACAATAGCCTCTCGTTGTGAAAAGCACACTGATTGAATCATTAGCAGTCATTTGACAAGGTGGCCATGATCAAAGGTCAAAGGTCCTTTTCTAATTAATCACTCAATATACGGTTCTTCATAAAACTTGATTAAATCAGTCTGTTGGTAAAACTGATAGACAAGATATCAGGATGCAGAAATAGCAATGTCTTATGTTATATTGAATCATTCTTTCATATGTTTAATTGTGTCACTCTGCATTCTCAAGTAATTATAAAGGATTAAGTGGTCTTTACAAATGTTTTAGTAGTACACAAGTTAAAATAATAAAGTACACATTGAAACTTGTATTTTAGTATTCACAGCGCCGGTAACAGTATTAGTATTTGTACTGGCGGACAGTGCTACTGACTGTGATAGTAGAGTCACTCACAACAACTAGCAATACTAGTATTTAGAGGTACTATAGTTGAAGCAGTAGCTTTAGTAAATGTAATACTAACAAAGGTTAGCTTTAGTAAACTAGCTTTAGTAAACTAGGTTTATTATAGGCTACTAAACAGGAGGAGGACTATTATTTGCAGTTGATGCAGTTGCATTTATTTTATTTGTAGTAGTAGTAGTAGTAGTAGTAGTACAGTGGTGGTAGTAGAATATTTAATAGTAGTCGTTCTGCTGTTTAGTAAAGTAGGCTATATGTGTTCTTACCTCATATTGTAGCAGCTAACTAGACATGTCTGTCTGTCTGTCTGTCTGTCTGTCTGTCTGTCTGTCTAAAAAGGTCAAAATAGCCTACAGTATGTGATTTTTGGGCGATAAACTACTATTACCTCAAGAACGTGTAGATGTGTGTAATATCACTTATATGCTTATATTATATCATTGACCAGTTCAAACACTTTTAAACCCATGTGTCAGTTAACTGTGTTTTCATAGTTACTGTACTTCATGGCTTTGTAGGGCCGTGTACACATATAGCTTTTATATTTTATATTCAGTATTCTATTTCACTCTTGAGTTTTATCTTCCCCTTTTGTTCTCACTTCTGACGATCCTGACACTACATGGCTACATTTCCCTCTCGAGATCAATTAAGTCTTATAATGAAGATAAAGACTGATCTTGAAAAGCAGAATACAAATATAGCCTGTCGTATCACCACGCTCGGCAGAGTAATACGAACATGTCGCGCTCACACACACGTGCACACGCATGCGCACGCACGCACACACGTGCACACACATGCGCACACACACACGTGCGCACACATGCACACACACACACACACAAACACACAAACACACACACACACACGGCACACGCACGTGTGAGTTAAATTATGTTTTTATGTGGCCACACCCACCATTTCCCACCAAGTATGCCTGGTTTTCACCTTAGCACCACCCGAACGTAAGCCTCGCCAACTGTTGTTGTATGATAATGATCCAGGGCTCAGGGTTATGATGTCACTAAAGTGGTGTTATTGCGATTGGGCCTTTTGACTCAAAGGCTTTCAGCTTTCAGGAAGAAAACAAAAAAATAGACAGGGAAGACATATTTGAATATAATTCTCACCACACCTGGGGGTCTATTAGTAATGTTAAATCCATAGACACAGTAGATAGTGGATGGAGCCTGCACACCACAGGTACAAGAAAGACGTTCTTTATTGAACATTCTCTGACGTTTCGATCTATTTGATCTTCATCAGGTCATGTGAACATACACAAATGTTTGTACTTTTAAAATAAGGGAGTGCCCCCATTGTCCAATCAAAACACCACATTTTGGCGCCCCTCCCGCCAGTGCAGGTGTGACGCGTCAACCCTGAGTGAGTGGGTGGGGACCCAGACATATTGCTATAAATATAATCTGTTCAGAAGTTTTAGTGCACTGAATAAAGCATTTTAAAAACATATTATTAAAACATTAAAACATACATGTATATAACTATACTCATTTCACCGATACATCAAAACAAGATCTCACAAGTCCTATCTACTAGGTCTGTGCAGGGCTTTTACATTTCCAATGTTTTTCTTTTTGTTGTATTGTTGTAGGGTAAACTCTGGCAACTAAACTGAAAAAATGACAGATACTGATGTACAGTAAGATAGTAGCCTATACTATGGAGACAAGAATTGATAAAGAACAATCAAGATAACATACAAGGAAACTACGGAAAGAAACCAAAAATATATATATACATGATACACACCAAATGGTATACATGCAACAACAACATATGCACCAGGTTGGATTTATTCAACGCAGGAGGCCACCTTTTAAAGCTTACACACCCTCCACCAACCTAGTCCCCATGTATGGGGGACAAGGGGAGAGCAACGGACTTGAACTCATGCTTCCTTCATGCCTGAGTGTCCAAGTTGCTCCTTTACACCTGACAGGGGGGAGTTTCCCTGGTTGAACCATATTTTTTAACTTCTTTTAAATTAAAAATGGAGAAGCAGAGCTTCACTTAAACCAAAAAAAATTCTACAGAAAGTGTCTAATTTAATCTTCCTGGTTTAAAGCCCCTCAGCATCATGGTTTGAAGATTATGAATGTAGTAACTTTCTCTTCTTAATAAAAGGATATCAATGTTACCTCCCCTTCTTGGAGTTTTAACATGTTCTATACCAATGTATCTCAGGGAGGAGATACAATGTTGTGCTTCAGCAAAGTGTAAGGCCACTGGACTGCGTTGATCCCTGGTGCGTATGTTGCACCGGTGTTCAGCAATCCTGGTTTTGAGAGCTACATATGCGAGACCACAGGGATACATTAGATACATTGTTTTGATTACAGGTATGAACCCTCAATTATTATTATTTTCTTCCCTGTGTGAGAATGGTTATAGGTGGTGCACTTAGTAGTGAAATTGCACTGTGTGCAGGCCCCACATCTATAGTTCCCATCTGGGACATCTAAAAAAAGTACCTTTTCTTAGGGGAGGTAGATCTGATTTTACCAATACATTTCTCAAAGTTTGTATACCACCCTATCCATAGACACATGCATAACAGAAATCACGGCACTCCATCTTTAAGCAGGCCGGCCCCCCATTTCCAGCATGTCCACCGTGACACCCGTAATAAATACATAAATCAGAGATACAATATCAATACATGAACCCAAGATGACCAAGATGGAGCAGGAAGTCCAACAAACTGACAGATAGGATGTCAAACCACGGCAACAGAAGTCTTGTGATGTTTGTGACCTTATTTAATCTCATAATTAATCTCATATAACTATGTGTCAATCATCTAATGTGATCCTGGGCTCTACACACCCTCCGCCAACCTGGGGAGAGCAACGGACTTAACTCATGCTTCCTTCATGCTTGAGTGTCCAAGTTGCTCCTTTACACCTGACAGGGGGGAGTTTGCCTGGTTGGACGTAGCGCGTGGAAGGAACACGTTATTCCAACCAGTTCCTTTCCCCTCCATCAGGCGCCCCGCCCCGGCTGGCCAGGGGGAGGCAGTTTAGAGACCAGGTTTACTGCATGTTTTTGTTAGGGTACCTACCCTAGGGGACACGGGGAGAACATGCGCGCACATTTTTTGACCAAAATTTTACAAAATCAATGGCCAATGAAGGTCCCCAGGAGCTTTTTTCAGGCCTCCATGCCCAGTACAGAGCGGTCCAATTTCCCCCAAAGGGCCCCTGAGAGCCAAGGGCCCCTGGGTCACGGCCCCATTGGCCCAATGGCTAATTTGGCCCTGGCTCCAGACCGGTTCACACGGCAACTTTGGAACACAATCCTCCGAGATTGGAAAGCCTGGTGAGGCGAGGTTAACAGATGATACATTAAAGCATGATTTATTTTAACACCAATTCAGGTTAAATGTGACCAGATTTGACTGAGAGCCTGCCATCATGCAAACTCCAGCTCGTGCAACCTCCTCCAGAGGAGAAAATAATACAAACTGATTTGTATTATATTTATTCATGACGAAATTTCAAAAGAAAAATGGCAGTCCCTCAGTCAAAATGTGTCACAAATTATGTTATGATAATACAAAGTTAATTTGAAACGTTATAAATATTAATCATGTCACATGCACCCGTGTGGCGCAGTGCCAAAGTCCCTGCACTGCAACACCACGGAGGTTGTGGGTTGTGGCCTTGTCGATGTGCCATTTTCACTAGTTTGCGCCCTGGGGAGACATCAAATTAGTTGGGTTTTTTGGGTCACTCACGAGCGAAAAAACGTTTGGAAACCCACTGCGCTATAGACATTCTAACTGTCGTTTTGCACGGAGGCACAGATCTTCCCAGGCAACACCTTCAGAGACTCGCCACCACCGCCACGGCCGCAATACACGTACGGAAACAGTCTCTCGACGAAGGTGTGCGCGAAGGTGTGCAGCAGGTGCGCGTCAGGTGAGTCGGGATCGGAGAAGGACAGAATTCCTCTGTCCCAGTCCAGCTGGACTCTAATCCTCCGGGGTATCCGGCGCACCGAGAGATCGGCGCTGGTCCCCGACGCTGAGGAGAACGCTCGGTATTTCCCATCGCTGAAATACAGCATGCAGTATCCTCTCCCTGCGTTTCCCTTCCTCTGAAAGGACTCCGCCAGCACGCCCAGCGACCAGTGCCGGTTGTGTCCGACCTCCACGTCCCAGCTGTGAGTCCCGGACGTGAAACCCTCGGAGCCCAGGACCCTCGCGTAGGCGTCGAACCTCTCCACGTTGTCGGGAAGCTGCCGCGTGTCCCCGTCGTATCTCACGGCCGTCAGGTCATCGGAGAGGATGAGTCCCGGCCACGCGGTGTTGGGGTCCAGGATGACGGGAGTGTAGGAGACTACGTCCTTCATCTCGTCCCAGACTCTGAAGGCCAGGTTGCCCAGGTGTTTGGCCTCGTCTATCAGCGCTCCCGAGAGCAGCGGTGGGTCCTGCAGGGTGAGCCGGACTCTTTCCATCGTGGTCTTATAGCTCTGTAGGAACGAGACGTGGTCGTCGGCCGCCAGCTGGCCCTCAGCGGCTCGGATCGTGTCGGCGAGGCACGCCGCGTCCTGATTCAGCTCCTGAATCTTCTTCTTTAACTCCTGACTCTTCCGCGACTCTTCCTCATGCAGAGCCGCGATCCTAGCCTCCTCTCGCTCTCGTAGGAACCGACAAAGTCTCTCAAACTCTCCCCGGATGTGCGTCTCCGCGTTCCGGGCCTGGACCGCAATGTGACGTCCCGCCCGGTCGCAATTGGCTTTCGCATCGTCGAAGGCCGCCAGCTTCTCCTTCAAAGGCCGCAGCGATTCCTGGACGCTCCGTTTGCAGCGCCCCAACACTTCGTAGTCCGCGTGTTCGTCTGAACGGCGGCAATCGGGACACAGCGGCTGTTCGTCGTCCAGGCAGAAGAACAAGAGGTTCTCCCCGTGTGCGGAGCAGCGGAGGTCGCTGGACAGCGACACCAGGTTCTGGTAGGGGTTCTCCTGCAAGAAGTGCTCGCACAGGTTCTTCACCACCAGGTTGGTGGTCGGTTGGTCTCGGGAGGACCTTTTGCTGCAAACGGGACACTCCATCGTCGGTTTGGACTTCCACCATCTCTCCAGGCAGGCTTTGCAGAAGCTGTGGCTGCACGACAACAGGACGGGATGTCTGAATATGTCGTGGCACACAGGGCAGGTGAGCTCCTCTTCCTGACAAGTCAGAGGGGAAGCCATTTTGTCTGCAGTCACAACCCTCTGCTCTGGAATGTTCACACCGGGAATACTAGAAGAGAAAAACAACAACATTGGCATTAGGACTAGGAGCAGTGTTTATTTTGACGGCAAATTTAGATTTTAGTTTTTGTAGCATTTTAGTCACCAGAAATGTGTTAGTGTTTGTCTAGTTTTAGTCGAGTAATATCATAAGATTTTACCCGACTAAATCAACAGTTGATTTAGTTGATTAAAATGTATTTTGGCGGACCTTGATGCCGTCGTAATGGCTGATTTTACACTTAAAATAGCAGATCCACCAAAAATAGCAGATCTACCACCTCAGAGTCACAACGCGTGTAGATTGGCTATTTTCAGCATGCAACCAAGTGCAAAATTACCTGTATCTTTTACTTATACTGGATCTCTTGTCCACTATAGTCCTTTCTTAACATTTTAGTCTAGTTTGTATTTATTGACAAAATTGTCAATATATTTAGTCTTAGTTTTAGTCTGTTCTAATTTCATTTCCATTCAGTTTTCGTCAGTGAAAAAAGGTAATCGACGGACATTTTTGTCATAGTATTAGTCAACAAAAGCAACACTGATTAGGAGTAAATAGTACTAGTGTAGTAGCAGTAGCAATAATGTACTGTACTACTACTATACTAGCACTTGCTGTATCAATGATTGTGATAGTATTACTTCAACTGCTACTGTAGCAGTTAAAGGCGCAGTGAAACGGAAATGGTGAACAACATGAAAATGGTGAACATGAAACACCGGTCTGAAGTTTCTGAACCAATCAGAGCGTCGCATCCCTTCAGACGATGGGACGGTAGCTAGGGACGGTAGCTATGCTAGGCGCAACAGCGTGGTGTTGTTTGTTTATAAATCATATGGTCGGCCAGCACAACCAGTTTACTGTTATGTGGCTTATTTCTTCCATATAATGTTTTCAGATACATATTCTAGCGTGATGATTAAGTTGAAAGCGAGTAATACACTGTCTGGATGTTTTCTGGAATGGAAATAAAAACGGAGTATTCTGTAATCAGTAGCAGCTGTGATGGACGGACGCGCAAATATGGGAAATTAAACGGGTGAGCTTCATTGAGCTTCATTCAGTGAGCTACTATATCACAGATGACATCATCCTCCTGTTCATTAGATACAATTCCCACCAACTTTCTCAAAGAAGTCTTAGACAGTGTGATTGGAGATATCCTAAAAATTGTAAACAGCTCTCTACAATCAGGCGTCTTCCCAGACTCACTGAAGACTGCTGTAGTTAAGCCCCTTCTCAAGAAACACAATCTTGATCCCTCTGTTTTGGGTAACTATCGACCCATTTCAAATCTACCCTTTCTGGGCAAGGTTTTAGAAAAATGCATCTTTCATCAATTGGATGTGTTTCTACAGAACAATAATGTGCACAACAAATTCCAATCTGGCTTTAGGAAAGGTCACAGCACAGAAACAGCACTTGTAAAAGTAATGAATGATCTTAGGGTGTCTGCTGACAAGAAACATGTATCCGTTCTCTTACTTCTAGATCTAACGGCTGCATTTGACACGATTGATCACTCAATTTTAATACAGCGTCTGGAGCACTGGATAGGCCTGTCTGGTACGGCCCTGTCCTGGTTTTCCTCCTACCTATCAAACAGAAGTTACTTTGTCAATCTAGCCGAGTTTGACTCAGACAAACACGACATCAGTTCTGGTATTCCACAGGGGTCGATTCTTGGCCCTCTGCTTTTCTCCTTGTACATACTGCCATTGGGCGAACTCATTGCCAATCAATTTTCATTTCTATGCTGATGATACCCAATTATATATATCTGTGGCTCCAGATGATCCCTGTGCTTTAGATCCGCTGCTTACCTGTCTGTCTAGCATCAAATGTTGGATGAGTGAGAACTTTCTCAAGCTAAATGAGGACAAGACAGAAGTTCTCATAATCGGTTCTAGTGAGCAGAAATAATCAATATTAAGCAGACTTGGCAACCTGACTGTAGACAGTAACAGTACAGTAAAGAACCTGGGGGTTATTATTGATTCCGAATTGAATTTGAATTCACACATTAATCATGTTACCAAGATTGCCTTTTTTCACCTTAGAAATATTGCACGAATCAGAGCCTATGTGTCCTTGGACGATGCAAAAACGCTAATCCACGCCTTTGTTTTTTCTCGGCTTGATTACTGCAATGCACTTTTTTCAGGACTGCCTAAGAAAACAACTGACAGATTACAACTTGTCCAAAATGCAGCAGCCAGAGTTTTAACTAGAACTAAGATGAGAGAACATATTACTCCAGTTTTGGCATCACTGCACTGGCTTCCGGTTGTTTTTAGGATTGATTTTAAAATTATTTTACTTGTCTATAAAGCTCTCAATGGTCTCGCACCTTCCTACCTACATGACTGCCTGCCTAAATATGTCCCAAACCGCCCGCTAAGGTCTTCCACTGCTGGCCTGCTCGCTTTGCCTAAAAAAATGGCAACTAAAAAATACGGGGAAGCAGCTTTTTGCTTCTACGGGCCATCGGCATGGAACAAGCTCCCTCTGTACCTTCGTCAGGCAGCCTCTGTAGACATTTTTAAAGCTCAGCTCAAGACCCACTTCTACAACATTGCTTTTAAGTGATGTTATATTTTTTGTTATTCATGTCCTCACTGTATTGCATTACTGCTTGTTTTTTAATGTCGTTGCCTTGCTTTTCTTTTATTCTCCATTGTTCTGTAAAGCACTTTGAGCTGCATTTGATGTCATGAAAGGTGCTATACAAATAAAGTTTTATTATTATTATTATTATTATTATTATTATTATTATTATTATTATTGTTATTGGCTTTTATCGATGTGTATCTCTACACGTCATCACGCAGCACGTTTTCGTTTTAATAAATAAATAATGCAATCGTTTTTATGGACCTTTGATATAAAAACACACAGAAATAAGAATTTTCACATTTTTTTGGCATCCATTGTTAGGTATGCCCATATAATGACCACGGATATGGTCTAAAAGTGTGAAAAACGTCTTTTTCATTTCACTGCACCTTTAAGGCTGTACCCTAGCCCTGTTTTTAGGACTCGAACGTCGGCAGGAATTTTCGAGCGAACATCCGGACCATTTTTTTTAAATTAATTTTAAAAATAACCGTCTCGATCAGACCGCACAGCGCGTCTCCCCCGCTCTTTATCAATCTCTCTCGTCTCTCCCAACACACAAACACACACAAACACACACACACACACACACACACACACACACAAAATCGATCCGCAAATACGATCAAAAAAGCTAAAAGCTGCGCAGTTTAGATCCAAAAGAATGTGTCACTCTCTCGGTTCTGCACTGCTGTACTGGGGAAGTATAGCACTTTCGGTTCTGTCGAGGGCAGCGCAACACAGCGCAGAGAGAGAGAGAGAGAGAGAGAGAGAGAGAGAGAGAGAAGAGAACACCGTTTTGCGATCGTGCTGGTGTGCTTGCTAGATCTTCTCTGTTTCTAGATATGAAACGGCGTAAAGTGCCACTGGCAGCAGAGGGCGAGCCAAGTTTCCTGGGGTTTAGAAGAAAGCCCAACCTTAAAATGGACTCACATGCTACTGGGTTTGGGGTGACGTCAGATTGGCCTGACCTCAATGACCTCTGTGTGAGAACTGGAGTATCTCTGTGCTGGGTTCGACCTGAATCTGTAGAAGTTTCTGAGGACATTATTACCAACTGTTTGATCTCAGTAAGGAGTACTGTAATTGATACGGAACACCATATATCACCAGTCAATGCACGGAGGTACCTTGTAATGTTACAACAGCAAAAACAACAACAACACTGGACTGGTTTAAAACTACAGGGGAAGCTAGCTTGCCTTCCCGATGCAGACCACACCGTATCTCATACAATATTCAAGAATTATGCAGTCGATGAGGACATAGTCACCTTTACAGTCAAAGCCAGATTACAGGTCCTCCCAACCAGACTCAATCTCTCTCTGTGGTACCCTAACACGTTTCCTCCTCATTGTCTGCACCATGACCACACTCCAGTTACAGAAACACTGTCACATATTCTTAATGGCTGCATGCTATGTATATAAGGGAATGTACATTGCTAGGCACGACAGAATTGTTGACCTATTAGCTAAGGACTTAAGTTCATATGTTTCATCATCTGCCAAAATGTATAAGCACTCACGCGTTTCAACTGTCATGTTCATGCACAATAATGAAAATGATGCTTTTTCAGATGTCACAGCTAATACACCAGATATTGTTGTTGATGAGGACACTAGAGAAGTGACCATTTTGGAAGTGGCATGTACATTTAACCACAGTCTGGAAGAGGCATTCCTTACCAAGGTGCTTAAGTACCATCGTCTTAAGGATGCTATTATACAGCTTGGCTACAGATGTAAACTACTTGTGTTCATATTTGGAAGCCTCGGTAATGTCCACAAATCAGTCGTGAGGGGCCTGCAGATTGCAGGCATGCCCAAGCCGAGAGCTAAGGCATCGGCAAAATTATGTTCAGTGTCTGCAATAATTGGCAGTCGCCATATATGGAGAAGGCGATGCTTTCTGAACCCGTGATCTGTATCTGAAGCACTTTTCTCAAGTTTGCGCATCCACTATTGTTTGTGTTCAAGAAATGTCTTGTAAAATGTGAATACAAATAAAGATGTTAAATGTGTGTGTGTGTGTGTGTGTGTGTGTGTGTGTGTGTGTGTGTGTGTGTGTGTGTGTGTGTGTGTGTGTGTGTGTGTGTGTGTGTGTGTGTGTGTGTGTGTGTGTGTGTGTGTGTGTGTGTGTGTGTGTGTTGCTGATTGGCTGATTGGCTGCAGGCCCATCACCAAAGTAATGTGCACAGGGGATTTTGGAGAGGGACAGCAGAGATAGACATAACTTCTGACAGGAATGCACTAGAAACTTACTTTTTTTGACATGCTCATATCACATTCTCGCCAAGATATATTTTCGAGTTAATAAAAAAGGGAAAAAAATTATAATATTTATGAAATAAAATGGTTCAAACCCATTCCAGAGGGCCACTATAGTTCCACACTCACTCCAGAGGGCCACTATAGTTCCACACTCACTCCAGAGGGCCACTATAGTTCCACACTCACTCCAGAGGGCAACTATAGTTCCACACTCACTACAGAGGGCCACTTTGCATATACTGTTGTATCAAAAATAGCAGATCTACAAGCTGGAATCTTGAAAATTAAACATGTTTATTTAATTTTAAATGCATTTAGTTATAGGTTACTTATGTTATGAACATAATACAATACACAATTATATTACTAGTCATTCAGCCATACTAATATAGACTGAAGAAATTAAAGCGGACCATGTTTGCATGTCTGGAATTTGTATCAGCTAAACTAAATAATATATCAATATTCGGATATTAATCTCAAAATTAGGTGTTATGTGTTGTATATACAGTGCATTGTAGTAGGCTATAGTCCTACTATTTGTATTGAATTAGTACGTAGTATGCATGTTTTTTTTTAAATATAATATCATAGGTCTCTCCTTACCTCAGTGAATATCGTCTCCCTAGCAGGCGATCTTCACCAGGATGTTCAATTGATCGGCTTGTTAGTTGATCTATTGATGGCTTTTCGCGTCAAAGTATCGAGTGAAACTCGCGCGAGTCCAACGAAAAGGCTGAGTGACTGTAACGAGGAAATGGCACGTGTACGCGCGCGCGCGTGTGTGTGTGTGTGTGTGTGTGTGTGAGAGAGAGAGAGAGAGAGAGAGAGAGAGAGGGGAAGTGAAGTTAAGACAAAGTTTATTCTATTATTCTTAAGCCTATACATTTCCACTGATCCTAGAACAGTGGTTCTCAAACTTTCTTGACTCAAGGCACCCTAATTATACTTTTCAGAATCGTGTTATCATATTATGGTACATATAGAGCATAATTTGTTGCTGTCGGGAGGATCCATGTTTTATGTTTTAGATTTTGTGGCATAAATCAGTGCTATTGAACACCCTTTACGTCTGTGTATAGGGTCCATTTGAACACTCTCAGAGTGATTGATTTTACAATATAAAGTGGGGGTCCGTGCCATTAAATGGGGGTCCGTAGCCTAATTCAGGTCAAACCTGGGGTCCTTGAAATTAACCTGGTTGAGAATCACTGCTAGAGCCGAAAAATCTCCTCTTATGGCGGATATTTTCTAATGAGGGGTCCGCAGGGCTAATTAGTGTCGATTTGGGGGTCCTTGACATGAAAAGGTTAAATTGGGAACCACTGGTCTAATTAACTGAAGTGATGTTGATCAATTCCAAATATGAATATCAAAGTATTCTAAGGCGGCACCCACTCTCAGCACCTTCAATATACAGTACTTTGAAGACGTTGCCCTAGATCTTGCGCCACCCCTTACCCGTTATCCCTAAACTTATTTGCCATTTCTTACTATTTTAAAACATTTTAAAATAGTACAAATATCCGATCTATACAAGCCAACAACGTGTCGATGTAGATTGGCTAGTTGAACTATTTTTTAATGTTTTAAAATAATAAAAAATGGCAAATAATTTTAGGGATAAGGGGTAAGGGGTGGCACATGCAAGATGGAGCCCAGCGTCTTATCTCCTTCGAGCACCCGGTTGCGGTGTTTTTTCCTCTAAACTATTCTGTTGTTTGTGCAGCTTTTAATAGTTCTGTTTTTCCAGCATTTTGAGCTGAACGGGACCTTTCATGTTGACGAGGAAGTGCCGCAGCATCGCTGTGATTCCACCCTGACACAATGAAAACATCCCTGACGCGCGTCGCGTTTTTAGTCCATGAGTCAGAGTTGGACCTTTAGTTGTGAATTAAGTGGGCAAAACCATACCTATATTAAATTGTTCAATCAATATAAGTACATAAATACATGATAATCCTTCCACAGGAGTAGCTTTTTCATATTCATTACACATTTTGTAATTTGACAGTAGGCCCCCGGGCCATGCAGTTGCCCATGTATGGTCTACACAATGCATGGGCAACTGGCAGCCAGGGGGCCCCCACCTTCACTTTATGTGGCCCTCAGGTTAATATCAGAATATTGATATATTATTGATTTCAGCTGTTTACAATTCCAAACATGCAAACATGACCCGCTTTTGTATGTCCAATGTGTTTGGATTTAGTTCATAAAGTTAACATAACTAGAACTAAATTAATTTGAAATTAAATAAACATTTTTCAGGATTTAAATAAATAATAATAATAATAATAATAGCTCAAAATAGCCGATCTACATGCAGTTTTGAGCTTGTAGATCGGCTATTTTTGCTAGGTAAGTAATATTATGTAGCGCAGCACCGAGTGCCGTGCTACGAGCTTGTAGGTCTGCTATTTTTGAAAAATCGTGAAAATGCGGCACAAATCTTTGAATATATTATATATACTTTCAGAGTGAACGCTTTTAACTCAAATCTTTGCTTCTGAGAGGTTCCTGGAATAACATATTATCAGATGGGGCGTCAGGCCTAAAATGGGTTATTATCCCCCCCCCCCTCTCTCTCTCTCTCTCTCTCTCTCTCTCTCTCTCTTTCTCATGGAAACAACAAAATGATGGAGCTTGTTGTTGTTGCACAAAAACAAGTTCCAGCCACTGTTTCACAACCTGTAAAACATCAAGATCACGTAGCCTCGGAAACAGTTTTTATTCCAGGATCATGTGACAATAAAGATGATTCTTGATTCTGACTCTGTTCCTGAAACGACCTTATTTATTTTCCTTGAATGTCCAAAACTGTTTAAAAAAATGTTTTAATTAGATGTTCAAAATATATTCCCCCAGGAGGAGTCGGATACATTCACTTACAGTAAGGTTTAAAGTTGAAACCACATGAATAGATTTTTTTTTAAATGAAGAAACTTAGCCAGGAGTGACCGGGTATCAAACCTGGAATCTTCTGGATTCCAAGAAAGCCGCTCTACCTCCTGAGCCACTGCCAAATAAAATATACATTTGTGTAGCCTAGAATGAAAATACATTGCATGGATGCACCTGGGACGTATCCTCAGTGATGTATCCCAAGGTCATCGGGGGTTTCGGGTCTCTCAACATCATACCCCTCACTCAGGCGACCCAGCCGGGGTGATCAAGTCCCGACTTACGTCCCAGTAGCTACCCTCGATCAGGCCCACTATGGAAAGTCCAGGGCCACACAATCCGTTGGAACCACCCCGGAACTACTCTGCCGGGACTGGGAGGCACAATTCTGATATGTAGAGGGACTATAGGCTCTGTGGGTTGCCTCCTGTCCGGGTCCCTCCTACGTGTCACCAGGTCCACTCCTGTTCTCACCAGGTCCAGGACCTGTGCGTTGCACCAGACTCCCAGCACCAGACACTTTCATTCAGGAGTGGTTGATTCTTGAGCCGCAATGGTTTTGCAGGCTCCACCTGGGCAACGGTGGTACTGCAGGCTCCGCTTGCGGCTCGATTTGATTGATTGATTGATTGAAATATTTATTAACAGTTTGTAGAATTTACAGTACATTTTAAGCACAAACTCAATACAAAGACTGTTAACTGTGAGTGGACGACCCAATTAAGCATTACACTTGTTTACAACAGGGTCCACATTGTTCAATTCATCAAAACATTTAGAGACATACAAATAGACACTTCTATGTAGCTAAAGAACAGAACAGGAATTCATCATATAGGAAGCAAAAAGGGAAAAGATATATATACAGTGAGGGGAAATGGGGTGGGGGGGGGGGGATTCAGATTTTACAGAGGCCAGTTTCGAATTGCAGCCATCCGTAGGTGCCCTTTGAGAGCGGTTTTGGCCCTCCTAAAGGCCTCCTAAAGGCCTCACCGAAGGCAGGCCTCACTCACACCTTCGCATCTACATACAACATTGTTGGATGCTAGATGTAAACAAAGGGTAAGTGTCATGGCCGCCCCAATGCATTTCCAATGGAAGTCTCATGGTTTGACACAACATTTTTGTTGTACGGCTTTCGGCTGTGTTTCGACTGCCCCCCTCCCCCTCATACAACAAAAATGTTGTGTCAAACCATGTGACTTCCACTGGAAATGCATTGCGAGCTTGCATCAGTAAACAAATCTCATGCATCAGCTATACATCAATCTGTTCTGTTGTGAAGGTGAGAGTCAGGCCTAAGGCCTCAATTACACCTATACATCTAGCATACATGGTATATGTAAGCAAGTTGTGTCATGTCATGTCCGCCCCAATGCATTTCCAACGGAAGTCACATGGTTTGATACAACATTTTTGTTTGATGCAGGGGAGGGGGGCACAACACAGCCATCAAACAGAAATGTTGTATCAAACCATGTGACTTCCATTGGAAATGCATTGGGGCGGCCATGACACTTACTTCTTGCTTACATCTTGCATGCAACATTGTTGTATAGGTGTAATTGAGGCCTCACAGAGGATGCAGGCTGGGGGCGCCAACCCATACTGCTCCTGGGGTGCCGTCTACATTCCGGCTGTCACCCGTCTCTCTGGTGGTCACCAGACCTGGTTGTCACATAGTCTATTCCTATGAGTCACTATAAATACATTGAACTGAAATTAAAACACATCAACTACATGGGAAGAAGCCACGATAGATAGATAGATAGATAGATAGATAGATAGATAGATAGATAGATAGATAGATAGATAGATAGATAGATAGATAGACCCTAGACTGCACACACACACACACACACACACACACACACACACACACACACAACCTAAATTAAGGCGAGGTCGCGTGCATGCATCCGTCATGTTGACGGCAGACTGCTGGGCGAGCGCTGGCGCTTTGGCAAGGGGGGGTCAGATCAACGTAAGAATTCTGTACTGGCCATATAAGGAGCATGTCTTGAGTATACAGGGTTTGATGAGGTCAGATCAACTTATGGATTGTCAGAACAAGTCAGCTCTATATGGAGATCTAAGGGTGGTAGCGGGGACATTCTCTTGAGTGTACAGGGTCTGTTGAGAACTCTAGTTTTTAACTTTGGGGCAGGCCCGTGTCTAGAGTTTGAATGGACAGGTATCAGTCAAAAGGGAGACATCAAAGAGGAAGGATGGATGGGGAAGGATCAACATATGGAATGTCAGAACAGGATCTGACATATCCATATATGGAGATCTAAGGGTTTGAGGTCAGATGTGGAGTTGCTAGCCAATATTGATCAGGAATCTCCATATATGGGCTTAATTGCAACAGCAGATCACATTTACTAAGACATCAGATGTTATAGTGATGTCACGAGACCTGGGCACCATTTATGGGGGCATTCCCATATATGAGGATTTTGAGTGAGTGAGTGAGTGAGTGACTGACTGACTGACGGGAATTTCACGTTTTCATAGTAAATGCAACCTGCCATGATGATACAGTGGTTGTGCTATGGTCTAAAACAGTGGTTGCTATGGTAAAACCACAGTTGCTAGGGTCAAATACTTTTTGTTATGGTAAAACTAGTGGTTGCTATGGTCAACAGTTATAGTTGCTATGGGGAAACCATGGTTTCTAGGGTCTAACATGTGGTAGCTAAGGTCTAAAACAGGGGTTGCTATGATAACCTTGTGGTTGCTATGGTAAAATAGCTGGTTGCTATGGTCTAAAACAATGGTTGCTATGGTAAATGGGTGGTTGCTATGATAAAACAGCAGTTGCTAAGGTCAAAAACAGTGGTTGCTATAGTAAACAGGCGGTTGCTGGGGTAAGAAACATGGTTGATTTGATACACGGGAGTGGTTGCTACCATACACAAAGAGACCAGTGGCAGACTGCTGCCATGGCAACGTACACAAATTATTGTGTACGCGTACACAAGCGAGAGCTCTGATTGGTTGAGCTCCATAATTAAGGTCAGCTCATAGTGACAGAGCTTTCATTGTGTTGGAGACACAGAGCAGAGAGGAGCAGATCTCATAACACTACTACTGATAATACTTTTATTAGAACAGTACGTGTGTTGAAGAGGGACACAGAGAGCAGAGATAACATTACTAATAATTATTATTATTAAACACACGTACTGTAGGATAAGATACTACTACTAATAATGTCCAACAACAAGGACCAGAAGGTTGATCTGAGCGCGATCAAACAGACCTCAGGTGTCTGGCTGGTGAAGGTTCCCAACTATCTCTCCCAGCAATGGAGACAATCTGCAGGGAGAGAAGTGGGGAAGCTGAACATTGGACAGAAACAGGGGGAAAGAACAGAGCAGGCGTCGTTCACCTTGAGCAAGGCACTGTCCACGGTGAGCGCCCCGGGCGAGAAGAGCGAGACCCTGCAGGTTCCCCGAGACTACCCTCTGACCATGCACGCCGTGCAGGGGGCCCAAAACCTGGTGGTCTTCAGTCAGTCCCAGACGGGTGGCGGCGTTGCCCTGGAGGGCGTGGTGGTTCAGAGAGGGGGCTGCAGGCCCGCAGCCGCCAACGGCGACTACGCGAAGCTGAAGAAGAGCCTCATCGCAGAGTCCGTCAAGCCTCGCCGCGTGGCGCAGTTGCTGGAGACGGCTGTCCGCACCTACAAGCCTGTGGCCAATCACGTCGTCAATGTGGAGTATGAGAAGAAGAGGAAGGCGGAGGGGAGGATGGTGCGGGCGGAGCGCCAGGCGGTTCTGGACATGCTGTTCTCCGCCTTGGAGAAACGGCAGTGTTACAACATCAAAGAGCTGGTCGACATCACCAAACAACCCGTGGCGTATCTGAAGGAGATCATGAGAGAGATTTGCGTCTACAACACCATGGGGGCGCACAGGAGCATGTGGGAGTTGAAGCCAGAATACCGGACGTATAACTAGCTCCTCTGTGGACATTAAGACATTACAGGACAGTGGAGGACACAGCTCCTCTGTGGACATTAAGACATTACAGGACAGTCTAGTGGAGGACACAGCTCCTGTGTGGACATTAAGACATTACAGGACAGTCTAGTGGAGGACACAGCTCCTCTGTGGACATCCAACGGGCATCGGTCTGATGTTTTCAAATGTTTGAAAATGTATTATTGTAGCCTGCTTTTGATAAATTAATCAAACATGTCATATGTATTATATTGTAATAATTCTGGATATATATATTTTACTGTGTGACTTTGACATTTCAAATAAATATAATATAAAACTCTAAGTATTCAATGATAGTTGTGCTAGTTCTTTTTCGATCCACTCCAAATCTCTTAGCCCAAACAGAGCTGCTCTACCAGCTCACTGTAGGCTGATGTGGACTTATGTTGAAGAGGGTTTGTCCTGTCTGATAGAGTTTACTTAACCATTAGCTCTGGTACTCCACACGGAAACAATATACAAGATATATTCTCATATTCCATATACCCATATGGAGCAAGCCAATATAACTCATATAAGGAGCAGGGCCAAAGTGGTCGATATCATCCGAGGTGGTGTCATAGACGGTACACCCCATATAAGCACATGGGTACCACGTAAGCTCCATGGTCATGTGAAGAGGAGGTGACATCAGCAGTATGAATGCATATAAGGGCCGTGTTTACTAGATTTAGGAGCTATATTTCAAGCAAGAAACCCCCGGGAGGCATCTGTGAATGTTTACACGGTAGACGACAGCGGCGGTGTTGAGCTTGTTAGCTTGAATCTTTATCTCACTGGGGGTCGTGTACACTGACCTTGTTTGTCCCAGCCAATAACAGCCAATAAGATGAAAATAGTTCAGCTCTCAGCTAGCAAGAGAGAAACACCTCACACGCGAACGCAACAAGAAACGCTAAAGCACTTCGTCGCCACATGCTATGCTGGTGTTTCTAAAGAAGAAAATAAACTGTGGTTCCATTGTGAAATTCCAAACATACAACTCGGTGAACACAGCATGGCCCCTTAGTGTGAGGAATGTTGTGTTGGCCTGTGAGTCTGCAGCCAGAGAGACCAACCAGGGGTGTTGCTGTGGCAGTGAGGCACAAGATGTACTACTTTGGAGACGTCCTGCTTCATGGTTACTCCAAAGTTGAACTTGACGTACACGTCTTCAACACAGTGTCTTTATGCTGGGTGAAGTTTCCCATAGTAACACATGGAAGAGGAGAAGGTAGCCTTGAGGCTCCCTCCCGGCACCGTGAGGTCCACATAGCTGTGCTGATAGAAGACGTCATCTACATCTGGGGAGAAATGTTTTCTTTCAACGTTGCATTTGATGTCGACACCCACAGATGCTTCATGCCCAGGTTTTCTGGGAATCCTCCCAGATAGCTGAGCTGGGATCTCTCAGCCTGTGTCTTGGGGAAGGTCATGTATGTCCATGGAGGATACATCAGGCCGTCTGAAAGAACTAATGACATCTACAAGTTGGACACTACCGACCTCAATGGTTTTAATGAAAATTGCTGGCACTCCACCACCTGTTTCAGCATATCACTCTGCCACCATCATCGGGACAAAGATGTTTGTATTTGAGGGATCCAGTGATCAGGAGGTGGTGCATGGAGGCACGTTAGCAGCGAAGATACAGGTCAACCTGTCCTTCTCACCCATTGAGATGCATGTTAAATTACGCAATTTCGCCATATAAATAACGGATAATTTCAGAAGCAAAACCTTCAAAATGTCTTCTAAATCTAGTCAACCAGGCCTGCAGTAGGCTATGCACTGGGCAAATGTGCATGACATTATTTAAATAAAAAGAAATATGAGGATACTACTTTTAACAACAGGACAGAGTAACCGACAGGAGTTTTCATGTTACACGGTAAGACTACGGTCATTAGCATTGTATTATTGCCATCACCTGGGTGGGTGAGTCGTGTAAGTTTCCAGACGTGTTCAACAACACAGACATGCAATATAATATAACATTGACAGCTATGAGGCGAATGGTGAAAGCTTGACCTGCATAGCAACAGTTGCTAAACTATTTGGATTGGCATTGGACAATCATTTTTTGTGTTGGGATTTAGCGAAGGGCTAATTAAGACCTTTTTTTGTAATTGACTAAATTATGGATGCCCAATATAATCGGTAGCATAATCGGAATCGGCCATACAAATGCCATATCGGTATCGGTATCGGTCAAATGTCCGCCAAATATGACGAAAAACTTGAAAGGAGAAATTAGGTCAAATGTCCACCAAATATGACGTAAATTGCGCTCCTGATCACTTCACACGGGTGTGATTTTTAACTCTTGAGAGTGTGAAAGGAAACCAAATGGATTAAAGATTAAAGATAATAACAAATAGTGTGGAAGGTCTGTGACCAATGAGCAGGCGGAACACGGGATTGCAGCAGTTTCAAACGGCTTTTTATTTGTTTTAGCAGCAAATCATACAGCAGGCAGGAGAAACCCCACATAGGTTCCGGACAAATTATATTCCATACAATATTTGTTTCACAGGCGTCTTCCACAGCCTGGAGAAGGATGAGAACAGAAGATTAGATTTCAACTCAGGTTTATACAGTCTCTGATAGCTCGCTCCTCACTGGAGGGCTTTGGTTTTAACAACGATAAGGTGTGACGGCGATGCCTTGCTTCGTGACGTCATCGGTCTTTATCTTTAACTGTAGCGGGTCTTCTCCCATAGCGGGGGTTCAGCTCCGAGAGAGCACAAGCCGTCAAGCCGATCTGGCGTATATAATGAGCGCCTGTTTGCCAGTGCAATATGCAATATCAAGAATTATAGGTTTCTTTCCGACCTTATTATTTGTAGTTTCCACGTCACCGTCACTGTGGCGGGGCTGCCTTCCTCCCGCAGCGCGATACGTGGAACTGGAACTCCTGTTCCTATATTTTATTCATACAGTCCGATAGTCTCTGTCCCTCGGACATTTCCTGGACCGTTCCTATAAGCCTGTGGTGAGAGGAGAGTGACAGTTAAGACATGCAGGGTTATACACATGAATGGGTGTTAAAATCAATCAATCAATCAATCAAAACTGCCTCACTGTCACAGCATGGCAGTTAAAATAAAATGCAAGTATGAATTATATGAACCGCCTGCCTTATAGCCTGATCATAAACAATTAGTATTGTAGTGTACGCCACATAAGACAGATGACATGTTCTCACTCCCATGGCAAGCGGACATAACTGAAAACCCGTAAGAAAAACACTCATACTGCCTCTCCTGGTGGTTGCTATACACGTCCCCAACTCTTCTCCCTTCTGGCTTCAAAATTATGGAATGCACTTCCCATCACAATCAGAACTGCAGCCTCACTGCCAATCTTCCGTCATAGTCTGAAAACCCACCTTTTCAGACTCCATCATGGCCTGTAGCACTTACCCTACCGCCTTAGATAGCACTTTTTGTAGACTTAGATAGCATTTGATACAGATTTATAGCATGTTATGTAGACAGCACTAGAATTGCATTTTATGTAGTCATAGCACTTCATAGTACATATAGCATAGTATAGTCTATATGTATAGTTTCATTATATAGATATTCCACGTTACATTCTTAGCTTACACATGTTTCATGATAAATACTTTTTATGTATGTGATGTATTGCCATGCTTTTTGTTCTTGCTTAATGTAAATTGCTCTGGATTAAGAGCGTCTGCTAAATGCCTAAATTGTAAATTGTAATTGTAAATTGCCACACACTTAAATGACATGGTAAGAGGTTACCATATCTTTTGCCTATTACTCTCCTACCCTATACCAGCCAGAAGCCTACATTAGATAATTTCTTTAGGGCCTCTTTAGGGCCTCTTTAGGCCCTCTCCCAACCTATTAACCACAGGCTCACAGCGGACAAATTCTACACTGCCTTTTTAGGTCCTCTCTCACAACCCACTGGCTATAAGCCTACTATACATCGGATAGTTTCCGTTTGGCCTCTTTTCGCTCTCTTCCATACTACCAGCCGTGGGCCTATACAGCTGATACTTTCTATATTTCCTTTTTTAGGCTCCAACCAGAGTTGTTTTTGGCATCAAAATTAGATTTTAGTTTTAGTCATAGTCTTTTGAATAGTTCTCATTTAGTTTTAGTCACATTTTAGTCACCTGGAATGTATTAGTGTTAGTCTAGTTTTAGTCGACCAAATGTCATGCGATTTTAGTCGACTAATTCTACAGTTGATTTAGTTGACTAAAATGTATTTTGGCGGGCCTTGATACCGTCGTAATGACTGTGTTTACACACTACAAGCTTGTATATATGGTATTTTCTGCATGCAACCAAGTGTAAAATGACATACTGGATCACTTGTCCCTTCCTAACATTAGTCTAGTTTTTATTTGTTGCCGGAATTGTCACTTTATTTAGTCATAGTCATCATGGCTTAGTTTTTATGTCGTTTTTGTCAATGAAAAAAGGTAGTCGACGAACATTTTTCGTCATAGTTTTAGTCGACGGAAACAACACTGAGTGACACTGGGGTCTACCAGGCTGAAGGAAACCTTTCTTGTCACAATTCACATATACTCATCAACCGGACCAGGACCCTAAAGCCCTTCCAATGACCATTGCAAATTGCACTTTTTTACTCTCCTCCTCTCATTCTTAACAGTTTGACTGTTTTTTACGTTTAACACGCATTTTAATCAACCCCCTTTCACTGCCGAGATTGTTGTATTACCTTTAGAGCATACGCTGATTATTTGGGCTTTTAATCCGCGAAAATCCAGCGAAAAAAGGTCCCGTGGTTTGTTATGATCCGAGTGTCGCATCCACCACCCGGATGCACCCGGAAGACGCACACAAGACTCGTCTCAATGAGGCGTTGCACCCAATGCATTTCCATTGGCCTCAATTTCCCAGAAGCCCTAGCAGCCCACAGCATGTGACGATTTCCGGTTTCGTCATCACAGCGAAGCCATCCAGTCTCATACTCCGCGACGAAGACGGATTTTCTTTTGATTCATTACATTACGGCGGATTAAACACATAAAACAAAAGGCGGGTATGTCCGATACGGCAGCGACATTAACCTGGAGTAATCCATTCGCGGCACGGAAACTGTTAACTGAAATTCTTCCGGCTCCCTAGACGGGGTATATCTGTACACAGTGGTGGAAAAAGTACTCAATTGTTTAACTTAAGTAAAAGTACCAATAGGCCTACTGCAATTTAGAACAACTTCGTTACAAGTAAAAGCACAGAATTTAAAATGTACTTGATGTGACGGCCCCCTGGGCCTTTAGTCTACTATGGGTGCTGTGTGTGTATGTGTGGCTGTGCCTTTAACAGTTCCATTGCAGTGTTGGAGGGCGGAGCCAGAGATGATGAGTGGAAGGGGAGACACCTGGCCAGTGTCCTCCCCAAACACTATTTAAGACACCTGCTCTCTCAGCACTTCAGATCTGCTTTTCTCCACAGGCTGCAGGGGTGGCCATAGGAGAGTTCCCTTGTTCATTTATTTGTTTTGGTTCTAGACTTTGGGCAGCATGTTTCCCTGCCGGTATGAACTTTAATTGAATTGCTTGCATTATCTTTTTCCACAAGTATTAAATAAAATACTTATTTTTCGATTGTCCTCCGGTGTGGTTTCCCCTTCTTCGTTATGGCCCCAGAGCCAGCCATAACAAAAGTACAAAAGTATCGGCATCAAAATGTACTTAAAGTAGGCCTACTAAAAGTACTCATATTGCAGAACGTCCCATTTCACAAGTTCAAAATGTGTAGACAATCTATTGAAAATAGCAGATCTACAAGCTCACAATGTGTTGCGTTACGACGCATTGTGAGCTTATAGATCGATCGGCTATTTTCAAATGGCCAAAATGTATAGGGTTGAAATTGTTAGTTAATGCATGTTTTTTAACTAAATTTTAAATCGCAAAGTAACTAGTAACTAGTTTTCAAATAATTGTAGTGGAGTAAAAGTAAAAAATTTGGCTCTGAGATGTAGAAGTAAAAGTACTGGAAATACCTCAAACAGTACTTGAGTAAAAGTACTCAGTTACTTTCCACCTCTGTCTGTACTCACAAAACCGCAAAGAAAAGAGAGCCGAGCCCCGGGGCTCTCTGTCTCTCCTCACATAAAACCGTATGGTTTAGTAAATATGCATACCTCCCCATACTGCCACTTCAGATGATAGCCACATTGTCCAAATAAGAAAGTAATGGTGGCAGCTCACTCAGTATACCGCCTCCCTCCGACCACACTGGAAATCCTTTCCCCTTTCGGAACACAGGGAGTAAAAAGTAAGGCACCTTTTTACTATTTTTATACTCTGTATACCTGTACACCTCCTGAGCACCTGGTTGCTTCCTTGCCTCTGCCTTGTAACCTTTGTCACTATATTGATCTCTCATGTTCTACCTGCCTGTAAGTATGTGTTGTTCATATACCTCACATGTGTTCCATTTGAAATTGTGGCATTTAATATGGCATCCTAATTATTTACTCAAATGGCAACAATGTGTCTGGATTATTGATCCAAACTGCTGGATGGATCAATAACTTAATACTAATCAGTCACCAGCTTTCAGGAGTTAATCTTCTTTTTTTCATATATATTTTTTATCCCACGATTTTGTAACTCATTTTTCACCCCTGTGTCAATTATCTATTCTAATGTGATCCTGGGCTCTACACACCCTCCACCAACCTAGTCCCCATATATGGGGGACATGGGGTGAGCAACGGACTTGAACTCATGCTTCCTTCATGCCTGAGTGTCCAAGTTGCTCCTTTACACCTGACAGGGGGGAGCTTCCCTGGTTGGACGTAGCGAGTGGAAGGAAAATGTTATTCCAACCAGTCCCTTTCCCCTCCATTAGGTGCCCCGGCTGGCCAGGGGGAGGCAGTTTAGAGACCAGGATTACTGCATGTTTTTGTGAGGGTACCTACCCTAGGGGACACGGGGAGAACATGCAAACTCCACACAGAAAGGCCCTTTCGCCAACCCCGCCTCGGGTATGGGCACTGATGACGCGGATGAGGAAACATGCCACCAGCACCCACAGCGTCCCGAGCGGGAATGAAACCCAGGACCTTCGAAACAAAGTTAGGAGGTGCTGAACAATTTGCACAGTATAAACAATAGAAGAAAAACAAGGAACATATCACACAGTTGTGACAATATATAGCAGAACAAAAACAAACAAGGCAGAACAAAAACATAGGGCTATAAAAATGAATGTAGGCTGTCTGTCATTGTATTTTCTGTGAATTAACTCACAGTTTAATCCACTGATCCTCAGCCATTTTAATTTCAATGACCCCCAAATTAAATGTAGGCTATATGAATTATAGGGTGACAGGGTCCTAGGCCATTTCATTATGATTTTCATCTCTGCACTGGGACCCCATGTTACAGACATGTTTACAATATTTTACAACAGTAGCTACTTATATTTTGTTATTTAAAGCTGTGATTATTTATTTAAGAAGCTCTGTTCTGAACCAATGTTCTCCTTTAAACACAAAAAAATGTAATCATCCTTAACCTTTAAGCTAAAATAATGATGACCGGGGACTTAAAATCATTGTTTTAATTGATGGCCTTCATGCCCTGGCACTTGGCCTTGTGCCCTCAAAAAGTTGACCACACTAAAGGCCAAGTGGCCTTGCCCCTAAAAGGATGAAATTCCAGGACTGATACCAGGGCCCACTATTAATTCTGAATTTTAGCCACGGACCACCATTTGATAAGGTGTCGTCTCTCAGACCCAAACAGATTTTTTGTTTGCTTTTGTCCACAATGCAATGCTGTAGACCTATTTAGGAGAGATATCAGGCAAATGTTGATCAAAATAACCATTCTTCTACATTCTCTAATTGTGTAGATTCATGAAAATTTAGTAATTCCGACTTTTAACAATTATTTAATTATTGGGAGCGTAAAATGAAACCATTTTACACTCAAGAGTTAAAGACCTATAAGGGTCCATTTGGTTACGAACTCTCCATCATTTAGCCGGGGACCACCTGGGAACTTCTCAAGGACCACTGGTTGAAAGGCTGAGAGATGTACAGGTGGGATTTGGGAAGCCATCTAAATTAATAATTATGGAGATATGTCTATAAGCACCTCGACAACTATAGGCATTCAGACAGGTGCAGCCTAAAGTACAACTATTTGACCCATGTGATTGTGAGCAACATTAAACATACTTCTGCATGTAAATGGCTTCCCATCTTTCCACAAAACAATTCAATAGGCCAGTCAATCTAAGATAAAAAAAAAGGGCCTGACCCAAAATAAATTGCAAATGTAATCGTTCAAGGTTTCTTCTTTGTTTATGATCCATAGGTTCTTCCAAATAACATAATAAAAAATTGAGTATGTAAAGCATGGTAAATTCAGTGATTGAAAGTTGGAGTAGGCTACCATTTCACGTTTGGGCAAGTTGCTATGGCCGTTTTTAGCCCAAGGAGTGTTTTTCATGTAAAACTAACAATTGGAATGGGTTCAGATGGTTCAGAATAATTAAAACACATTGCATGCTTAAAGCATAATAAAGCAATAAGCCACGAGGTCTCAGGTTACCGGGTATTTTATAATGGCTGGAGGCGTAGGCAGACCCATGAGGCAGACCCGAGGCGCAGCCGAGCCACATCACTTCCTTGTTTTGCTGCAACTAGGCTATGTGACGGGAAAATAGCGCTTGATGTCTTTACGGGGCCGCCTGGAGCCACACATTCACAGTCATGAGCCGGGCAGTGCTTAGACACCCGCACGGCATAGGTTTGCACAGGGGCGGCCTTAGGAATCTGGAGGCCCGTTTCAAGACAAAATATGAGGCCCCCATATACCTATGACATCATTATTCTGTTGAGGGTGGAGGCCCGTTTCAATTGAAACTGTTGAAACATACTTAAGGCCTCCTATGGGTTTGCAAAGCAATCAAGTGCTGCCCTTCCCTACAGCTAGAGATGCGGAATCGGCTGCGAATGATATAAGTGATTGAAGGTGTGGGTTATCGGTGAAATTTACACCGGTCAAGTGATGGTAACCAGGCAAACAGAATCAAGTATTGGGAGTACCCGTTTTAGAATTACATGTTTTTAATGTTATTCCAACTTTAAACCCCTGAATATACCAAGTTCCACAATTTATATAATACTCAATTTGTTATGTTATTTGGATGAACCTAAGGATCATTAAAAAAAACCTTGACAAAGTACTTTTGGGTCAAATCTTAGATTGACTGACCTAAAAGCATAGAACATCCAAACCACCATTTTTGCCCATGTACAACAGACTCAGGCTCCCCCTGCTGTTTATTTGTTAACACTGCAGGTAGCCTGACCTAAGCAGAGACATTTCTGGTCTAGAGGGGCGGGGCGCCTCAGAAATGCGCGCACCCTGATTGGATCTCATCGATCTGTCCGTCACCCCCGGCCCCTCCTCTCCCCCCTAGTGCAGCGCTACGTCACATCATTTAGAGCGACGCCCACCCGGAAGGGTTGACTCCCACTTTTAGACTGGTTCAGCCCACGGCTTTTTCCAGGCTTTCATCTTTCGCGCAGACGAAATGAAAGCCTGGGTATCGAGGCTACACTGCAGGCCCTTCTGGTAAATTAAAACTCAACAGTTGACTTGTTACCTTTTTTACAGGGACCACCAGGGGTCAAAACAGAGACACATCTGTAACTCAAGTGTACAAAGCTGAACCGCAAGGGTCCATTTGGTTCCATGTGTACAATTAGTAAACTGTATCAGAGATAACATCCTTGACATAATAAAGGTTGAGTGATGTAGCCCAAAACACTACAGTGGTATGAAAATGTGGCACAAATCATTTTTAACTCAAATCTTTGCTTCTGGGGAGGGTCCCTGGAACAACAATATTCAGATAGGGGTCCACAGCCAAATAGATAATTCTGGGGGTCCTCGACATGAAAAAAGGTTGAGCACCACTGACATAGAAACGGGTTTTTCTGAAAATTGTCATGATTTAGAAGACATTTGTAGAATCAGTTCTAAATGGGTTAAGACAGTGTAACTATTCAGGACCGTTTACCTAGTCTGAGGGTTAAGTGATTAAACTGAAGTTGTTGATCAATTATTGATCGCATATTCAAAAGGCACCCCTGGACCCTCTTTGAGAAATCATTAGGGGTTGGTATACCCAGCAGCAGTCTCACAATATTTAAACCCGGGGATTTTATACACAACTGAAAGATTTGCAACAGAAAACTGTATTAAACTAAACCCACCCCATGCCACAGGCATAAACAAACAACCAACCGACGACAGTAAACAAACTTTATTTCGTCATCTTTACACTTTACAGCTGAAATTCAGGGAATTCGAAGACGACATCTTTGCCAGTGAGTTTTTTGTAGACACCAGCGAAGGTCTCAACCTGACAGAAAAGACACACACACAAAAGGACAGGTTAACTCACTGCAATCACTCAAGGTTTTTAGAACGTCCTATATATTATTAAAATGTGGATAAAACGCAGGGCTAATTGTTACATTCTCAGTGCAGGGTAAAACATGACCAGCTGTACAAGGCTGACCTTTTGGTAATATTTGAAGTAAGTAATACATCTGCACAGAATCTAATGATGCACAAGTTAGTATTACACAATTCCAGTTCTTAGCACTTCTTATAGACTAATATCAGCAGTATTTAATATCTTGTATTTTTTAAGATTAAATTAAAATAATATATAAAAATCAGCATTAGGGTTTCAGTCTCCAATTATCTGGGAGGTAAACGGAACCAAACCAGGGACTGGTAGGTCTGTGTGTAACAGCCCATTGGTACTGTACATGGAAATGAGAAAATATAATTCTTCATTTAATCTGAACGCTGGCATTAACAGTTAAACAGAATTTGTATCTTGCATGGTTTAGCTCCCCAGTAACGGCCCAGAGGACTCTGGGAAGTTGTAGGAATATACAGGACGCCCGTCCTCACCGGCCCGGGAGCCGGGGACAGAGCTTGTTCTACAACGTCGTGGAACGGGACTGTACGTCACAGCACGAATGCTACGCTCCCATACGCCACAAGGACAGAGCCATGCGAGAGAGTAACCTCACAGGATGTCCACGTTGAACACCTGACAGTCTAAAATGTTTAATGACATGGATCATGAATTACAAAATATTCAAAACAGTAACTAATAGCTGCAGAGTATTAAGTGTGTTGAACATAAATACTTAACCATAGCGCCTCTGTTTGGTGAACAGAACTGCAAAATAGCCAATCTACTAGCCAAGTGAATTGTGAGCTTGTGGATTTGCTATTTTCTGCCAAGATATTTGGTAATAAGGAAGGTATAAGGAAGTACAGTGACTTGTTCAGTCAATCGACTGTTCAAGGATCTTGTCAGCACCGTGTACTCCAACTGCACTTTGAAGTTGAAAGATTTAGAAATCAAACTTCACCAGGACTTTACTCACTTTGTGTTCTACATTGTTCTGTTGAGCCTTGTCCAGGTGGACCTTGATGAGGCGACTGCTGTCGAGCTTCACGCGGATCCTCTTACCCACGATCTCACTGGGAAACACCAGGTCCTCCAGGATGGCATCATGCACGGCCGTCAGCGTACGGCTGGACAACAGAGACAAACACATGTTTAGGCATTATGTTCCATGTCCTACCAGGACCTCTAGCACTGATGGTTTTTATCTCATACCAGGACCTGCCGTTTCTATCCTACCATTTAACAGTGTTGAACATTAAGAATTATTAACAGATTACATCATGTCCATGAGTACATATGGGAAAAAAACTAAAAGAAAACCTTTCAATATATTTAAATATCCACTATAACTCCGGCTCAAGTTTGATGGCTGAATTTTAAATGTCATTTAAACAAAACAAATTGATGGTTCACATTTCCTTTAATACTGTCCCCTGCATGGTTTAGCCCCCCAGTAACGGCCCAGAGGACTCTGGGAAGTTGTAGGAATATACAGGATGCCCGTCCTCACCAGCCCGGGAGCCGGGGACAGAGCTTGTTCTACAACGTCGTGGAACGGGACTGTACGTCACAGCACGAATGCTACGCTCCCATACGCCACAAGGACAGAGCCATGCGAGAGAGTAACCTCACAGGATGTCCACGTTGGTTGAACACGGTCTCAACAGCAGTGCAACATTAATAGTTCAGCTAAAGATTGTGGAGTTGTGAATTGTTAAAAAAGTAATTTCTCCAGTGTGGTTCGAAATTATTAACTTGAGTGGATATCGATGCATTACTTTCACATTTACGCATGGATTTCAGTTAAATGGACTGCATTTATCAAGCTTGCCTTTCGTGTAAAATGTGCATGACAGTCAAGCCCTGCCACACCTGGAACATAACAGAATGTTCAAAAAAAGAAAACACCGTTTCCCAAACAGTGGTTCGAGACACATTTTTATGGGTCCCTATATATATTTTATTTTTTCCTACATCTTTTCAAAACACATTCCCAAAAATAGCAAGATTATTCGTGAATTCAAAACATTTTTCCCTAAAGTAATTTCATGAATTACAAAAAATGTTTAAACTACTGAAAATAGCCGATCTACAAGTTCACAACGCTGCGCAAAGCGACACGTTACTTGTGAGATTGTAATCTGCCATTTTCACTAGTTTGGGTCCAGGGGAAACATCAAATGTCTTTTGGGTCACAGGCTAAAAGGTTCAGGAACCACCGTTCTAAACCACCAGTTGTCTTAAAACACAGAAACTCACCTCCTGGGACGCTTCTGCTTGTTCTTTGTGCGACTTTTCCTGGTGGGTTTGGGCAGGATTCTCCTCTGCAAGGACACAATATATACATCTAAAATTAACCAAGGGATTCATTCCACATAGATTTAACATGTTACAGTTGGCCCAGCCACAGAGCAGCATAAACACAAATATAATACAATAATTATCATCTCACAGTCCAATACTACATCAATCCATTAGGTACATTTGTGTCCTGCATGGTTTAGCTCCCCAGTAACGGCCCAGAGGACTCTGGGAAGTTGTAGGAATATACAGGACGCCCGTCCTCACCGGCCCGGAGAGCCGGGGACAGAGCTTGCTGTACAACGTCGTGGAACGGGACTGTACGTCACAGCACGAAGGCTACGCTCCCATACGCCACAAGGACAGAGCCATGCGAGAGAGTAACCTCACAGGATGTCCACGTTGAACACATTAAAAGCACAAGTGAACATTCTGATCATATTTAACGTTAATCTTTACCTGTGCGATGAAGACAACATGCTTTCCGCTGAACTTCTTCTCCAGCTCTCTCACCAGACGAACCTGAATCTTCTGGAAAGACTTCAGCTGAGGAACGGGAACGAAGATGATGATGGCTTTTCTGGCCCCACCAACTTCAATTTCCTTATGAAAAAAGAAAAACAAATTAGACAAACCATTTCGGGAGGAATTAGTGGGCATTAAAACAGATATCGCAAAATATTAAAACATAAGAAACAATTAAGCACATTTGCTAAATGTAGGCAGTTCACCCAGTATTCTAAGTGTTTTTTTCAACGACACTATAAAACAATAGAAAAGGTCAACAGTTTGTGTCCTGCATGGTTTAGCTCCCCAGTAACGGCCCAGAGGACTCTGGGAAGTTGTAGGAATATACAGGACGCCTGTCCTCACCGGCCCGGGAGCCGGGGACAGAGCTTGTTCTACAACGTCGTGGAACGGGACTGTACGTCACAGCACGAATGCTACGCTCCCATACGCCACAAGGACAGAGCCATGCGAGAGAGTAACCTCACAGGATGTCCACGTTGAACATATACATACAACACTGTTCAATTCACGTAAAGCACACATGTGAACAACTACAACCTTTAACCCATAAAGAGTGTCACCAATTTAATTATTTTAGCTATTGAAAAAGCTCATAGTGCAGCATCGAGTGTCGTGCTGCGCTACGAGATTGTAGATCTGCCATTTGTGAAAATGAATATATTCTTTCACATTTTTTTTCACGTTTTTAACTCAAATCTGTGCTTGTCCCGGGGCAAAAAAAATTCAGATGGGGGTCGGTGGCAGAACACATTTTGGGGGTCCTTGACATGAAAAGGTTTGAGCATCACTGATATAAAAACATTGTTTTCTCAGAAAACTGCCAGGAATTAGAAGTGTTTTTCTTTTAGAATCTGCCTCAGGTGGTCTTTATGGGTTAAGAAATACACAATGTTTTAAGCTAATAACATACAACTAAAAGACTTGTACCTTTGCAGCTGTGATGTTCAGTTCTCTGAGCTGAGCCTTCAGATCACTGTTCATCTCCAACTCGAGGAGAGCCTGTGAGACAGCAGACACAATCACATTAATGAACCAGGTACAGTACATCATACATACACTTATCATGGACATTATAATAAACACTGCTTTCACCCCTCAGTCGCTTCTTACCTGGGAGATCCCAGACTCGAACTCGTCTGGCTTTTCGCCATTTGGCTTCACGATTTTGGCGCTGGTACTGAACATGGCCTTTGTCTCTGAAAAAGGAAAGATGACACATCGAGTTATGTCAACAACCATCTATAAATTCCACAAATCTGTCCTTCCATCTCTTGAAAACAGTTCAGACTTCACTCTCAGCAGGTGTCTGGCGGAGGACAATTTATGTCCTGCATGGTTTAGCCCCCCAGTAACGGCCCAAAGGACTCTGGGAAGATGTAGGAATATACAGGACGCCCGTCCTCACCGGCCCGGAGAGCCGGGGACAGAGCTTGCTGTACAACGTCGTGGAACGGGACTGTACGTCACAGCACGAATGCTACGCTCCCATACGCCACAAGGACAGAGCCATGCGAGAGAGTAACCTCACAGGATGTCCACGTTGAACACACTTTAACAAAAACACAACTCAAACTTTCAGATCACATTCAACAGCAATTTAAGAATCATTCTAAAGGCATAACAAGTTCAGCTCAGGGGGACATGAGGACCAAAATACATCCATGCTGCCATTAGTGTAATGACAATATGAATTGCAGAGTTTAATGTTTAGTCAATCAGGGCAGAAGGGCACTAGTGTCGTCAAATCATTGTAAACCTGTTGCAAAACCCCAGCATGTTATTGAATTAACCGAATGGACCCTTATTAAATGGTACTTTTACTCTTTTAAATTGTACAATTAAACACTAAAAATTAAACACTTTTATGGGGAAATTAACTCAGATGGTTTACACTGCAACCTCATTAACTGTACAATATCAGGCATAAGGGTCCATTTGCACACTTTGACTGCTAGTTGCAGCATCAGCCGGACATCCATGCTTGCTGCCAGCCACTGCCTGCCAGTTAGTGGACCCAAGTTTGACCCTACCTACCTACACATCTAATTTGGACCCAAATAACAGCAAGAGTTCCTGTATACTAGAGTACCACTTGCACACTTTGAGACTAGGATTTTGCTGTGTTATTAAAGCATTGCAGAAACATATGTGCTGCTAACCATGGGGATCATCCTGCCCGACATGCTGTGTGCACTGCCGGCTAGCTGTGATGCTAACGGGTCTAATGAAAAAAGGATAGGCACAATATTAGCGGCTAGACGAAGCCGGGTTCTTGACCAGTCAACTAAACGGCATTATCGTGACACTGCAGAACGTTAAAGATCAGTTCCGAACCAAGCCGGGGCAAGCTGACAACAAGACAACGAAGTGGAAACGTCAACAGAGAACACAGTCTGTAAAACCAGTTTAGCTACACGAAGCTAGCATGGTGGTGGAGCAGCCTTATTGGGCTGGCTAACAGGTTAGCTTGTTAGCAACAACACGACCACCACCATTCTAAAGTTGTATTAATTTAAAGGCCGCGGAGAAGACCACCATGGAGCGAACAGAACCGAGCACGCCTCGACAGTCAATGTAAAAGGCAACGATGTACAAACACACGTGTAGGCCATATTGAACCAACAAGCCAGCCCGGTGGAGGGAAGGGAACCCACTTCCACACACACCAGAGACTTTATATCCATGACATATCGTCTCGTTAAATGGCCATCCGTCGGCGCAAACCACTCCATCGGACGCGGCAGATGTTCGTGAAGAGATGCGACGCGGAATGGGGACCAAATGTGCGTTTTAATGCCATGTTTAATGTTAAAATGTGTGGCCGTGCGAAAACGCTTCGACTAACCTCTGTCAACGACGGCCAAGGAAGAGGTCGGAAATCTCGCGAGGAGTCCCCAAGTCGCGTCTCGCGCCGCCCGCCGGGAACCATGGGAACCCGCATTAAATATATAATATTTATATATATTTTTTCTTGTCCACTTTTCACGACGTTGATGCGTTTGTGTAATATAATAATATTTCGTCTTTTGTCATACTTTTTCTTTATGACTGAAAATTTAATGTTTCAACAACTATTTCAAGTTTTTTAATAATTATTCTTATTTATTATGTAATTCTAACGTTAATAAACGTATACAGAAAAAAAACAGGAGATCAGAAAACATTGTTTTATTTATTTTGTTAAACCGAGTGTCCTCTGATCCAGAGTGTTATAGTAAGAGAGTGGTGATACTAGCGTTGACTCCCATTGTAACAATGGAATACGGAAGTGCACATGATATCTCAATGGGATAGGATAGTTCCAGCCATAGCAGCAATGTTTGGAACTATAGCCCATAGGCACCCGCTTTGCGGCGCGATCAAATCGCGTCGCTACTCTCCTACTCTACACTCTGCTCTGCTCCACCAGTGCGTTTAGAACCTGACGCATGTGACCATTCCTTCTTCAGCAGACACAGGCAGGAACCCGGAAGCATTGAGTCGCATGGATGTCAGTTTTCATCATCTCGTTTAATGTTTAACCTTAGCGTTTAACCCATAAATATTACAACTTTGACTCAAACAGTCTGTTCTCTACCGTGTTTGTAGCATCCGTCAGTGCTAGTAGACGTAAACGCCAACTTCAACTTCGCAGGCAAATAACAAGCCATCAATCAGCCGCGAATCCTGCAGAAGAATATCAACAAAGTTGTAAACAACAAACAAAAACACTGCTTTTGTTTTGTTGTTACAAAGTCGAGGTAAGTTGCAACGATATAGGGCTGCAACGTTCTTGGAGATTTAGAGAATATAATTACATTGATTAGTTTTTTGATTATTCCAGATTGATTGATTGATTGAAACAGTTTGTACAATGGCCCGTGGGTACAGTAGTTCAACGAAAGTGCCTGCCCCCCCAGATGTCAACACGTGAATGTGGGTAAACACGTGTAATGCTTTATGGTCCACTTTGTCGTCCATTCACCATTGAGCTTGAAATGTATACTGTCATTCTCCAAACTGTTAATAAATACTTCAATTGATGGTTCGCCAAAATAACTAAAACTCTGTTTGACTAAGACTAGGGCCAAGGACCCCTTAGCTGAGACAGAGAGATGAAGCAGGGCCGGGGACCATAGCCTAATTCAGGTCAAACCCGGGGTCCTTGAAATGAAAATGGTTAAAAATCACTGCTAGGGCCGCACAAAATCTTCTCTTACGGGGTCCTTGGCATATATTTTCAAATGGGGATCCGCAGGCTAATTATCATTTTGGGGGTCCTTGACGTGAAAAAGTTTGTGAACCACTGTCATAGGTCGCTTCATAGACCATTGTCAGTGTGTTCTTTTAATCAGACATTTACCACTTGACTTAACATATTTAGACCTGAGGACAATTCTACAAATGTCTTCTAAATTCTGACAGTTTTCTGAAAAACCCATGCATCAGTGGTGCTCAACCTTTTTCATGTCAAGGACCCCCAGAATTAACTGTATTTGGCCACCGACCCCCATCTAAAAATATGTTGTTCCAGGGACCCCCCCCCCCCCCCCCCCCAGAAGCAAAGATTTGAGTTAAAAACAATTATATTCAAAGATTTGCGACACATTTTCGTGATTTCTTCAAAAATAGCAGACCTACAAGCTCGTAAGCTATGAGCTTATACATCTGATATACACTAGAGGGTATAACCCATTTTGGACTGTCACCAGATTCTAAATCATGACACTTTTCTGAAAAACCTATGTTTCTATGTCAGTGGTTCTCAAACAATTTCATGTCAAGGACCCCCAGAATTATATGTAATTGTCTGCCGACCCCCAATTGAAAATATGTTGTTCCAGGGACCCCCCCCCCCCCAGAAGCAAATATTTGAGTTAAAAACGAAAAATATATATTCAAAGTTTTGCGCCACATTTTCATGATTTAAAAAAAATGGCAGATCTACAAGCTCGTAGTGCGGCACATGAACTTGTAGATCTGCTATTTGTCAATAGCGGGAGTATAACATAATGCTTAAAACACCAAAAGGGGTTCCCGTTCTCGTCCTGAATGGGTTATATTGCTCCCGTAGGTCCAGCACAATGGTACATAAATGGTGCATTTATATAGTGCCTTTTCCCAAAGCACTTTACATAGATTGTGCATTTACACCACACACACACACACACACACACACACACATTCATACGCCGATGGTGGAGGAAACCATGCAATGCACCAACCTGCACATTGGGAGCTATTAGGGGTTCAGCGTCTCGGCACTAACTCTGGGGGAGCCCGGGATCAAACTGGGAACCCAAAGCGTCCGTTCTACCCTTGAGCCACTGCCGCCAAAGCATGAGCTGCATTCATATTTGTGACTCTTTTTGATACAGACTCAGACAGTCATGGTGGCAACTGTTCAGGAGAGGAGAAAGACAGTTTTTCTTTTTTTGTTGTATATCCAAAATGAGTTGATAGCACAGGCAGACTCTTCACATACTGAGCATGTCAATAAATATCAGAGCTGAAATTGACATGCAAATATGAAATAAATGCTTAAACATGTAGCTAGGTGTAACGTTAGAGACCACAGAAGTGAACCTTGTTTCAAGCCTGTTTTCTCAACTCGCTGTTTTCTGTAAGACATTAATCTATAAGCCATATCTCCAAAGCTAGCGGGTCAAACTGAACAACCAATATGTCAATTTGAAGCTGTGATTCCCTGCTTCCATGTGACTTCAATGACTTCGCCTCAGTCAGAAACTGTCATATTTGTGTTATTGTCCCTGTATACAATAGGTCCACCACATTCATTGATAGCAGGGGGTCTTGACATGAAAAAGTTTGAGCACCGTGTGTGTGTGTGTGTGTGTGTGTGTTTCAATTCCTTCAGCCAATGTTGCCTGGATTCTGAATATTATAAGCGACCTTTGGCGTGTTTCTTTTCTGTAAAGTCACTTGTAAATAGGGTTGGGGTTTTTTCTGTAAAGTGTACAGTAGTTGCTTATTTGGGATTGTGTCTTAATGTAGTTTAAACCAGTGGTTCCCACATTTCTTCACGTCAATTGTCCACGGACATCCATCTGAAAATATTTTGTGCCGGGGACCCCCGTACAAGATTTGTGTTGTTAAAATGTTTTAAAAACATATTCAAAATATTTCAATTTATTCTCAATTTTATTGAAAATAGCAGATGTACAACATCACAATGTGTCACTGTGAGCTTGTAGATCTGCTAAATTAATTTGTGCTTGATTTCATAGACCTGGTCACAGCAGCAACAGGAAGCGGACATTATGCACACACAAAACGCAAAGGCTTATGGGACCCTGGAAACGGGTCAATATAGGACAGGATCTAATAAAAATAGCAGATCTGCAATTTGTTTTTAATCGTGAAAATGTGACGCAAATCTTTGATATATATTCTGTCAGAGCGAACGTTTTTAACTAAAATCTTTGCTTCTTGAAAAATATATTTTCAGATGGGGGGGGGAGGGGGGGGGGTCCGCGGCAAAATTCTGGGGGTCCTTGAGCACCACTGACATAGAAACATGAGGTTTTTCAGAAGTCCTCATGTCTAAATGGGGTTAATCTTTAATATCGGTGTTATTGTTCCTTGTACAGGTCCACCGCCATGACAGCAGAGCTGCAGTAAGCGTGCTCGATGCTCAGACTGAGCGGCTTGTACAGAACGGTACGCAGAGCGCTGTGCAGCACGCCGGAAGACATGGTCAAGTACTGGTACGCCGTGAGGAAGGGATTCAAGCCGGGAGTCTACAACACGTGGTGAGTCGTGTTTGATTTATTTTATTTTTTGGCAAAGGCCGTCGGGAACGGGAGTCGAACCCGCGGCACGCCGTCATGCTGGCTAGGTGCCCAGACGGTTGAGCTAACCGGCCGTGTTGATCTTTGACCGCAGATTTTAGTTTTAGTCATATAATCTCTTGAATAGTTCTCGTTCACTTTTAGTCTCATTGTAGTCGCCTGGAAATGTTTTGTGTAAAATCAACTGTAGATTTAGTCGACTAAATCGACAGTTGATTTTGTGTCATAATGTTTCGTAATAATTTGTGTGTACAAATGGAACCAAATGGACCCGTATATAATATGTACAGTTATATAACAATGTGACATAGCTCTGTTTACATGCTCGAACTATATATACTTTTGACATTGACACTTGCTTTGGCAGTGTACACGTCTTCTCTATTGAATTAATTGGTGCATCCCTAAAATTATATCGTGGATATGTAGACCACTCCCTGAAGTCTGCTGCCCCCCCCCCCATGATCTGTTGCAGGGACGAATGCAAGGGCCAAGTGTCCAAGTTTCCAAATGCCAGTTACAAGAAGTTTGGTTCAGAGAAAGACGCCTGGTCCTTCGTCCGAGGAGTCAAGCCATCAGACGCTCCAGCCATCGTCCCTGCTGGTAAGTGACGCCAAGGTTAATTAAATAAGGTTAGGAAGCGAAGACCGTACATGTTGCTCCCTGGAAGGAAAGAAACATGCGCAATTGAGACCAAGGAAGCTGAACGCAGAAGTGTTTGCTGCATATAGCCCATTGCACATTTTTCTTTCCTTCCAGGCACCGTACGTTCTTCGCTTCCTGTCCTCTTTTAATAGTCCTTGGGTGACGCATTACCATAGTGCAGGGGTTCCCAAACTGTGGTGCGTGCTCCTCTTTGTGTTGTGCGAACGCCTTCTAGGCGGGGGTGCGTGATATGAAAAGGGTAATGGCAGTTTTATAGTTTTTATTTAACATAAACGCCTAAATCTGGTAATTATAGAGCAGCTGCATGTCTCTCAGTGCAGTGACATTGTGTGATTATTTTTGCCCTTATTATTATTTTCGGTCAAATACAACGACCGTTGGGGTGTGCGTCAGCTAGGACAGGAGGTAACGGGGCGTGCACGGACAATCTATCAATGGGTTTTGGGTTTTTGTGCTAATTCATTTATTTCCATCGAAATAAGTAGTAAAGTGTGCCGCTTGGGATACTATTTACATGATGAAGAGCAATGGAAATAAGTGAATTAATTAGCACAACACCCCAATGCCCCATTCAATTCAATTCAATGCAATTCAATTCTTATGGTATAGGGGAAATAGCCAATAATGCGCTTTTGCACAAAATAACACTTGGACCTCTTTGGTGGGGACATAACAACTACAAATAAAGGTAAAAAAAAAGAAGCTTTCTAGCATGGAATTTCCCTTTAATATCGGAATACTGATATAATATTGATTTCAGCTGTTACAATTCCATGCAAGCATGACCCACTTTAATTACTTCAGTCTAAATTAGTAGCTCAATGACTAGTATTAAAATGTTAGTGTCTTTTTTATGTCTAAAATATTTGCATTTAGTTCATAAAGTTAGCATAACTATAATTATAGGCATTAGTGGCCCTCTGGACTGAGTGTGGAACTATAGTGGCCCTCTGGAGTGAGTGTGGAACTATAGTGGCCCTCTCCATTGTCAAAGTTGCCCACCCCTATTCTAGACCAGGGGTTCTCAATGTTTTTGCAACCAAGTGTAAATACTTATACTGGATCTCTTCCACTAGTCCCTTCCTAACATTTTAGTGTAGTTTTTATTTGTTGACGAAATTGTCAGTATATTTAGTCTTAGTTTTAGTCATCATAGCTTTGTTTTCATTTAGTTTCCATTTAGTTTTCGTCAGTGAAAAAAAAGGTAGTCGACGAACATGTTTTTGTCATAGTAGTATTAGTCGACAAAATCAACACTGCCAGTCAATCGGGCCCACAATGTGTTTTGCCCGCTGCAGAAGCGGCTAGTTTTGCGGCGGCTACAGCGGACAGCCTCCTGCCCAGACGAGGCCCAGAGGCCCTGGAGTACTTCCCCCTAGGCAAGAAGAGGAGCCACTCCCACACGGAGCATCCAGAGGAGTCTCCATCCAAGAAGGTTAAAACCTCAGACAGCTCCAATGGATTCACCTACATGGGTGAGTACACTGATGGGATAGTTGACTGGCTGAGTGACTGACTGGCTGGCTGGCTGAGTGACTGAGTGACTGGCTGGCTGAGTGACTGAGTGACTGGCTGGCTGAGTGACTGAGTGACTGACTGGCTGGCTGGGTGGCTGGCTGGCTGGCTGACTGGGTGGCTGACTGGCTGGGTGGCTGGCTGACTGGGTGGCTGACTGGCTGGGTGGCTGACTGACTGACTGGGTGGCTGGCTGACTGGGTGGGTGGCTGACTGGCTGGGTGGCTGACTGACTGGGTGGCTGGCTGACTGGCTGGCTGTGTGACTGGCTGGCTGGCTGAGTGACTGGCTGGCTGACTGACTGACTGGCTGGCTGGCTGAGTGACTGACGGCTGGCTGACTACAGTAACACACACGCACACGAGACAGAAGAGTCAAAGGCAATAGAGTTTTCGTTAAAAAGGTAAAAATGGGCCTGGGCCATGGCTCAATGGTCCAGGCACCTTGGCTGGTAATCCAGTCTGGCAGTGTTCGACTCCTGATCCCGGCGGCCTTAATTGCATGTCTTCCCCCCCCATCTCTCTCCTCACCTCCTGTCAGCCTACTGTCTGTCCCTCCATAAAAAATATAAAATAAAGGCGAAAGCCACAAAAAAAATAGGTAAAAATGGCATTTCATTCCTCTTTTTACCGTCCTAAAATGTGTGTGTGTGTGTGTGTGTGTGTGTGTGTGTGTGTGTGTGTCTCTCCCTAGGCGACGCTGTGGTGGTGTACACCGATGGCTGCTGTTCAAAGAATGGGCAGAAAGGCGCGCGGGCGGGCATCGGTGTGTACTGGGGTCCCAACCATCCTCTGTGAGTTGAAGGGTTACACATGCATGCTCGCTCACACACACACACACACACACACACACACACACAGCTGAACATTGTATGTATACTCTACTGCAGTGGTTCCCAAGTGGTTTAGCTCGAGACCCAACATTTTAGAAAATGTCTTGAAATAACAATGTACTTGTGACCCGACCCGCTCTTTCGGAAACACTGCTCTACAGCGCTGCTTGTCCATAAGCCACGCCGTCGTACAGTAGAAATTAAGCTTGACCCATGTAGGACTGATTATTTTCTAAATCATGACAGTTTTCTGAAACCTGTGTTTCTATGTCAATGGTGCTCAAACTATTTCATGTCAAGGAGCCCCAGAATTATAATTGCCCCTCACACACCCCCCCCCCCCCCCCCCCCCCATTCTGTTTTTTTTTGTTCCAGACACCCAAAGTGGTGTCTGGGCGGGGACCCCCAGGGGTCCTTGAGGGAGTTTCAGGGGGTCCCCAGCTAAATGATAGTTAACCAAATGGACCCCTATGGGTCCATTTGACTCTGAGTCAAATGGAACCAGGGGGTCCCAGAGTTGGAAATGTCATTAAATGGGGGTCCGTAGACTAAAGCATGTCAAACTGGGGGTCCTTGAAATTAAACGGGTTGAGAATCACTGCTAGAGCACAAACACAAAATACTGAATGATTCCCATAACAGGTCGGTAACTCAGGAGAGTTTGGGAACCCAGTGGTTCCCAAAATGGGGTCCGGGGACCCCCAGGGGTCCTTGAGGGAGTTCCAGGGGGTCCCCAGCTAAATGATACTTAGGAACCCAAATGGACCCTTATGGGTCTGTAACTCTGAGAGTGTACAAAAAGGTTCAATTTGGTTCCATTTGTACACTCTCCGTCTCAGAGTATAATTAACATTGATTTTACAATATAAATTGGGGGGTCTCAGAGATGGAAAAGAAATGCCATTAAATGGGGGTCCGTAGCCTAATGCATGTCAAACTGGGGGTCCTTGAATTTAAATGGGTTGAGAATTGTCTAGAGCCGTCTCTTATGGGGGTCTCCTAGCATATCTCTTCAATTGGGGGTCAATTTGGGAGTCCTTGAGTGAAAAAGTTTGGGAACCACTGATGTGAAGAAAACCTGGATATTTGACATTCAGTAGTATGACTATTATGGTCAATAACTAGGTCAATGTTGCCATCTTGTGGTCACCGCTGAGAAGACAGCCAACACTCAATTATCATTCACCAAATTTGTGCAATAATGTATACACAGTGAAGGCCTGGTCCAAAAATATGCATATCAAAACATGACTAAGACAAATTAAAGAACCCTTATGGCAGTCTTATGACCAAAATACATTATATTTAAATGGTGTCACACCATTATAATGGTGTCAACAAAAATCACACTCGTCTGACGTGAGGGGCACTCTTATCATCATACATCATCTCGTCATGTCAATGTTTGTGTTTACACTTGCCTAATGTGCACAACAAACACTCAGAACTATCAGGTCATATAGGCGGTACAATGCAAAACAATTGTTTGTGTCAGTGTTGTTTTTGGCAGCACATTTCTATTTTAGTTTTAGTCAGTCTCTTGAATAGTTTCCATTTAGTTTTAGTCACATTTTAATCACCTGGAATGTTTTAGTGTTAGTCTAATTTTAGTCAAGCTTTAGTCGACTAAATCTACAGTTGATTTAGTCAAAGAAAATGTATTTTGGCTGGTCTTGATGCTGTCGTAACGACCGTTTCTTTTCACTTAAAATAGACGATCTACAAGCTCACAACGCGTCGCAGCGCGATGCATTGTGAGCTTGTAGATCGTCTTAATTTTAGCTTAGTTTTCATGTAGTTTCCATTTAGTTTTCGTCAGTGAAAAAAGGTAGTCGACGGACATTTTTCGTCTTAGTTTTAGTCGACGAAAACAACACTGGTTTGTGTTTACCCAAACCCTCAAAGCTGGGGAGGGCATAGCGCCCCTCAAAAATCTCAATTTGCCATGGACAAGACTATGGGCTCCATTTTCTTCACCGCTAAACCCCTTATGCCTAAACTTCTTTGCCTTTTTTACTATTTTGAAAAACATTTTTGAATAGTTCAACTGGCCAATCTACATTGGCACGTTGTGAGCTTGTATACTGGCCATTTTAACTACCGGTATTCAAAAATGTTTTTCAAAATAGTAAAAAAGGCAAAGAAGTTTAGGGATAAGGGCTTTAGCGATGACGAAAATGGTCTTTGCCACGGACACATTTTGTCTGTGTGCGTGATGGTAAGGCAATAGCACGCATCGGTGTCGTTTTTGACAGCATATTTAGATTTTTAGTCATATTTTCTTGAATAGTTTTCATTTAGTTTTAGTCACATTTTAGTTGGCCTCGGAAACCCAGAGGTTTTTACTTCCAGGGAGAAAAAAAAACATTTTAGTCACTTGTTTTTAGTGTTAGTCTAGTTTTAGGCTGATGGAGGGGAAAGGAACTGGTTGGAATAACGTGTTCCTTCCACGCGCTACGTCCAACCAGGGAAACTCCCCCCTGTCAGGTGTAAAGGAGCAACTTGGACACTCAGGCATGAAGGAAGCATGAGTTCAAGTCTGTTGCTCTCCCCTTGTCCCCCATATATGGGGACTAGGTTGTGTAGAGCCCAGGATCACATTAGATGATTGACACTGGGGTGAAAAATGGGTTACAAAATCGTGGGATAAAAAATATATATTAAAAAGAATGGCAGGCTTTGATGCCGTCGTAATTCCTGATTTTACACTTGCTGAAAATAGCTGATCTGCAAGCTCACAACGCGTCGCAGCATGCAACCAAGTGTAAAATGACTCGCACTGGATCTCTTGTCCACTAGTCCCTTCCTAACATTTTAGTTTAGTTTTTTAGCTGTTGACGAAATTGCCAATACATTTAGTCTTAGTTTAGTCACCATAGCTTAGTTTTCATTTAGTTTCCATTTAGTTTTCGTCAGTGAAAAAAGTAGTCCACGAAAAAACTTTGTCTTAGTTTCAGTCGACACAAACAACACTGGACGGACACTGATCTGTGCTCTTTGTAATAGTTTTTTCCCCCCTTTTTTATTATTATAAAGGAACGTTGCAGAGCCGCTCCTTGGAAGACAAACCAACCAGAGAGCAGAATTACAGGTGAATATTCAAGCCACACATCACACATCAAACGGGTGTTTTGTGTTTCAATATTTGTATTAAATGGAAACGAAAGAGACTATGCCCCACGAGCATGACTACACGTGGGGCACAACATATAACACACTTAACAGTACAATAGCAGACCCGCCCCCTACCATGGCCCAGGAAATGATTCTCTGTTCATTTTCCTCATAGACATTTCAAAAAGTATTTATTTAAAGACCTTTTTAAGCCTCGTACAAAGCCAACTCTTGTCGTGACAAATCATGACAATAATTACAATGTTTTGGGCCGATCAAATAATTAGTAAGAAGAAAAACAAAACAAATAGTGTTGTATCTTTGCCTTTATTTTCTTCTTTCAAATTATTTGATCGGCACAAATTTTTGTGTTTGTCATGATTGTCACGATCCAAGTTGGCTTTGGTCTAAATGGGTTGCTTTGTTCAAGATGTGTGTGTGTGTGTGTGTGTGTGTGTGTGTGTGTGTGTGTGTGTGTGTGTGTGTGTGTGTGTGTGTGTGTGTGTGTGTGTGTGTGTGTGTGTGTGTGTGTGTGTGTGTGTGTGTGTGTGTGTGTGTGTGTGTGTGTGTGTGTGTGTGTGTGTGTGTGCGTGCGTGCACAGGCGGCCGTCAAAGCCCTGGAGCAGGCAAAGGACATGGACATCAATAAACTGGTTCTCTACACAGACAGCAAGTTCACCATTAATGTAATGAGAGTGCTGCTGCTGTCAGGTTGAAATGAGTAGCAGTGGGTGTGGTTGTCTGGACCCACTGAAAAATCTGCCATTCATTATCCCCCCCCCCCCCCCCCCCCATGGAGAAACATACATTTGTATCAATTATTTAATAAAAAAATCTAATCGTTGATTCCGTGAAGAAAAGTAAAAACGCTAAACAAAGGGTATCTATTAACACTTTCATGATCCAAACGTAGGTTCCAAAGATATACAGATCTGTAGAGCTTTTAGAGTGGCGCAAACCACTCCTATAGACAGCTGTGTGTGTACGGTGTGTGTGTGTGTGTGTGTGTGTGTGTGTGTGTGTGTGTGTGTGTGTGTGTCTGTGTCCGAGCACGGAAATAGCATATTGTCACCACTATCTAGATTGACTTGTAGATCTGCTGTTTTCAGAGGGCAACCAAACATAAAATGACTTGTCTTCTAGTTCTACTGGATCTCTTCTACACTCATCTCTTTTAGTCTAGTTTTTATTTGTTGGACAAAATTGTCAATATAGTCTTAGTTTTAGTCATCGTCATCGTTTTTTGGGGTTTTTGTGTTTGATTGACTGATTGACTACTTTATTGGCAGAAATGTAATCAATACGGGGTACAGTCAAACATAAATGTAATCAGTACAGGGTACAGTCAAACATAAATGTAATCAGTACAGGGTACAGTCAAACAGAAATGTAATCAGTACAGGGTACAGTCAAACATAAATGTAATCAGTACAGGGTACAGTCAAACAGAAATGTAATCAGTACAGGGTACAGTCAAACATAAATGTAATCAGTACAGGGTACAGTCAAACAGAAATGTAATCGGTACAGGGTACAGTCAAACATAAATGTAATCAGTACAGGGTACAGTCAAACAGAAATGTAATCAGTACAGGGTACAGTCAAACAGAAATGTAATCGGTACAGGGTACAGTCAAACAGAAATGTAATCAGTACAGGGTACAGTCAAACAGAAATGTAATCAGTACAGGGTACAGTCAAACAGAAATGTAATCAGTACAGGGTACAGTCAAACAGAAATGTAATCAGTACGGGGTACAGTCAAACACGTCCAATGGGATCACTGAAAAAAGTCCTTGCCGTCTTGTTTTCATTCAGGTCCTGGGTATTCAATTCATAATCATGACCTAAAAAAGAACAACAAAATTCTAATCATCATAAAAGGTAAAAATAACAATAATATGTACAGGTTGGGGAACAAAGAATGGGTTATAAGGAGGTGAGGGTAGTCACTAGACTAAGGGTGGGGTGGGGGGGTAATCATTTCCTCTCCCTTTGGCATGCTGAAAGGTGGATTTCAGGCCTGTTTTAAAGGACGCCAGGGATTTGCATTTTTTTGAGGGAGGGAGTCAGGGCATTCCACACTTGAGTGGCAGTGCTGTAGGTAGTCGACGACAATAAAATCGTCATAGTTTTCAACACTGCCACTCGGATAAAAGTGCTATATAAATGCACCATGTACCATTATTGACTTTTTTTTTGCCGCCGTCTTTGTTTGGCGTCGTGGCCTGGCGTCGTGGGCCAGGCGTGACCAGCTGGGTGAAGAACTGGAAGCTGAACGGATGGAGGTTGAAGTCGGGAGGAGGAGAGGTCGTCAACAAGGAGGATTTCATGCAGCTGGACGAGCTGAACTCTGAGATGGAGGTGGTCTGGGTAAATACGACACATCACTGGAGCTGTTAAATAAACTATTGAAAAAGACACATTTTCAAAGAAAAAAAATCTAATAAATTAAGTCCCTCACATTTGTATGTCAATTAAACCCTGCACATAATTCTACAGTCATTATTTATTTTATGTATTTAACCAGTAAAAACCACATTGAGACTGAAGTCTCTTTTGTGTGAACTGGCCAAGAGTAACAATACATACAAGACAAGACGATAACAGGACAAACATGCAACGCTCAACGCTCAAAAACGTTGAGAACCCCTGCTGTAGAAGAAACTCAGCGTGAATTTAAAGGACAACTTTAGTTTTTTTCAACCAAGGTTTTAAGTAAAAGTAAAAGGTGAGTGTATTTTTTGCTGCGTTTTTTCGTTTTAGGGATTTTAGCTGTTTTTGACCCCAAGATATTTATACAAATCAACCCATTCAATGGATAAAACTCCAATATGAGAACCTATTGGCAACAAAAGGAAAAAATAGAATAGAAATAATCTGTTCTTGAGAGATTCTTAAAACTCTGACTGGGGAAGTTGTAGATAATAAATACAATAGAAATACTATACTACCGGGTTCCCCCCGGTTGGACGTATAGCACGTGGAAGGAACACGTTATTCCAACCAGTTCCCTTTCCCCCTCCATCAGGTGCCCCAGCTGTCCAGGGGGAGGCAGCATAGAGACCAGGATTACTGCATGGTCTTTTCGTGTGAGGGTACCTACCCTGGAAACATGTCACTTAATTAACTGAGTAACTCAGGTTATGTAGTCAAAGTGTTAATATTGGGCTAACTCTCTCTCTCTCCCCCCCCCCCCCCCCAGTTGCACATCCCAGGGCATGCTGGCTACACAGGAAATGAAGAAGCAGACAGGCTGTCCAGAGAGGGAGCGGCCAAGTCTTAAAAAAACAACCAATGGAAAGAGATGGCTTTTTCGAAGTAACCAATGGAAGAGCAGTGTTCTGGGATGGCCTTTTTTCGAAGTACGGTAACCAATGGATGGCCGCTTTTAAGTTCAGTTACCAATAGGAAGGCAGCGCTGTCTCAGGGACCCTCAAGGGTTTGTTTTAGGGGTTTCCAAATGGACCCCTTAACCCAGGGTTCCCCAATTAGCGCCCCCTTGTGGCCCCTGGAAGATTTTCTTTTTTTTGTCGTGTTTGGTACAGCGTTCTGTCGGTTTGATACGAGACATTTTACAGCCCAGAATTAACTGCTTTGTGTTTAGTCTCGCGTATAGCCAGACAACTATTCCACAATCTCCGAATGCTATGTATACTGAGTCTGTAAACAAGTAAGACGCGCAAACGCGGGAAGCGACGCAGCTGTGTGTGTGTGTGTGTGTGGTTGTTTGTGTGTGCGTGTGTGTGTGTGTGTGTTTGTGTGTGTGTGTGTGTGTGCTACAGCTGCGCCCTCTGGTGGCGGGCGGGTGGTGTCACAGCGGGACAGACACACAGACACACAGACATGAGCTGCAGGGTCTCATAGTTAATGCTCATTGCGTTCGCAATCACTGCGTTCACAACTACACCTCACGAAATCCGTCATTTTGTCATTTCCGTTTTGTGAAAATATTTATTCTAAGCAGCAAGCTATATCATATGCTTTTGATTATTTTTTGATTTTTCAGGTATATTAGGAGCGTTGTTCCAGACGGTCTGTATGACAGGAAAACATTAGAATATTGTGGGGAGGCCAACCGTCTGGCCCACGCGAGACTGTAGTTTGTGTTTTAATATTTAAATATTTTATGAAAGCGGAATTCTGTGTTCAGAACGAACGGCTGTTGTTGATGTGGAATGGTGGACGTATTTCAGAGAAGCTGTCAGATGCGTTTTGTCTTTTTGTTTAATAAATTTAACTTTTCACTGAATCATAGATCCTGGTTTAATGAGAACATGTTTCTATTGTTGATTCGTTGTAGCATGGATGGGCAGTGTTGGGGAGTATTAAGCTACATGTAGCTGAGCTACGTAGCTGAGCTACATTTTGCTGTAGCTTGTGGTATTTTAGCTACATTCATATTTGTGTACCTCGTCAAGTAGCTCAGCTACCTTTTGGGTCATTTTTTGTAGCTTAGCTACTGAAGTTACAAGCTACAATTTTGGGCAATAACATGAAAGAAATATATAAATTTTGACCATTGGTTGCTGTGTTAATTCTTGTACTAGAACCCCCTTTGAGAAATCAAGGACTGTTCCTTTTTCTGATTGCTTTGAGGGCATATCAGCACTTGACAGCTGCCTCTAATTGGCCTCTGATTGGCCCTGGTATCACAGGGTGGGAGGGGTCTCCCAGGGGGGAGCAGGGGTCTCCTAGAGGGGAGGAGGGGTCTCCCAGAGGGGAGCAGGGGGAGGAGGGGTCTCCCAGAGGGGAGCAGGGTGGGGGGGTCTCCCAGAGGGGAGCAGGGTGGGGGGGTCTCCCAGAGGGGAGCAGGGTGAGGAGGGGTCTCCCAGAGGGAGCAGGGGGAGGGGGGGTCTCGTCTCCCAGAGGGGAGCAGGGTGGGGGGGTCTCCCAGAGGGGAGCAGGGTGGGGGGGTCTCCCAGAGGGGAGCAGGGGGAGGAGGGGTCTCCCAGAGGGGAGCAGGGGGAGGAGGGGTCTCCCAGAGGGGAGCAGGGTGGGGGGGTCTCCCAGAGGGGAGCAGGGTGGGGGGGTCTCCCAGAGGGGAGCAGGGTGAGGAGGGGTCTCCCAGAGGGGAGCAGGGTGGGAGGAGGGGTCTCCCAGAGGGGAGCAGGGGAGGAGGGGTCTCCCAGAGGGGAGCAGGGTGAGGAGGGGTCTCCCAGAGGGGAGCAGGGTGAGGAGGGGTCTCCCAGAGGGGAGCAGGGTGAGGAGGGGTCTCCCAGAGGGAGCAGGGAGGAGGGGTTTCCAGAGGGGAGCAGGGTGGGGGGGTCTCCCAGAGGGGAGCAGGGTGGGGGGGTCTCCCAGAGGGGAGCAGGGTGGGGGGGTCTCCAGAGGGGAGCAGGGTGAGGGAGGGGTCTCCCAGAGGGGAGCAGGGTGAGAGGGGTCTCCCCGAGGGGAGCAGGGTGAGGAGGGGTCCTCCCGAGGGGAGCAGGGTGAGGAGGGGTCTCCCAGAGGGGGAGGAGGGGTCTCCCAGAGGGGAGCAGGGTGAGGAGGGGTCTCCCAGAGGGGAGGAGGGTCTCCCAGAGGGGAGCAGGTGAGGAGGGGTCTCCAGAGGGAGCAGGGTGAGGAGGGGTCTCCCAGAGGGGAGCAGGGGGAGGAGGGGTCTCCCCGAGGGAGCAGGGTGGGAGGGGTCTCCCAGAGGGGAGGAGGGGTCCTCCCAGAGGGGAGGGGTCTCCCAGAGGGGAGGAGGGGTCTCCCGCATGTACTTTCTCAATTTAACGCTGAAAAATAAAAAGTAGCTGAGCTACTTTGAGCTACTTTTCCATGTAGCTGTAGCTTTACAAGCTACATCTCTCGGTGGTAGCTATGTAGCTTGATCAAGCTACTGCCATGGTGAGCTACTTGTAGCTTTACAAGCTACGCTTTCAAAGTAACTTGCCCAACACTGTGGATGGGAACACACACGCACATGTTTAGGACTTTGTGAGCTCTTTATGATTGTCTATATTGCTGCGTATTAAACTGACTATCAGATTTTAAGTCTATTTTAGTTGTAGTCGTAGTCTCTTGAATTGTTTTAATTTAGTTTTAGTCACCTGGAATGTTTTAGTGTTAGTCTAGTTTTGGTCGACTAATATCATAAGATTTTAGTTATGCTATTTTCAGCATGCAACTAATTGTAAAATGACTTATAATGGATATCTTGTCCACTAGTCCCTTCCTAACATTTTAGTCTAGTTTTTATTTGTTGACGAAATTGTCAATATATTTAGTCTTAGTTTTAGTCATCATAGCTTAGTTTTCATTAGTTTGAGTGGATTTTGATTTTCAAAAAACAGGTTTTGAATGTTTCACAGTCTGTGCAATGAATCTAGATTCTAGAATATGAAGGTTTCACTATTTAATTATAATAGCCTACATCACAAGGTCACATGACCATATGGAGCTTACGTGTTACCCATGCCCTTATATGGGGTGTACAGACTATGACGCAAGCTTGGATAGTATCGACCTCTTTGACCCTGCTCCTTATATGGCTTGCCTCTGGCTATCTTGTATATGGGTTGGGTGTCAGTGTTGTTTTTGTCGACTAAAACTTTTTCATTGACGAAAACTAGATGAAAACTAAGCAATGATGACTAAAACTATTAAGACTAATATATTGACAATTTGTCAACAGATAATAACTAGACTAAAGTGTTAGTCTAGTTAGTGAGGTGAAGGGACTCACAACGCGACGCGTTGTGAGATTTAGTCGACTAAATCTTATGACATTTTGTCGACTGAAATTAGACCAAATCATTCCGGGTGACTAAAATGTGATTAAAACTAACTGAAACCTTCTCAGGAGACTATGACTGAAACTAAAATCTAAATTTTTGACAAAAACAACACTGGTGGCTGTCTAGTATGGTTTTCGTGTAGAGTTCCAAAGCTAATGGTAAATTATCGGACAGGACAAACTCTCTTCAACATTGCCAACAGCCTAAAGTGAGCTTGTAGATCAGCTATTTAGCGTGGATCAAAAGATAACTGAGCACAACTATCATTGAACAGGAAGCAATACTTTTTTTTATAGTTTTGATACAAATCAAAACTGTATTTATTTGAAACGTTAAAGCCACAGAGTAAAAAAAATAAATCTTCTCAATAATTTGATGAAAATCGTATTTACAATATATAATGCATGATGTGACATGTCTTAACCCATTCTGAACGGGAACCCATTTTGGTGTTGGCATCATGTTATGCTTTAGCTATTGAAAAATAGCAGATCTACAAACTCATAGCGCACCACCGAGTGGCGCGATACGAGCTTGTAGGTCTGCTATTTTTGAAAAATCGAAGAACGACTGACATTTTTTAGAATCTGATCTCAGGTCAGAATGGGTTCATCAGACCAGTGTGTGTCCAGTGGAAACCTCGTATGAATCTGATCTCAGGTCAGAATGGGTTCATCAGACCAGTGTGTGTCCAGTGGAAACCTCGTATGAATCTGATCTCAGGTCAGAATGGGTTAATGTCCACAGAGGAGCTGCGTCCTCCACTAGACTCCATGAATCTCTGACGCTTCGGCCGAACGTGACGATAAGATGATGATGTCACATCCAGACAGTGAACGTGTTGATTGGTCGAGGGACTCACACCGATGCTGTCATCGTCCACCCCGACGTCGGTCACCTCAGAATAGTCCAACCTCCGCTGGACCGTGGGCGTGTCCCACAGAGCGAGCGCGTCGGCAGACGTCTCTCCGGTGCGTTTGGCAGCGGGGCCGATCAGCCGTTGGTTCTCTGGGGTCTCCAGAACCATCCGCACACGCTTCAGAGATAAAGTCCAACCGCCGCTTTACGTCCGGCCCAAAGAGCCACGAGCGCAGTGGCAGACGCAGCGGCGGACGTCTCTTCGGGGCGTTTGGCTGCGGGGGGTTCGGCCGCCGGTTCTCGGGCGTCTTCAGAAGCATCTTATGCTCCTGACACTCTTCGAAAAGGCCAACCGCCGCCTAACGTCCGGCCCAAAGAGCCACGAGCGCAGCGGCAGACGCAGCGGCGGACGTCTCTTTGGGGCGTTTGGCAGCGGCGGGATCGGCCGTCGGTTCTCGGGTGTCTCGGAACCATCGGACACGCTTCCAAAAAGTCCAAGCGGCGCCGAACAACCTCTGGCCTGTAGAGGCCGCCGCCGCTGCTGACAGAGCGAGCGTCGTCTGGCCCGCAGAGCGAGGGGAACGGCGGACGTGGAAGGCGTCTCTTCTCCGGGGCCTTTGGCAGTGAGGGGAGGAGGACTCTGGCAACGTTGTTGGGTGGAGTCGTGGGGGCTCTTCATGGAGCTGAAACCATCTTTAATAATAATTATTATTAGTAGTAGTAATGTTATCTCCGCTCCTCTATGTGTCCCTCTTCAACACACGTACTGTTATAATATTAATAATTACAGTGATATATAGTATTATCAGTAGTAGTAATGTTATGATATCTGCTCCTCTCTGCTCTGTGTCTCCAACACTGAAAGATCTGTCACTCTGAGCCAACCTTTATTATGGAGCTCAACCAATCAGAGCTTAAGCGCTTGTGTACGTCTGTTGTGTACACAAGCATTATTATGTCGTATGTGTTTGTGTATGGTAGCAACTACCTTAGCAACCACTGTTTTATCAAGGCCGCTCCTGTTTGCCATAGCAACCATGTTTCTTACCCCTAGCAACCACATATTTACCATAGCAACCATTGCTTTATACCATAGCAACCACATGTTTATCATGGCAACCATTGCTTTATACCATAGCAACCACATGTTTATCATAGCAACCATTGCTTTATACCATAGCAACCACATGTTTATCATAGCAACCATTGCTTTATACATAGCAACCACATGTTTATCATAGCAACCATTGCTTTATACCATAGCAACCACATGTTTATCATAGCAACCATTGTTTAAGACCTTAGCAACCACATGTTTATCATAGCAACCATTGCTTTATACCATAGCAACCACTGTTTTATCATAGCAACCACATGTTTACCATAGCAACCATTGTTTAGATCATAGCAACCACCCATTTTACCATAGCAACCGCCGGTTAGACCCTAGCAACCATGCTTTTTACCATAGCAACCACTGTTTTAGACCATATCAACCACCTATTTTACCATAGCAAACGCCTGTTAGACCCTAGCCACATCATACTGCTGATCAGAGCCGAAGAGTTTGATCAATCCTCATGCCCCCCCCCCCCCCCCCCCCCGCAGCCCCGCCTCCCCCCCCCCCCCACCCCCCCCCCCCCCCCCGCCGCAGCGCGGAAAAAAATAAGTTGTTTCGCTGGTACTTTTAAAGCAGCTTCTATAGGCCAATGTCCAAGCCAAGGTGAGGACTTTCAGGAATATATTATTTTTTATTATGAGAGAGAGAGAGAGAGAGAGAGGGAGAGAGAGAGAGAGAGAGAGAGAGGGAGATATAGAGAGATACGGAGAGAGAGAGAGAAAGAGAGATCATAGCTGGCGGCGGGTGCGTACCTTGGGTACCTTTGGGTAGGCTACAGAATTGCGTTGGGGGGGTGGGACTGTCGCCGCGGATTTATTTATTTATTTATTTCCCAAATGGTCTAAAAATGAGTTCTTTAGCATACTTTTACCATTGAATTAGCCTATACACAGACAGCGACTGATCAGCCTATTTTGGACGATATGGGTCTTTTCTCGAGTCAGTGTGTAGTCTCACTAGTCTGTGGTTAGGTCTCTTCGGTGAATCTTGATCAGTGTTGGGCGCGTTCGGAAATAGCGCACTGAGCCCACTGTGCAATGCAAACTAATAGGCGAGTGTGCTCCGGTGTGGTATTTCCGAACACAGCCCTTTATGTCACGCCTCAAGAACAACTACAAAAGAAACAGATTAGCACTTTTTAACACCTCTTGGACGGCCGGTGTCTCTCAAGACAGACTGTTGCCTGAGGAACAACAGGGGAGGCGCTGTTTTCCCGAATATTTGACGATGGGATTCTCAGATTGCCGGCGGAGAGGTCCAAAATGTTCGGAATTCCCAGAAAATATGTAATGTAAATGTAAAATGTCCACGAAAATCTTCATGGGGGCCGAAAGGGGCCCTAGGATTCTTCATGGGGGCCATGGCCCCGTGGCCCCCACAGACTCTACGTCGCTGCTGCTGATCCCCCACAGTTAGTGTTGAAGTGTTGAGAGTTTGTCTACATGGCTTGCTCCGGGTATCTTGTATATGGGTGGGTGTCTACTGTCTAGTATTGTGTTTTTCGTGTGGAGTTCCAGAGCTTTTGGTTAATTAAACTATCATTTACATCCTGATTCCTATAAGGCAAAAATGTCAGATTTTAATTATGCTTTAAGTATAGCATGTGACGTGTCAAACCAGCGGATTTGACCGTTATCATACCATTGATACTGGCATACTTGCCCTTGGCTGAACATAGTCTGGTCAAGGTTTCCTCCTGGTGGACGTGTCATTTCCAGCGCATGGAAACTAGGGGCTACTAATATATAGCCTACTATTCTCTGCCTATCGGGACGTAACTCAGACGGCGCTGAGTCGGGTCTGGTGACCGTCGCAACGCTCGGCACGGCGACTCGCTCGGCTAGCGCCTCGGTCGGCAGTGCCTCACGTGGCTCAAGGCCACCAGACACGGCGCGCCTCCGTCAGGACATCAGTGACATTATCACCCGTCACTGACATACTGAGACTGTGAGTATGCCAGTATGGCCATACTGGCCCTATTCAAAGGTGTGATAACGGCCATACTGGCCCCATTCAATGGTATGATAACGGTCGAATGGGTGCAGTCAAACTAGGGGTTATTCATGATTCTGAATCCATTCCAAGCATTAGTTTTGCACGAAAAACACTCCTTGGGCTAAATTAGGCCATAGCCACTTGCCCAAATGTGCCCAAATGTGCATGCCGACCTCATCACCTTTACATACATTTTAAGATTGTAGTCATTACACAGTGAGCCCTCCATGGCCAGGCACCTCCTTACCTCTCTGACCTGCTCCAACCGTATGTGGTACCACCAAAGACGTGGTACCAGGGAGGTGCCAGGGAGGCACCACCAGTGACACTTTGGAGTGCTCACCAGAGTCACCACTGTACCTGACGAGGAGGCGGCGGCATCAACTCAGATTGGCAGAGCGAGAGATTAGCCATGTGCGTTGTCTATTACCGCGCCCAGGGCTATTGTCTCCTCACTCTGTGTGTGCCTGACAGGAGAGCTGCTGTTTACCCAGTTTTATTTTTGGCAGCAAATTTCTATTTTAGTTTTAGTCATAGTCTCTTGAATAGTTTTCATTTAGTTTTAGTCACATTTTAGTCAACTGGGATGTTAGTCTAGTTTTAGTCGACTAAATCTTTTTTGTTGTTTTTTTTTTTTTGCTAAATCGACAGTTGATTTAATTGAACAAAATGTATTTTGGCGGGCCTTGATGCCGTCGTAATGACAGTTTTATTTTCACTTGCTGAAAATAGCCGATCTACAAGCCCACAACATGCCGCAGCGCGGTGCGTTGTGAGCTTGTAGATCGGCTATTTTCAGCTTGCAACTAATTGTAAAATGACTTATACTGGATCTCTTGTCCACTAACATTTTGTCCCTAACATTTTATTCTAGTTTTTATTTTTTGACGAAATTGTCAGTATATTTAGTTTTAGTCATCATAGCTTAGATTTAATTTAGTTTCCATTTAGTTTTTGCCAGTGGAAAAAGGTAGTCGACGAACATTTTTCGTCTTAGTTTTAGTCGACGAAAACAACACTGTGGTTACCAAGGCAACGCACTGGTTTTCAAGGTTGCGGTCACAGAAGACACCACAATACATATACATTCATTTGGGTGCCTTGCGTCTCTCAAATAATCAAATTTATTGCGCACTGCTGTGCATAACGAGAACGCTCAACCACGGACATTCCCCGCTGTTCACAGTCACCACAGTCCCTCTCAGCTGTCTGTCTCTCCTACACTGTCTGTCTCTCTCTCCACTGTCCTACTGTCTGTCTCTCCTACACTGTCTGTCTCTCTCTCCGCTGTCCTACTGTCTGTCTCTCCTACACTGTCTGTCTCTCTCTCCGCTGTCCTACTGTCTGTCTCTCCTACACTGTCTGTCTCTCTCTCCGCTGTCCTACTGTTTGTCTCTCCTACACTGTCTGTCTCTCTCTCCGCTGTCCTACTGTCTGTCTCTCCTACACTGTCTGTCTCTCTCAGCTGTCCTACTGTCTGTCTCTCCTACACTGTCTGTCTCTCTCCGCTGTCCTACTGTCTGTCTCTCCTACACTGTCTCCCTCTCAGCTGTCCTACTGATTGTCTCTCCTACACTGTCTGTCTATCAGCTGTGCAACTGTCTGTCCCTCCTACACTGTCTCCCTCTCAGCTGTCCAACAGTCTGTCTCTCCTACACTGTCTCTCTCTCAGCTGTCATACTGTCTGTCTCTCTCTCAGCTGTCCTACTGTCTGTCTCTCCTACACTGTCTGTCTCTCTCAGCTGTCCTACTGTCTGTCTCTCCTACACTGTCTGTCTCTCTCTCAGCTGTCCTACTGTCTATCTCTCCTACACTCTCCCTCTTAGCTGTCCTACTGTCTGTCTCTCCTACACTGTCTCCCTTTTCAGCTGTCCTACTGTCTGTCTCTCCTACACTGTCTGTCTGTCTCTCTCAGCTGTCCTACTGTCTGTCTCTCCTACACTGTCTGTCTCTCAGCTGTCCTACTGATTGTCTCTCCTACACTGTCTGTCTCTCAGCTGTCCTACTGTCTGTCTCTCCTACACTGTCTCCCTCTCAGCTGTCCTACTGATTGTCTCTCCTACACTGTCTGTCTCTCAGCTGTCCTACTGTCTGTCTCTCCTACACTGTCTGTCTCTCAGCTGTCCTACTGTCTGTCTCTCCTACACTGTCTCCCTCTCAGCTGTCCAACAGTCTGTCTCTCCTACACTGTCTCCCTCTCAGCTGTCCTACTGTCTGTCTCTCCTACACTGTCTCCCTCTCAGCTGTCCAACAGTCTGTCTCTCCTACACTGTCTCCCTCTCAGCTGTCCTGTCTGTCTCTCCTACACTGTCTGTCTCTCAGCTGTCCTACTGTCTGTCTCTCCTACACTGTCTGTCTCTCAGCTGTCCTACTGTCTGTCTCTCCTACACTGTCTCTCTCTCAGCTGTCCTACTGTCTGTCTCTCCTACACTGTCTGTCTGTCTCTCTCTCTCTCAGCTGTCCTACTGTCTGTCTCTCCTACACTGTCTGTCTCTAACAGCTGTCCTACTGTCTGTCTCTCATACACTGTCTGTCTCTCTCTCAGCTGTCATACTGTCTGTCTCTCCTACACTGTCTCCCTCTTAGCTGTCCTGTCTCTCTCCTACACTGTCTCCCTCTCAGCTGTCCTACTGTCTGTCTCTCCTACACTGTCTCCCTCTCAGCTGTCCTACTGTCTGTCTCTCCTACACTGTCTGTCTCTCTCTCAGCTGTCCTACTGTCTGTCTCTCTCAGCTGTCCTACTGATTGTCTCTCCTACACTGTCTGTCTCTCAGCTGTCCTACTGTTTGTCTCTCCTACACTGTCTGTCTCTCAGCTGTCCTACTGTCTGTCTCTCCTACACTGTCTGTCTCTCAGCTGTCCTACTGATTGTCTCTCCTACACTGTCTGTCTCTCAGCTGTCCTACTGTCTGTCTCTCCTACACTGTCTCCCTCTCAGCTGTCCAACAGTCTGTCTCTCCTACACTGTCTCCCTCTCAGCTGTCCTACTGTCTGTCTCTCCTACACTGTCTCCCTCTCAGCTGTCCTACTGTTTGTCTCTCCTACACTGTCTGTCTCTCAGCTGTCCTACTGTCTGTCTCTCCTACACTGTCTGTCTCTCAGCTGTCCTACTGATTGTCTCTCCTACACTGTCTGTCTCTCAGCTGTCCTACTGTCTGTCTCTCCTACACTGTCTCCCTCTCAGCTGTCCAACAGTCTGTCTCTCCTACACTGTCTCCCTCTCAGCTGTCCTACTGTCTGTCTCTCCTACACTGTCTCCCTCTCAGCTGTCCAACAGTCTGTCTCTCCTACACTGTCTCCCTCTCAGCTGTCCTACTGTCTGTCTCCCCTACACTGTCTCCCTCTCAGCTGTCCTACTGTCTGTCTCTCAGCTGTCCTACTGTCTGTCTCTCCTACACTGTCTCTCTCTCTCAGCTGTCCTACTGTCTGTCTCTCCTACACTGTCTGTCTCTCTCAGCTGTTCTACTGTCTGTCTCTCCTACACTGTCTGTCTGTCTCTCAGCTGTCCTACTGTCTGTCTCTCCTCCACTGTCTCCCTCTTAGCTGTCCTACTGTCTGTCTCTCCTACACTGTCTCCCTCAGCTGTCCTACTGTCTGTCTCTCCTACACTGTCTCCCTCTCAGCTGTCCTACTGTCTCTCTCCTACACTGTCTGTCTCTCTCTCAGCTGTCCTACTGTCTGTCTCTCTCAGCTGTCCTACTGTCTGTCTCTCCTACACTGTCTGTCTCTCTCTCAGCTGTCCTACTGTCTGTCTCTCCTACACTGTCTGTCTCTCAGCTGTCCTACAGTCTGTCTCTCCTACACTGTCTCCCTCTCAGCTGTCCAACTGTCTGTCTCTCCTATACACTGTCTCCCTCTCAGCTGTCCAACTGTCTGTCTCTCCTATACACTGTCTCCCTCTCAGTTGTCCAACTGTCTGTCTCACCTACACTATCTGTCTCTCTCTCAGCTGTCCAACTGTCTGTCTCTCCTGCACAGACAGACAGACAGTATAGATACATGTATAATTTAAGTCTTTATCTAGGTCAGACTGCTATAGCCTACAAACCTGTCTGCCTGCCTGCCTGCCTGTCTGTCTGTCTGCCTGTCTGTCTGTCTGTCTGTCTGTCTGTCTGCAGTCTCTCTGTATCTTGGTGTCCTCGGTTGCTCTCGGCTGCAGAACACGGGGGGAGAGGATTGATGAAAGGGGAGAGATGGATGGATGAGAAAGAAAAGGGCTGCATGGCTGGACGCATGGGGGAGGCAGAGGAAGAGGAGAGACTGGCTGTTTGGAAGCCCACCTCTGTGGTCTAATTCTGGAACAAAGTGTGGGGGGGAGAGAGAGAGAGAGAGAGAGAGAGAGATATGGTGGAAGGTAATTGGGCTTCACTTTCTCTCTGATATTCTTTGTTTCTGTCACATTCTTTCTCTCATTATGTCTCTCTCCTTCGTGCTCCTCGTCTGTCTGTCTGTCTGTCTGTCTGTCTGTCTGTCTGTCTGTCTGTCTGTCTGTCTGTCTGTCTGTCTGTCTGTCTGTCTGTCTGTCTGTCTGTCTGTCTGTCTGTGTGTCTCTCTCTCTCTCTCTCTCTCTCTCTCTCTCTCTCTCTCTCTCTCTCTCTCTCTCTGGGTGTTTCCCTCATGGTTCACACGCTGCAGCTGAGTGCCTGCCTGCCTGCTCATAAGGGCCAATTTGGTTCCATGTGTACACTCTCAGAGTTACAGACCCATAAGGGTCCATTTGGTTCCAAACTATCATTTAGCTGGGTACCGCCTGGAACTCCCTCATGGGCCCCTGGGGGTCCCCGGACCCCACTTTGGGAACCACTGGTGTAACGACCCTGAAAAAGACCCGGCCGTAACTTGCTCCTCCAAGGGAGCTATAGCTCTCTTGGTGTGGCTTGTTGCTTGCCTTGTCTACGAGTTGGAGATCGGGGTTCAACTCCAGCTCAGGATGCTAAACGTTGCAGTACGTGAGGGCCTTTCTCAGCCCCACCCCTCTCCCACTGTTTATATTGTGTTTAGTTTCCAAGATGGCCACAGCACCATGAGGGGGTGGGGCGGAGGTGAGCGGGCGGAGTCGACATATGCCCTTACTGGGCTGCATTCAAGACACTCGCCTTGTGTCTGACACATGACTTGTGTCTGAACACAGCTTTGATGGATATGTTCTGCCCCCCCTCCCCTCCCACAGTGTTTAGATTATAAACAGAAGAGCATGTTTAAATGCCATGATTGCAGGCTAGTCCTGTCCGCCTCGGCAGGTTCTGTAGAACTGTCGCTGGGACGGCGGAAGGTTTCGACGGCAGGCTGGCATCGCTGTTGCCAGCCAGGGTGTCCTTGTTGGCGGTGGTTTCATATTGTGATTAAGTAGCCTAAGCAGAGTACAGTACTGTATGCATGCATGCATACCCACACCTGACAGGTGAAAACAAGCACCCAGATTAGCATTTCAATGCCTGATCTGCATGTGTACAAGGGACAGGCAACGCAGTCCACTCCACACCGCACCACCGTGTTAAGGTGCCAGACTTGGATGGTTAGAGTGGCGCGATTACATACATAGTCAATGCAAGACGAGAATCGTGCGAACGGGCGCGGCGCGACCTGGTGCGGTATACAAACGGGACGAGCCGAGGCGAATATATATTCAGGTCCAATTCCTCATGGGGGCCCTGCCCCCCCGGCCCCCACAGACTACGTCACTGCCACATGGGCTTCCATTGGAAATGCATTGGAGCGGCCATTAAACACAGACACAAGACAGGCGTCTTGAATGTGTGAATGCAGCCCAGTAAGGGCATGTCGACCCCACCCACTCACCTACGCCCCTCCTGTTGCTGCGGCCATCTTGGAAACTAAACACAATATAAACAATTGGAGAGGGGTGGGGCCGAGAAAGGCCCTTATTGAAACGTATTGATTGCTCAATTAAATGTAATTACTTTGTTTGATCAAGTTTAAAGTAAATACAGAGAAAGTAAAAGATGAGTCTTTATTATTTATTTATTTTTCATTTGCTGCTTTCTTTCGTTTTAGCGATTTTAGCTATTTTTGACAAGGGGGCATTCGAACATCTGTATTTCTTTTTACAAAATGTGATATTTTTGTAATTATTATTATTTACTATAGTCCTACTAGACCCCACACAATTACATCTAGCCATATAGGCTCAATATGTCAGGTTGTCACCTCCCCCTTCACACTCAGTAGATCCATGTGATATGTTGTGGCCAGATGTAATTGTGGGGTCTAGTAGGACTAGTAAATAATACAAAAAATAAATCACTATAACATTTTGTAAAGCCCCATGTTCGAATTCCCCCCGCCCCCTGTAAAGCTGCAGCAAATGAAATAAATAAATAATAGGTCTACTCATCTTTTACTTTCTCTAATAACAACCTAAAACATGAACAACCTTCGTTGAAAATAAAATAAAAACTATAGTTGTCCTTTAACTCAGATATAAAAGCATTGCAATTTGATTTCAAAAGCAACAGTTTTGTGTTTTCCTTTTGGTCTGCAATACGGTTTGGTTATAGCCTACAGCCCTACAATGTAAAGAATTACTGGGGCGTGTGTGTGTGTGTGTGTGTGTGTGTGTGTGTGTGTGTGTGTGTGTGTGTGTGTGTGTGTGTGTGTGTGTGTGTGTGTGTGTGTGTGTGTGTGTGTGTGTGTGTGTGTGTGTGTGTGTGTGTGTGTGTGTGTGTGTGTGTGTGTGTGTGTGTGTGTGTGCGTTTGTGTGACTGTGTGTGTGCGTGTGCGCGCGCAGTGTCTGTGTGGAGGTAGGCTACAGGGTATACATTGGGGAAGAGAGGGAGTTCTCTCTCTCTCTCTCTCTCTCTCTCTCTCCTCCTGGAACCCACCCTCCCCGCTGCGATTTTGTGCGGGTTTGTGCGAGGTCGCATGGAGATCTGAGAGAGAGAGAGAGAGAGAGAGAGAGATATGAGACCAGTTGCATGAGAGGTGTACAGACTTGAGCAGAATGAAAAATAAAGACAGAAGGGAACGAAAGGCAAACGCCTTTTCTGTGTTGTGCTGCAGTGTCCCCTCGCTCTCTCTGAGAGAGAGACTCTCTCTCTCTCTCTCTCTCTCTCGCTCTGCCTCTGTGGAGGAGGCTGCAGCATGCAGCGGCGCGCTCCGCTCACCCCCCCCCCCCCCCCCCTCTCTCTCTCCCTCTCATCCTAGATCCTGCCATCCCTCCCTCCCACCTTGGCTCCCTCCCTCTCCCTCCATCCCTCCCTCTCTCCCTATAGGAATGGATAGAATACTCCGTCGTCCCTGACAAAGAGCACACACACACACACACACACACACACACACACACACACACACACAGAGAGAGAGAGAGAGGGGCGAGAGGGAGACTGGTTGCAGACAGAGAAGAGAACAGACCTCGGCGCCATTTCAGTAGGTGTTCCTTATTTACTGTCTGTCTGTCTGTCTGTCTGTCTGTCTGTCTGTCTGTCTGTGTATTCCATTTACATGTGTTGTTGTTGGAGCTGTTTGCAAAGCTATCTGTTGTTAATGTCACGTACCGCGTTTTCCTCCGCGTGTGTGCTTGTGTGCGCGTGTGTGTGTGTGTGTGTTTGTGTGTGCGTGCGTGCGTGTGCGTGCGTGCGTGAACATTCCAGAGCTACACAGAGACTATGCTTCACTATTCTATTTAGAATCTGACGGAATTTACATATATATTATTATTATTATTATTTAAACTGATCCGGTTTGGGCGAGAGAGAGAGATAACATAATTATCATCAGCTGAAGTTGATTGATAAACCGCCCCCCCCTCATTAAAGAGCCATGAATAGTGCATGTGTCATTGACTGACTGACAGCCTTGATTGATTGATTGATTGAATAATAATTGGACGTCGTTTTGAACAAGATAGCTGATTGATGTTCATTGGGGTTTTATTGGTCTTGCAGTGAATTCAAACATCAATATGTTTTTTTTATTAAATCAAATCCTGTTTTTCTGTTCATTTCATGCTTTTGGTTCTGTTCATTATTATTATTATTATTATTATTATTACTTGACTTGGTAATGGATGGCAGACCGAAAGTTTCTATGATGTCCTCACACACCCTCAGTCTACAGTGTGTGTGTGTGCATGCGTGCATGCCTGCGTGAGTGCGTGCCTGTCTGTGTGTGTCTGTGTGTATGTGTGTGTGTGTGTGTGTGTGTGTGTGTGTGTGTGTGTGCGTGCGTGCGTGTGTGTGTGTGCGTGCGTGTGCGAGCGTGCGTGCATGTGTGTGTTTTTTTCCTCCAGCAGAGCTTTTAGAGATACACAAATCCAGCTGACGTGATTAAATACTAACACTTAAAGCATTTTTACCAGTCAAGCTCTTAATTTGTAAATTTACATTTCCAGTCTACCGGAAGTAGTATTAACCTAGGAAGCTGAACGGAGCCTGGGGAGGCCTTGTTTACAATATTAATCCAAACCGGTACACTGGAACGCTCCACATCGCCGGCTCTGTGCCGTCAAAGAAACGTTGTTTTGACCAAAATGCCACCTGGGACAAGGAATAGGAGATACAGGCGATTGAAAGAAACGGATAGAATGGATTATTATGGCGACGACGATCTAAGATGGGAGATCCGGTGTTGCGCTAACAACATAGCTAGCTAACCGGCTAACATAAGTAGCATTATGGCTCGATCGATCGAATGCACTATATAAAAGCGCAATTGCCATTAATCAACGGCAATGGCGGTAAGCGTAGTGTCAAAAAATAGACTTCAATTGACCTAGATGTATGGCAATGGCGCTGAAAGAATTAAGACACGTTAGTTGTGATTTTAGTGTAGGGATGTCTGCTTCTTTCGTCTCATTTTTTATTTAGGAACGGTCTGAAGACACCTCTGACATATGGCACACTCCCGTGTCCCCGTTTGACACCATATAACTAACGGCTGATTGGATGAATATATTCAAATATTTGCGCCACATTTTCACGATTAAAAAAATAGCAGATCTACAAGCTCATAGCTCGCCACTCGGTGGCACACTATGAGCTTGTAGATCTGCTATTTTTTAAATAGCTAAAGTAGCCTATAACATATGCTTAAAACACCCACAGGGGTTCCCGTGTAGAATGGGTTAAAAGGCCATTTCACCCCTTTTGCAACCATATCTTATTTAACCCATTTAGACCTGACACCAGATTCTACGAAATAAGGCCTTCTAAATCATTACAGTTTTCTGAAAAACCCATGTTTCAGTGGTTCTCAAACATTTACATGTCAAGGACCGAGGACCCCCAAAAATATATGTAATTGACCGCCGACCCCCATCTGAAAATATGTTGTTCCCGGGCTCTGAAAGAATATAATTATATTCAAAGATTTGCACTACATTTTCACAAGGACGAGCAGTGGACCAAAGCATTATGGGGATTGTCCAGGAAGGAAGTGAGCCCTGTGTCCATGAAACACAAATTACCCATCACATAAAAACCGCAGGAAGGTGTTTCTTGACTCCCAAACTTAATTAAAATAAGATCTGGTTGCAAATGTGGTGAAGTGGCCTTTAAGGGAAATTGAGTACCTTTTCATTACAATGGGGAAGGTGATGCGCAGCGCACGCCTTCCTCGTCCGGTCTGTTGTTGTGATCGCCACTTTGGAATACTTTTCTACACTATATACAACAAGCGATTACACCATTTTAAAGTGGATTTTCATGACAAGCGACTCAGCGGTCGGTGCACTGGCTGTTCAAAGGTAACTTTAAACATAGGCAGGGAAGCTTGACACACGCTTGTATAATCTCGGCAATAAAAGAGTTAAGTAAAAGTATAAACACTGCAATGTAGATGTACTCCGTTACTAGTAAAAGTCCCGTGTTCAAAATGTACTTGAGTGAAAGTACAAGAGTATCGACATCAAAATATATACTTAAAGTACTACAAGTAAAAATACTCATATTGCGGAATGTCCTATTTCACAGGTCCAAAATATGTGCAAAATCTTTTGAAAATAGCAGATCTACAAGCTTACAATGTGTTGCGACGCCCTGTGAGCTTGTAGATCTACATTGTCACGTTGTGAGCTTGCAGATCGGCTATTTGCACTATTTTAAAGGTAATTTAAATTATTAAAGTATTTTGCAGTCACTTTGGGACAAATACCAACTTTTTTTCTCAAGACAATTTAAATTGGCTTATACAAAAAAAAAAACATAAATTAATTACCAGACGCTGCCTTATTATATCCCATGGCTGAGAGGTCGGCTAGAAGCAAAAAGTGTGTGGTCTCCTAGAGACGAGGCAGCCAATCAGGACGATAGGTTGTCAGTACAGCCAATGAGAAACATAGGTCTCAACTACAGCAAGTGGGCATGAAAGCGCCACAGAGAGAACATTGACCGCAGCTGTGCTTACACAGCAGCTGGTACAAACACTAAAGGTAGCAGCTCTGTTTCCATGTGCAGTAGGTCTAGCGGTCTACGGTACAGATAGTAGTCCTTAGGGTGGTTGTATTCCATTGGCTTAAACCTTCTAGCTATAGCAACATGGGTTGGACAAAAGGGCCAGGCCGAGAAGTATAGTCAAATGAGATTGTTTGGTGCAGAGCCGTAGATCCACGCTGCATTGTTGAATGTACACAAACAGCAGTGATGAGGACAGGAAGTCGAACGGAATGCTCCCACTCATGCGTGCACTAGTCCAGTGGTTTCCAAAAGTGGGGTCCGGGGACCCCCAGGGGTCCTTGAGGGAGTTCCAAGGGGTCCCCAGCTAGATGATAGTTTGGAACCAAATGGGTCTGTAACTCTGAGAGTGTACAAATTAGCCTGGGCAGCATTCCATTTGGTGTTTATGATTCAGTCAGGAGAGGATGGTAACTTTCGTCATGTGGTTGTGACGGCCCTGCCCCCTCTGCTCTGCTCAGTAGGCTATCTGGCAGCCTGGGTGATTAGGGCAGAGTGGAGCAGGCCGTCAGGCCAACTGTGTACACCTGAGTGGGGTGTGGTCTGGGAGAGTATATAAGGGCCTCTCCTTCCATGCTCTCAAGCCAGCTATCTTACATTCCTTTCAAGCAGTTGCACACCTTTTACAACACTCACACACAGCACACTGCATACATGACTGATTACTGACATTGTCACATCTCATACCAGTTTATTTGATGATTGCTTAACTTATTTTAATTTAGAATAATAAATATATAATATAAAAGGTTTGCCTTGTGTGTGGACTCCCTTTTTGTCATGGTAGTCAATGATTTTTTGACATCTGGCAGGAAACCACATGACAGAGTCAGTATTGTGAATGGGTACTTTCTTAGTCCTTACTTATAGTTTACTGAGACACTATACACTGTCTCTTTGCATTCTATGATCCTATAGTTTACTGAGACACTACACTGTCTCTGCATTCTATGTGATCCTATAGTTTACTGAGACACTACACTGTCTCTCTGCATTCTATGATCCTATAGTTTACTGAGGCACTACACTGTCTCTCTGCATTCTATGATCCTATAGTTTACTGAGACACTACACTGTCTCTCTGCATTCTATGATCCTATAGTTTACTGAGGCACTACACTGTCTCTCTGCATTCTATGATCCTATAGTTTACTGAGACACTACACTGTCTCTCTGCATTCTATGATCCTATAGCTTACTGAGGCACTACACTGTCTCTCTGCATTCTCTGATCCTATAGTTTACTGAGGCACTACACTGTCTCTCTGCATTCTATGATCCTATAGTTTACTGAGGCACTACACTGTCTCTCTGCATTCTATGATCCTATAGTTTACTGAGGCACTACACTGTCTCTACATTCTATGATCCTATAGTTACGTGTTTAGCTTGCTTATTGTGAGTCGCTCTGGATAAAGAACGTCCGTTAAATGCCTATGCATTAGTGATGCGCGGGCCGGCCCGTAGGTCCCACGGGGCGGGTGGACGAGTCAAGGTTTTCAGCTCAATTATCGCACGGCAGGCGGCGGGCGGGGCGGGTCCCCCCTCCCAAAAAAGCCTTCCGGTTCCTGCTCTCCTGTGTTTACTGTCTACTCCTCCTGCTAAAACCATCAGCTTGTTCTGTTTTTCATCAATGTGTTGCTTATGAAAGGGCGCTTTAGCTCCTGCCTTTTTGACCATTGGAGAAAAGTGCCCTCTCCGTTCTGAGGCTCTGAACCATCAGCGCAATGAGCACACCTGCACCAAATCTTTCTTAATTCTTTCTTTCCCATGTCCGTATATATATACGGACCCCGACGCTAGGGGACGTCATATCCCAGGTCCGTATATGTACGGACCCCAATGTATACTCTGTCTATAATGGTTGAGTCCCACGGAAGCTTTTAACATTGGTCCGATTGCTATGGCAACGCCGCTCCAGCTATGGGATTGAAAATATAATCCAGTCCAGGAGAGCGGTCCTTGGTGGATCTTCTGCCATCCACATTTCTGATTTAAGTTGTGCCTTTGTACCGCGACGCTCCCGCCATGTAAAAGCTTCTGACGAAAGGTAAACAGTGTGTGCTTGTTCCAATGATACTTGTGTGTGTGTAGCGAGTGTGTGTGTGTGTGGGGGGGGGTTATGCTAACAGCTAGCCGCAATAAATTAGTGAATTGAGCGCGGTGCACATGATATTAATTCATTTCGAGCGGAGAACTACACTGCTGCAGTGCGCACACAACCCAAACGAGTGTACCGGTCCGAGACAGACATGTCATGTCACGTATGTTTAAGTGTTGTGTTATAATGTTCATTCAAATAATTTGTTACGACTCACACAGGAAAGAGGGACGACGTCACCTCTCTCGTATCTCTCTCTCTCTCTCTCTCTCTCTCTCTCTCTCTCTCTCTCACTCACTCACTCACTCACTCACTCACTCTCTCTCGCTCTCATAACGAGCGTCCTGCGCTGGGTTTTTCATACAGTAGTCCAGTGTCATTTCACAATTTTCGACCACACAAACTTTCTGAGTGACAGTTGATGAAGAGGAGAGAGGACCCGGGACCGATCATATCTTCCGTCATTGCTCTCAATCAAGAATCATGACATATGTCTCGTCTGTACTTCCTGTATGCCCCTCAATGTCTCGCTAAACTGTGTGTGTGTGTGTGTGTGTGTGTGTGTGTGTGTGTGTGTGTGTGTGTGTGTGTGTGTGTGTGTGTGTGTGTGTGTGTGTGTGTGTGTGTGTGTGTGTGTGTGTGTGTGTGTGTGTGTGTGTGTGTGTGTGTGTGTGTGTGTGTGTGTGTGTGTGTGTGTGCGCGTGCGTGCGTGTATTCCAGATCATGAGGTGGGAAGAGGACGCGTGAAGTTGGATTAAAACAAACAGCTACTGACCACAAAACAGTTGGAGGCTAACACAGACACCAGGTCTGTCTGTCTGTCTGTCTGTCACACACACACACACACATTTCGATTTCTTTATTTGAATCCACAAATTACAATACATTTTACAAGGAAACAAATATAACGGGGTTGACAGTTCAGGTTCACTTAAGGATACACATGGCACCTCCTTCTCCACACAGACAAACTGCCTATAACAGACGAAACAGAACAGTATTTGGCAAGTTGTTTGGCTTTGCTTTTTGTCATGCCAGCTATTCTTAGGCCACTCATGGTCAGTTTATGCACATGGCCCAGGCTTCCGAATATCAGTATGGCAAATCTACAGCGATACCCCAAGTTTGTTATACTTCCAAGTACACACACACACACACACACACACACACACACACACACACTCCTCTCTCTCTTTCTCTCTGTCGCTCATGGGTTTTCAACAGGTGGTCCGTGGAGGTATTGCATGTGGTCCCTGACCATGGATTTAGTAATGTAGGATTTGTTGATTTGTTTTAAATGTTCTTTCCACTAGTTGAGAAACCGTGAACTAAATGACCTGGTGACCTGTGATGAGTCCATCCATGTAGTCATTTACTGACAAGTTTGAGTTCAAGAAATTCAACAGAAAAGTTAGAAAGAAGAAGGGGGAAGTGCACCGGATTGTCTGGTTGAGTCATTATTATTAGGGCATTTTACCAGTAGTAGTCAACGGTTGAGAAACAGTGGGATGTATACACATGGGATGCATAGCATTACTGTACAAAAGCACTAATCTTAGCCCATATCCCCACCCAACACAATAGTGGTCCCCAGGTTGATTCTAAGTCAGGGTGGTGGTCCCTGGTTCACAATCAGTTGAAAACCCCTGCTCTTATGAATTAGTCTCATGTCCAGCAGCTAGTTTCTCCCGGTGGATCCTGCCGGGAGCTGCCTATGCCATAAATAGCATAGGTGAGTTCCAGTCTATAGTGTCTGACTCTGACTAGCCTCGATACCTAGGCTTTCATCTCGTCTGCGTGGAAAATGAAAGCCTGGATTTACGCATGGGCTGCACAGGCCTAAAAGTGGGATTGGTGAACCAATCAGGGTGTGCGCAAATCTGATCTAGCGTTAGCTCAGGCTAGTGTCTGACTGACTGAGTGTAATTCACTGTTAACCGAAGAATTGACTTCATCAATTGACAATAACAAATATGCACTAGGTATTTTTATAGACTTAAAAAAGGCATTCGATACAATAAATCATGAAATATTATTACATAAACTGGAACGACATGGGATTAGAGGGGTAGGGTTTAATTGGATTAAAAGCTACATCACAAACAGACAACAGTATATGTTCAGATGGGCGAATATAAGTCAAGCAGCTCACCCATCACTTGTGGGGTACCGCATGGCTCTATTTTAGGTCCTAAACTATTTATATTATATATTAATGACATATGCAAGTTTCAAGCATTCTGAAAAATATTGTTTTTGCCGACGACACCAACATCTTTTGTGCTGGGTAGAACCTTCAACAACTACTGGAGGTTGTCTCAGCAGAACTAGGAAAACTTAAACTGTGGTTTGACACTAATAAATTATCACTCAATCTGAAAAAAACTAAATTCATGATCTTTGGAAATAAAAAAAAATACATTCTAACACATTAGTTGAATTAAAGATTGATAATGTAAAATTGGAAAGAGTCTATGAGAACACCTTTTTTATAGGAGTAATAATTGACCACAAATTCACCTGGAAACCCCATATAAAGTATATCCGGTCCAAAATAGGTATTTATTAAATTATAAGTCACTACTCACATTATACAATACGCTAATATTACCATATCTATCTTATTGTGTGGAGGTCTGGGCAAATACTTACAAAGGAAACCTCCAGCCACTTGTCATAATACAAAAGAGAGCCATAAGAATAGTGCATTAGGTAGGGTATTACGATCATACTAACAAACTGTTTTTAAGGTCTAATACATTGAAGTTTATTCATTTAGTTGAACATAAAACAGCTCTTATCATTTATAAAGTAAAAAAATAGACTAATTCCCAAGACTATCTTGTCGTATTTCAAGGATAGTGAAGGGGGGTATGAGTTGAGAGGAGACTTAAATTTCCAACAACCCAGTGCCAAGACCACTTGGAAGAGTATGTGTATCTCTGTCCGAGGGGTTAAGATCTGGAATGCCCTACCAGAGAAAGTCAAACACAGTAGTAACTTTTCAAAATTAAAAAAATTGCTCAAGCGAATCCTTTTGGCCAAATACAGCATACTATAGTGAATTTACGTATATTGTGGATGTTGACGTTATTGTATAATCAACTGATACATGTTGTACAGGAATTAATTAATTTATATTATTGTAATTATGTTAACATTAAAAATGTGAACAAAATTACATTACTCAGCAACAACATAAATGATAATGATCATTGGCAATGAGGGTAATGTGAATAAGGACAATAACAACAATAATAATGTGTAATCTGTTTTTTATAACAGCTTCCATTCATTGTCTTTAAATATTGTATTTGAAACTGAAGGATGATCAAATAAACTAAACTAAACTATGCTTTTTATGGTATAGGCAGCTCCTGGCAGGATCCACCGGGAGAAACTAGGCACAGCTGCAGGACATGATACTAATTAAGTAGAGCGACAGAGAGAGAGGAGTGTGTGTGTGTGTGTGTGTGCGTCAATTTAACAAAGGTGCAGACGATCAGAAATCAGCAGAGAGTGATCGACGTTTGTGCTACCGTATGTCGAATTCAATTCGGACCCAGACTTTTTTTTCCTCCCTGGAAATAAAAACGTCTGGGTTTCCGAGGCTAGTGTCTGACCGACTGAGTGTAATTAACTGTGTTAACTTTATTCCTCAATGTCTGTCTGTCTCTTTGTCTGTCTGTCCAGATGGAGGTCAGTGGGGCGGAGAAACGGCATCGAACGAGGTCCAAAGGAGTGAGAGGTACGTCTGTCAAACATCCAGACCCACAGGAATACACCCAGGGTGCCGGCCCGATTCCGACGAGCCGCCCCGCGTCTGAAACGGTTGAGAAATGTACCCTGGGTACCCTCTACTGTACCCTCTACTGTACTGTACTGTACAGCCCAGTAAGGTCATATATCTACCCCTCCCGCTCACCTCTGCCCCACCCCCTCCTGGTGCTGCGGCCATCTTGGATCCTAAGACACAATATAAACAAAGGGAGAAAGGTGGGGCCCAGAAAGGCCCTTATCAAGGTAAAAAGGCGACTGCCAACATGTTTCGACCTAACCTTCATCAGGTTAGGACGAAAACCTTTTTAATTTAATAAAGGCTTCCCTCCTCTTTTTAACTTTGAGTGTCCGGATCGTCTCGTTTTTAACTATGCCTTGATCCCGTTTTTGATCCGTGTGAGCACCTTTTATCATCATTGCTTTTTTGACATCTCCGTTGAGCACCTGGTTAGTTCCTCTTTTTCAAACAGAAATCAATTCCTTGACAGACAGCGAGCCGGTGTAAAGATCTAACAAATGCAGTGATTATGGCATAGCAGCCAGCAGCGCTCTGAATCAACTGCAGTCCCCTCGATCGGATCGATCCTTTTTAGGGAGACCTGTAAAGGCTATAGGCTGTGCGGTTGTCGAGTCTATTGAAGATGAACGCATGGACACCCTTTCCCAAATCCTTGATATAGTCTTTACCCATTTAGACCTGACTTCGAAAGTTAGAAAATGTCTTATAAATCATGACAGTTTTCTGAAAACCCTATGTCAATATTTCATGTCAAGGACCCCAGAAACTATATAGTAATTGGCCACCGACCACCATCTGAAAATATGTTGTTCCAGGGACCCTCCCCCCAGAAGCAAAGATTTGACTTAAAAACGCTCGCTCTGAAAGAATATAAATTCAAAGATTTGAGGCACATTTTCATGATTTTTCCAAAATAGCAGACCTACAAGCTCGGAGCGCGGCACTCGATGCCACGCTATGAGCTTGTAGATCTGCTTTTTTTCAATAGCTAAAGTATAACTTATACCAAAAGGGGTTCCCGCCCCAAACTGGGTTTTAAAGGTGATAGTAGGCTGACTTTGTGATTGTGTTAATGTGACTGTTGAAAGTCTAAGGCTTAATTGGCTTGGGTTGCGGTTTATAATGTTACAGATTGGAAGTGCTGAGTGCTGGCTTTTAATCGTTCTTCCTTGTAGAACTCCAGCACATCCTTGCTTGTATTGGACCAAATAAGTTCCACCGGTGACGCTGTTGAACTTCTCATGGCTAAAGGTGGACTGGTCGAGGGAGACGATGCTCTCTCTCTCTCTCTCTCTCTCTCTCTCTCTCTCTCTCTCTCTCTCTCTCTCTCTCTCTCTCTCTCTCTCTCTCTCTCTCTCTCTCTCTCTCTCTCTCTCTCTCTCTCTCTCTCTCATTGCAAAGTTACGGTCCAGATTTCTACGGCACTCTAAATGAAGATGAGATGCTGGCGGTTTTGACCATGCTCATAATATGCATGTTCTTTTTGTATTGCTTTCCATGTGTGGCCAAAATTGGTTGCAAAAGACAAACACTGAAGTGTGGAGTTTGTATGTTGTCCCCATGTCCCCTATAGCGTAGGTACCCTCACAAAAAAACATGCAGTAACCCTAGTCTCTATACTGCCTCCGTGGTACGAGGTGCACGTATATACATCCAAGAAAATCCAATGGGTGCTGAATATGAATATGGAACTTCCTTCCCCTACTACAAAACAATAACTAGAACCGCACTATGCTGACCGCTACGAACTTTCACATTTCAGCCTCTCTGTAAAACATTGAAATTAAACACTAAAGTCGGGTTATAACTGGCTGTCAATGGTGACGTAATTACGATATGTTTCAATATTGTTTGGGTAACAGGTAACGTATGTATACATCTATGTAAGTTGAAAGTGGATTGGCTTTTTTATGTGCGTATGCTTGGTATAGATGTTGATAATGACGTAATTAGGATATGTTTCAGTATCGGGTGAATTAAAGGTAATTTATGTATGTATACATAATCTGAAACCTATCTTTATTACGTCGAAAAGCCAGTCATAACCCGGCATTGATACATATCTTCATTACGTCACCATCAATACCTACCAAGCATACAAGTGCATTCGCACCAGCACGAGCGCAATACTTGCGCGCTGCTTTAAGTAACTACAACATGACGTAACGATACCATCCGTCCCCGACCAGATCACACGGCAATAACGATAATAAAATATTTCGTAACACGGACAAGGCTCCTCTGAGGTGGAAAGCCTGGTGACGCGAGGTTAGAACAAAAGAGATAAACTAAAGAGAAGGAGGAAGTCTGCACACCGCTTCGAATAACCAACATTTCGGCCTGTGTGGCCTTTGGCAGGTCACCTGACTAATGTTATTTTTTTGGGGGGGAGCATATTTATGCTTGCTGACGATCTACAAGCTCACAACGCGTCTCAGTGTGCCGCGTTGTGAGCTGTCTGCTATTCTCAGCATGCAAGCAAGTGTAAAATGACTTATAGGCCTACTGGATGTCTTGTCCAGTAGTCCATTCCTAACATTCAACTCGACGTAAACACTGCGTGTCTCGGTAGGAAAATGGCTGTGTTCTTTGACGTGCAAGCCCAAAAAAACAGCAGTCTGACTTGTTGCTGTTTTTTCTGCTGCTCGAAAGGTTTTATTTTATTTTATTTTTCAGATATGTCCATATTAACCCATTCAGGATGGGGACCCCTTTTGGTGTTTTAAGCATTGTTTGGGTTTCTGGACATGAAATAGTTTTGAGAACCACTGACATAGAATCATATAGTTTTTTCAGAAAACTGTGGATTTAGAAGCCTTATTTCTTTTCAGAATCAGCCTCAGGTCTAAATGGTCTCGCGGGTGTTTATCACGTTTTATTGCCCATACTTTATGGTCTCTGGGCGGGTGCTGAGGAGGTGTGATGGAAATGCTCCTGCACTGGGAGTTATCAAAGCTGTCGCTGAGTGCCAAGAAGTTGTTAAAAAGACAGCTTTGTCGATGAATTATCTGTTCCTTTATTTATACTTTTATGTGGACGGGACGGCGCATATTGATGAACAATCAGTGGTGGGGAAAAAGTACTAACATGTTTATACTTAAGTGAAAGTATCAATACTGCAATGTTGAAACAAGTCATAACCCTTTCAGCGCTAGTATTTATTGAAAAATTAGGATCTAATTCACGCCAGCATTTTTTCCAGTCGAGCTCTTATTTTGAAAAGCCACAGTTCCAGCCTACCGGACGTAGCTTATCCTAGGATGCTCAACGGAATCACAATGTGAATCCAAACCGGGGCACTGGAACGCTCCACATTGTCGGCTCTGTGCCATCAAAGAAACACTGTTTTGACCTAAATGCCATCTGGGACAAGGAATAGGAGATACAGGCAATTGAAAGAAATGGATAGAATGTATTAGAAATAGAGGAATGTATTATTATGGCGACGACGATCTATGATGGACGATCCTGCAGTGCTGTGCTAACAACATCTGAGCTAACCGGCTAACGTAAGTAGCATTACGGCTCGATCGATCGAATGCACTATAAAAGCGCAATTGCCATTAATCAACGGCAATGGCGTTAAGCGTTGGTATCAAAATTAGGATTCAATTGGCATTAATCAACGGCAATGGCACTGAAAGTAAAAATACATTAATTGTCTCCACCAGCCGAAGGCATGGGGAGAGTATGTTTTGCACTCCGTCCGTCCGTCCGTGTGTCCGTCCGTCCGTCCGTCCGTCCGTGAACAGCTAATCTCAGCCACCGTTAACCCGGTCGATGCCAAATTTTGCACACACACTCCCTGGATGCCAACCATGAACCTCTGCCCCAAACTTTCCAGAACGGCCTGTTATAGCGCCACCAGGAGGCCGCTTTGTGCAAAACAAGTTTTTGCACAGTACACCTACAGATTTTGTCCAAACATCACGCAAATTGGTACACAGTCTCTCTAGAGCCATTCAACGAAACGGGTCTTTCAGATTTATCAGACTCCATCCTGATTGGTTAAGATTGGCTTCCAAAGTTCACAGGAGTGCTCAGTTTCAAACAAAATGCTGCAAATCATGAACACATCGCGTGATTTCCGTGAAATTGTGCACCCACATTCCCACTAGGCCCAGGACGAAATGCCACATGAACAATTTCAACTCAGCCTCAAGGTGGCGCTATAACTGGCCCAAAAGTGTTTTTACCTCTAACTGCACGGATCTGTGGATAACCTGGTGGAGACCTGTGCCCGGAAGGGCACTTTTTCTAGTTTTGTATTGAAATGTACCTTAAAGTACCAACAGTAAAAGTATACTCGTATACACCAAAAGGGGACGGGAACCCCTTTTGGTGTTTTAACATTATGTTATACTTTAGCTATTGAAAAATAGCATGGTCCCTGGAACAACATATTTCCAGATGGGGGTCCGCGGCCAAATACAGATCATTCTGGGGAACATGGAAAAGGTTGAGTTCCACTGACATAGAAACATCGTTCTTTTTCTCCAGAAAACTATTAGAATCGTCCTCAGGTCTAAATGGGCTTATTCTGAAAAGGAAAAAAATCCACAAAGCTATTAGTGAGTTTATACAATTATGTCTAAACTGTGGTTTGATGGCAACAGTTTTTTACAGGTCCTATTGGGAAGAAATAATCTGAGACTGTTGACACTTTCTTTTTTTTTTTCAAAAGTCTGTTGGCAGCACATCAAGTGTGCAGGAGGAGACTTTTAGTAGGTCAACCTGCTGATAATTTCTGCCAAGTTTCATTTAAACCTTTCCCTCAAGTTATTACGGCGTGCAGACCATAGACACACACAGACAGACTGCTGTTATGCAACGCAGGCAAATAAACAGGTGCTGTTGTCTCTCCTCTCTCTGTCTCTCTCTCTCTCTCTCTCTCTCTCTCTCTCTCTCTCTCTAGTTCCAGTGGAAGCATCCGCTACGGAATTATTCAGGTTTGTTGTTTCATAATCTATCTGTCTATACATTCATGAGTGTGCGTGCGTGCGTGCGTGCGTGCGTGCGTGTGTGCATGCGTGCGTGCGTGCGTGCCTGCCTGCCTGCCTGCCTGCCTGTCCGTGCATATCTCGGGCACCATCTGACCGAACAACCTCAAACTTGGCGTTTGTGTTTGTGTCCCAGACAACCCAGCCGGAGGTGTGCCAAAAAAAGATAAATGCCTTTTCCGGACTTCCGCAGACCAGGAACGTGGAAGTCCACTTCTCAGCGTTTTCGACGGTCCGACAAAACCTTTTTTTTTTGTTTACAACTACCGAATGAACTCAGGCGAGCGAGTTGCCGGGCCGAACGTTGCGGAGTCTGCTTGGGCTATCGCTGTCCGAGCTATGTCCCGATATAGGGCATAGTAGCAGTTGACCGCGGTTTTCTGGTTCCACTGAAAAATCGGCCATTAATTTTTCCCCCATAGAGATTTACACAGATATATAATTATATTGATATGAATTATTAAGCCTAGAATTAAGTTCAGACCATAAAACCTTTGACTCTGTGAATATATGCCCTATAAGGCACAGAATCCTATTCCCACGAAGGTCAAGATTGATTGACATATTGTTTGATATTTTTGCCCCGCCTTCACGACATTTGGTTTAGCGGCGAAATAAAAAAAATAAAGTGTAGGACAGATGTTAGTCTTGGGGACGTCGCATATTGTTGGTCGCATTATTGGTCCCTCCCGACGACAGCGCTGCGTAATCCCACGCAGATCAGCTACTTTCGCTGTTTGCGAAGAACACCCACATGTTACTACATGCGTTACAATACGCGGCGGAGAAACAAAACGAACGAAGGTCGGCTTTGCACTTTTTGGCACATTGTGTTGCCCCCCCTCGGCGTGTTGCCCTACTCGCAGTGCGTATTGTGCGCATAAGTAGCGACTGCGCTGTGGTATAGGCTATTTTAATCAGTGAAATTGTTCAAATTAAAAAAATTAACTTCAAGGCTTGTTTGAATGTCACCCCGGTTCGCGGCCGCTCACACGCAGACTCACATACACACGCACGCACGCAGACACACAAACAGGCAGGCATGCACACACGCACCCACACACGTGCACGCACGCCACCCACACACACCTGGGCGCGTCCTAATGAGCAGTGTAATGCCAGTGTTGCCGTGGGAGAGCAGTTCATAATATAGATGAGTGTTTGCTTTGTTTCATTTCATTTCATTCAGTAAAACACAACGGCGTCGTGGCCCAGTGTTACCACGGCAACAGTGGCCAGGGAGACGGCGCTCTGAGACAGAGCACTCGATTGATTGATTGATTAGTTTAACAGACGGAATGTAAAAACAGCAACAGAGTACAGGCTTTTTAACACTTATCGTGACCAAAGAAAATCGCTATACCTTTAAGTTAGCCTCGGAAACCCTGGAAGAAATGTCCAGGGTGAAAAAATCAAGTCTGAGTCCACTTCAATTTGGCATAGCGCAAACGTCGCTCACTCTCTGCTGATTTCTGATCGTCTGCACCTTTGTTAAATTGACGCGCACACACACACACACGTACACACACACACACACACACACACACACACTCCTCTCTCTCTCTGTCGCTCTAATTAATTAGTTCATGTCGCGCAACCGTGTCTAGATTCTCCCGGCGGATCCTGCCGGGAGCTGCCTGGTGGACCCCAGGCTACCTTTAAGTAGACTCAGGTTAGCCATAAATAACGCAACGTCGGACAATGGCAGACAACACTAAGCGCTCCAGTATAGCCCGCTGGCTCCATTAGGATTGATAACATGGTTTTTGGCAGCAAATTTCTATTTTAGTTGTAGTCATAGTCTCTTGAAACGTTTTCACACCTGGAATGATTTTGTGTTTAGTCTAGTTTTAGTTGACTACATATCATAAGATTTCTGTCGACTAAAATGTTTTGGCTGGAAAATAGCAGATCTACAAGCTTGTAGATCTGCTATTTTCAGCATGCAACCAAGTGTAAAAGGACTTATACTGGATCTCTTGTCCACTAGTCCCCTTCCTAGCAGTTTAGTCTAGTTTTAGTCTAGATCTGTTGACAAAATCGACAGTATATTTAGTCATAGTTTTTAGTCACCATAGCTTAGTTTTCATAAAGTTTCCATGTAATTTTTGTCACTGGAAAAAGGTAGTCGACGAACGTTTCTCGTCTTAGTTTTAGTCGACGGAAACAACACTGCTTGATAAGTAACCTACTACTTGTTGATATGTAAGAAGGAATAATGTACTGTATGCCTATATGTGGTCATTGTTGAGAGATAATTGAATTATGAAGGTGCATTATTTCCCCGACAATGACCACCTAGCCAGACATAATCCCGCTAATTACACAGCTACTTACACAAATGATTTATTAATTGAGACTTGCTGTCGCAATTAATAAAGTGACAACAAAACAAAGTAGGCTAATTCCTTGCTTACGGGTACTGAAAGTATTCCTAGTTGGCCCCGCAGAGGCAACGACCGAGTTGCCTCATGGAAAACAAGGAAAGTGAGTGTTGATCAAATGGAATCCATTTTCCAGCCTGGGTTCCAGCCATGATTCGCTGTGTTCCGCAGATCTGAAAATGTCACTGCGCTGCTCAGTCTGGACAGAGGCTGCTTGACTCGCATTTCATAACGTCACCTGTTACGTATATAACCACGTTGTTGCTGATACGTCATCAGCCAGCTCCACTCTGTCCATGCTTCTCACTGTTGACAAAAAATAACGCCGTTTGAGACTTGAGAGTAAAAACCTACCGTAAAAAGTAAACGATTCAGTAGTCCACTCCACTGTCAGATTCAGTAGTACAAAAAAAAAAGACGGCTGTG